>NC_091175.1:32639938-32939938 GCF_040958095.1 Procambarus clarkii
CTTCTGGGGTGTGAGTTTTCAGTTGCATATTGTCCTGGGGACCATTCAGGCTTGTTCGCATATATATATATATATATATATATATATATATATATATATATATATATATGCGAATATATATATATATATATATATATATATATATATATATATATATATATATATATATATATATATATATATATATATATATATATATAAGTATATTTTGGTAGCAGTCTTTCTTGTAAACATATGTTGTTGAATATTGAATATGACCGAAAAGGTAAGATTAATAATTCTAACACGAATCTTCCCAATATTTCTAATCTTTTTCTTCAGTCAGTGGTATTAAAAATAACAATTTTCCGAATTTCATTTTTTAATTGTCTGACGCCTGAACGCGTTTCGTAATTCGTATTAGATTTTCAAAGACTTAATTTACACACAAACTCTTCGTACTTATAATCTATTAGATGAGGTGATATGGTACAAAAGTTTTTTGTGAGGTGACAAACACAAGACAGAACACGAAACAATGGGTATAAATTGAGTAAGTGAATATATGAAAGGAAGTAACTACAGAAGGTCTATTGGCCCATACTTCCTCTTGCTGCTTCCATATTGGTTCAGGATCTTGAAGTAGGTACAATATAGTTGTGCATTAATTGGCTGTTGATTGCTGGTGTTGATTTTTTGATATGTAGTGCCTCGCTGATGTCAAGCCGCCTGATATCGCCGTACCTATCGATGATTTCTGTGTTGTTTGTTAAGATTTCTCTGGTGATGGTCTGGTTGTGAGAAGAGATTATATTTTCCTTGGTGGAGCCCTGTTGTTTATGCATTGTTAATCGCCTAGAAAGAGACGGTGTTGTCTTGCCTATATACTGAGTTCTTTGGGGCTTACAGTCCCCAAGTGGCCATGTGAAGGCATAGACGACGTTGGTTACCTTCAAGGCGTTTTGTTTGGTGTCTGGAGAGTTTTTTATGAGTAGGTTGGCCGTTTTTCTGTTTATGTAGTAAATTGTATCTTCAGATTTTTGTCTAAAGAGATAACGTTCCTATTAGTAATATCTTTCAAGACATTTTCTCCGTTTTATGAGGCGACGAAAAGAAGTTCCTGTAAAACAGTCTTATAGGGGGTACGAGTGTTGGGTTAGTTGACTCTTCAAAGGCTGCATGGCATTTAACCTCTCATTTTATTAAGTTTCAATATAGCTGTTAGAGAAGTCATTGTTAAATAGAACCTGCCTTACCCAACAGAGTTCTTTATCGACTTGCTTCCATCCTGAGCTGTGACTAAGAGCCCGGTTGACGTAAGCATTGACAACACTCCTTTCAAACCTGTCTGGGCAGTCACTATTGGCATTGAGGCACATTCCTATGCTTGTTTCCGTAGTGTAGATTGCAGTGTGGAAGCCTCTGCTCCTTTACGTAACTATTATATCCAGAATGGGCAGTTTCCCATCATTCTCCATCTCGTAAGTGAAACTAAATACATAATTCTGCTCGAATGCCTCCTTCAGCTCCTGCAGACGTTTGATATCAGGTACCTGCATAAAAATGTCGTCAACATACCTGCAGTATATGGCGGGTTTCAAGTCCATGTCAACTAAGACCCTCTGCTCTGTGGTACCCATGTAGAAGTTCGCAAACAGGTCACCTAAGGGAGACCCATGGTGACCCCATCTACTTGCTTATACATGTGCCCATCTGAACTCAAGAAGGTTGCTTCTTTAGAGCAGGTTTGGAGAAGTTTTCTAAATATGTTTTCTGGTAAGTCAAGAGGAGTACAAGCCGGGTCACGAAACACTCAGACCATTATCATCCCGATTGTCTCATCCACAGGTTCGTTGGTAAACAGCGACTCTACATCCAAAGAGGCTCTTATCCCTGTGGCCCGTGTTCCCCGCAGTAAGTCAACAAATTTCTTTGGAGACTTCAGGCTGAAAGCACAAGGTATATAAGAAGTCACCTTCGGCCAATCTTCACCCAGATACCCACACCAACATACAGATTGGCTAAGCGACTCAACTGCTTGCTGACTCCTTATGTACCTTATGCTTTCAGCCTTCGGATTAACTGCGAGGTTTTGTTTCCTTTTGTAGGAACTGGGTGGTGTTGTGGTTAGCATATCAGTTATGCTCAGGTGCGCAGGCTCCTGTGCTTTCTAAATTCGAGTTACTTGCAAGGGTTGGTGCCTGATGTGTGTTTACCTCTCACTAGTGGTTTAGGCAAGTATATGTTTGAATAAACGGCCCGAATTCTCCTTGGTAATGCAATTACTGATGAAAAATGTAATCTGACCGTATACCACCCTGGTTCCCTCGGGGGGATCGAAATTTTGCAAATAAACTTCGAAATTTCGTTCCCTTTTGTAGGGTCTGAGTGGTGTAGTGATTAGCGCATCAGTTATGCTCAGATGCGCGAACACCTGTGTTTTCTGAGTTCGAGTCACTTGCAGGGGTTGGTGCCTGATGTGTGCTTACCTCTCACTTGTGGTTTAGGCAATTATATGCATGAATAAACGGCCCAACTTCTCCCTGGTAATGCAATTGCTTGATGAAAAACGCAATTTCACCGTGTACCACCCTGATACCCTCGGGGGATCGAAATGTTGAGGATAAACTCTGAAGTTTCATTCCCTTTTGTAGGGTCTGGGTGGTGTAGTTTTTAGCGTATCAGTTATGCTCAGGTGCGGGAACACCTGTGCTTTCTGAGTTCAAGTCGCTTTTAGGGGTTGGTGCCTGATGTGTGCTTACCTCTAACTTGTCGTTTAGGAAAGTATATGTGTAAATAAATGGCTCGAGTTCACCCTGGTAATGCAATTGCTTGATGAAAAATGCAATCTGACTATTTACCACCGTGGTGCCCTCGGGGATTCGAAATGTTGCGGATAAACTCCGAAGTTTTAGTCCCTTTTGTAGGATCTGGGTGGTGTAATGGTTAGTGTATCAGTTATTCTCAGGTGCGCGAAAACCTGTGCCTTCTGAGTTTGAGTCACTTGCTGTAGTTCGTGCCTGATGTGTGTTTATCTCTCACTTGTGATTTAAGCAAGCATGTGTGAATAAACGGCCCAAGTTCTCCCTGATAATGCAATTGCTTGATGAAGAACGTAATCTGACCTTTTGTCATCCTGATGTCCTCGGGGAATCAAAATGTTGAGGATAAACTCTGAAGTTTCATTCCCTTTTGTAGGGTCTGGGTGGGGTAGTGGTTAGCGTATCAGTTATGCTCAGGTGGAATTTGTTGACTTACTGCGGGGATCACGGGCCACAGGGATAAGAGCCTCGTTGGACGTAGAATCACTGTTTACCAATGTGCCTGTGGATGAAACAATCGGAATGATAGTAGACAGAATGTATCGTGATCCAGCTTATACTTCTCTTGACATACCAGAAAACATTCTAAAGAAGCTACTCCAAACTTGTACTAAAGAGCACCCTTCTTGAGCCCAGATGGGCACATGTATAAGCCAGTAGATGGGGTTGCCATGGGTTCTCCCCCTAGGTGTCCTGTTTGCGAAATTCTACATGGATACCATCGAACAGAAGGTCTTAGTTCACATGGACTTAAAACCTGCCATATACTGCAGGTATGTTGACGACATTTTTACACAGGTACTTGATGTCAGACGTCTGCTGGAGCTGAAGGAGGCATTCGAGCGGAATTCTGTGTTGAGTTTCACTTACGAGATGGAAAGGATGGGAAGCTGCCCTTTCTAGATGTAACAGTCATGGAAAGGGGTAGCGGCTTCCACACTGCCGTCTACATTAAGGACACAAACATAGGAATGTGCCTCAATGCCAATTGTGACTGCCCAGACAGGTACACGAGGAGTGTTGTCAATGCTTACGTCGACCGTGCTCACAGCCACAGCTCAGGATGAAAGCAAGTCGATGAAGAACTCTGTAGGGTAAGGCAGGTCCTAGTCAACAACGGCTTCTCTAATGGTTTTGTTGAAGACATCATAAGAAGAAAGGTAAAATATCATGCAACCTCTGAAGAGACAACTAACACAACACATGTACCCCGTATTAAACTATTTTACAGGAACTTCTTCTCGACTGCTCATAAAACGGAGGAAAGTGTCCTGAAAGATATTGTTGATAGGAACGTTATCCCTACAGACAAAAATCAGAAAATACAATTAACGATTTACTATAGAACCAAAAAAACGACCAACCTACTCATGAAAAACTCTTCAAACACAAAGCAGAATGCCTCGAAAGAGACCAACGTCGTCTATGCCTTCACATGCCCACTTGAGGACTGTAAGCCCCAAAGAACTCAGTATATGGGCAAGACAACAACGTCTCATTTCAACAACGTTTTCCAGGCGATTAACAATGCATAAGCAACAGGTCTCCATAAAGGAACACATAATATCCTCTCACAACGAGACCATCACCAGAGAAGTCTTAACAAACAACACACACATCATCGATAGGTACAGCGATAGCAGGTGGCTCGACATCTGTGAGGCACTACACATCAAAAAGTCAACACCAGCAATCAACAGCCAATTAATGCACAACTATATTCTACCCACTTCAAGACTCCGAACCAACATAGAAGCATCAAGAGGAAGTATGGGCCAATAGGTCCTTTTCAGTTACTTCCATTCTTATGCTCTCATATCCAACTAATACCCATTGTTTTGTGTTGTGTTTTGTAGTTGCCACAAGTTTGTTCACCTCATCCAAAGCTGTTGCACCATATCACCTCACCCAAATGCGAGTATAAGTAAGACTCTGTTTACTGTTTTCAGGTTACAGTTCTTTGTGTAAACTAAAGTCTTTGAAAATGTAATAAGTTATTACGAAACGCATTCAAGAGTCAGACTAGAAATAAAAATGAATTTTGGAGAATTGATTTTTCAATTACCATCCTCGGTAAAAAAGAAACATAAGAAATATTGAGAAAATTCGAGTTAGAATTATTAATCTCACTTTTTCGGTCATATTTAACAACATATGTTCACAAAAAAGACTGCTACCAAAATATACTAATATTAAAACACACGACCCAGCAGCAAGAAATCAAGCCTTCACGATAAAACATCGCCAAGATCTGATTTGAAATCAGATACATAAGGGAGAAAATGAGATCAAAGACAACAAAATGCAACTACTCCACGCCACAAACCAATGGAGAAACAGCAACATCGACGAAAACCTCCGTACACGTATCGACCAACACCTCGACATCCTCACAGATCGACATCACCACAGCACCAAAACCAGGATCATCAAGAAACTAACAACATTATATGGAGGACCTATGGCGATTCCACGACCAAGAGACGGCTTCCTGAACCTTGCTGTAATCAACCTTACTGAGGACCAAATCACTCTCCTAAATCTGGGTAAAAACTGTCACGTTATGTCCAGACCAAGCGAGATGGCCCGGAAAGTGGAGTTGGAGATCCTGTTGGACAACATATTTGACCTCGAGACGCAAAGGAAGGTTACCACTAAAGACACCTTGCAAACAGAACTTATTGCAGAAGGAGGTAAGGTTCGAGGCAACTACAGAAGCACTGTAATAGTAATGAAAACTACCATTGAAATAACCCTTTCACCTCTTCTCACTACTCTTTCCCTTCATTAATACCCCAGCTTGATACTGTTACAGTCCAGTATGACCCCTTACTGGACTGCCACGAATATGAGCTGAATATTAAATGAAGATGACACAACAAGAACAGGGGTTATTAATTTATAACTAATAATTAAAATCATTAAACGCCGCCACCACCTTCCCAACCATAAATAAATGTGTCTAAATTATTGTTTCCCAGGAAGGAAGGGACTCAATAATCATGTAACTCAAAGGGGCAAGTAAATAAAATCTTAATGGATTAATACTGCAATCTTACTGAACTGAAGGGGAATTCATGAGCGACTTTAATATTCATAAGATGGAGGAGAACACAGGAACTTTCCAAGCCAACACATGTATATATCGCAACAGAAACCGCAAAACTTTAATAACAAAATGGACAGCGATAACTAAATAACAAAAACCAATTTATCACTTTATTTAATTTAAACATATATTGAAATCAAATGAACATATACCCTACTCTATTATCCCTAGGAGGCAAAATGGATATCTACCGAGGACATGAATACTTAAGTGCACAATACCTTAAAACCGCACTGAGGCCAAGATATCGATGGCTTGCCATACAGGTCAGGAGACCTGTACCCCAGTAAGACCCAAGACACACTAACTAATATTTTCTAAAAATGCTTACCAGTGAACCAGGCTCCATCCACTTAGTTCCTAGGCCCAATTTAATTCCACCTATTCCAAGCCAGTGGCCAATGGGTTTAAACACAACTGGGTGTTCTAGAGCTTGGCCAATGGTACTGACAAGCACTACTCTGGAGAACCCCGCCTCCACAGGCCTCCATGGCTTCAGCCAATCAGAACCAGGCTTGACCATAAGAGTCAATTCCTCTTGACAGAAAACGCAAGTAACTGGGAAAACACCAACTACTGTTCTGTGGGAAACGCCGGTTGGGCACCCACGTATAATTTGAGAGCACAATTTTATTGGCCCTGAGGTACTATTTCCAATTCGTCACTGGAAAGATGGACAGGAGAGAGAGGGGAACAAGTGACTTCAAACTGTTTATGACCACGAGGGTCAGACTGTGACAAATGGTAGGGATGACCAAAAGGGAGGGGGAGACGAATGATGGGCAAGGGGAGTGGGAGACGAATGACGGGCAAGGGAAGGGGAGAAAAGGGACGAATGGGAGGGGAGAGGCATGATCTGAGCACCAGATCATTACAGCACCATACTGTCCCCCGAGCTCAAAGCGGCAGCTAAGAGCCTTCGTGAGAACAAGGAGATAGTCATCAGGAGAGGTGACAAGTTGCCGATATACGTCATTCGTAAAAAAGACGAATATCTGGCGAAAATGAACCTCATACTCTCTGACCAAACTAAATTGCAAAGGGTAACAAAGGACACTACAGCCGAATTGAAAACAAAGGTAAAGAGATTGATCGAAACTGTGAACGCTAAGAAATCCAGACTCCATTTGCCAAAGGTTATTGGGGAATACAATCCTGGGTATGCATTTGGAAATGTCAAGACCCTCAAGCCAGGAAACCCTCTTCGGCCAATCATCAGCCAGATACCCACACCCACGTACAGACTGGCGAAGTGACTCAACGGCTTGCTGACTCCTTATGTGCCTTGTGCTTTCAGCCTGAAATCTTCAAAGGAATTTGTTGACTTACTGCGGGGATCACGGGCCACATGGATAAGAGCCTCGTTGGACGTAGAATCACTGTTTACCAACGTGCCTGTGGATGAAACAATCAGGAGGATAGCGGACAGAGTTTACCGTGATCCGGCTTATACTCCTCTTGACATACCATAAAACATTCTAAGGAAATTACTCCAAGCCTGCACTAAAGAGGCACCCTTCTTGAGCCCAGATGGGAACATGAATAAGCAAGTAGATGGGGTCGCCATGGGTTCTCCCCCCAGGTGTCCTGTTTGCGAACTTGTACATGGGTACCATCGAACAGAAGGTCTTAGTTGACATGGACTTGAAACCTGCCATATACTGCAGGTATGTTGACGTCATTTTTACACAGGTACCTGATGTCAGACGTCTGCAGGAGCTGAAGGAGGCATTCGAGCGGAATTCTGTGTTGAGTTTCACTTACAAGATGGAGAAGGATGGGAAGCCGCGTGCATCCCGTTCCATAGAGCCCTTCTTCCATTTGGGTTCTGCGGGTTCGGTGTTTTGTTGTGGGTGTGCCGGAGTTGATGCCTGATCCTCGTACAGTTTATAGTAAACCGGTTCCGTATAACATCATGTTGCTTTGGGAGGCATATTGTGTTCGATTCCCGGCAGTGGAGTGGCCAGATAAGTATGAGCAGTTTGAGTAGTCTGTGTGCTTGGTGTGTGTTGGGGCCTGTGGTTTGTTGTGCAATGTGTTGTACTTTTTGTGCGCCCTTCAGGCCGGTGTTATATGTTTCGTTCTCATGGCCTTGTTTTATTGTATTTATTGTATTTTTTAGCATGCCTTGCATGTAAATATAATAATAAAAAACAAAATAAAAAAAACTTGTCCCCGATTAACTCAGGTGACTAGTTAACTATCCTACGGACCGATAACAAATCACTACGTCTACGTTACTTATCAGTGACTTTACTCTCCCAAGAGTCAATCAAATTAGCTGTCCAACTGATAGATACTTAATAACAGACGTTACGTTAACGCAAACAATGTAGCTTTCTTGTGAGTCGATCAAACCCTGATCAAAGTAAACTACCTTAAGTTCCGTGAACCCTTAATTACCTGTCCAACTGACAGATAATTTGCAACAGACAGTTACGTAATCCAAGTCTTCAGCCCTACCGGAATTCCTACACCCGTCTGACTTTGCCGGAAATGGCTGATGGGGCCCAATCCCTTGTCCGACCAATCAGCTGTCCCTTGGAAAGATAATTAACCCAAATGTATCTACGTTAACTCAAACTGTCTTGCACAACAGTTCCTCTATTAGCAATGGGTGTTCCCTTGGTGACGTGACGTTAATAACCCTCAGTTAATTAATCCTTTCATTGAATCCTGGACTTTGATCTACACAGAATAATAACACCAAGTACTCGTCCCACTGTCGAGTACACCCACGACACTATAATACAACCCTCAGTGATCTAATAACACAAATTAGAATCATGATCTAAACAATTGCAACCCGTTGCAATGACAATTATTGTAAACACAGTAATAACACTCTTAGCTTCGTGACACTATAATTATATGTCGTTCCCAATGACCTCACCTGTAGCTCTCTGCTATTAAACGCATGTGTTGAACCCTAATGTGATAATCACTCTCCTAAACAACTTGGGAAGTGATTAGCGATCCCACATATCGATAATTACTCCGATGAATTTACGCTACTCGATAGAGCTGTCACTCCCGACAGCGGAGAGTTCACTCTACACCACTAATCCACCAAATTACGTTAAACAGGTCAGCTATACATATATATATATATAAATTACACTTGTCATAGCCTAGAAACACATAATACACTTGTAATAAACACACTGGTAACACTCCACAATATCATATACCAGGAAAACCCCGGTGTTACAACAGTTAAACTACCGTATATCTGATGACCGGAACTGGATTTCCTGAAATGGACTTCACATGTGGACATGGGGAAATGGCATACACAATTCACCTAGAAATGTAATCAACACATAAACCCACCAGTATGCAGTAAAATAATTCTTGGATAGCCCTCTCCTGTCCTACTTTACTACTCAAGCCTGAATGTGTTTCCCGTGTTACCAACCACACACACACACACACATCTGTTCACATACACTCAGTTCAAGCCCTATTGTCTATAAAGACAATGCGGACGGATCACCTGACCTCAAAATCAGGGTTAGAGATAATAACCACCAATACAGTACAAGGGGTACTCACTGAATTACACAGTCCTTCTTACAGACATACTACCCCATGTAAACATGAAGACTGAAGCACTGTAGTCTCGAAGATCAACGGTGGCCAGCTTCCCATGGCGGCGCGACTTAGGCTAGGAGTGGCCTTGGATGGAGTACACAAGACTAGGCACAGCTAGTACCCGCCCTCACTTGCTGGCTTCGTCCCTCCCTCAGGGCGAAGCAACATATTTGCTCAAAAATGGCGGCAAACACGTTGAACCACAATGTCCCACACTTGGACCGAAATTACCACGAATTTCTGGGGAAAAACTGCCATAAACACTGGTTAGTCTTCCCAGGTATCTCGACTGCTCAGTGACTTAATCACATCAGATGAAGTCTGATGATTACTGGAGGTGGAGATTCACGACAGTCTGATACTCCTGCACGTGTGCTTACCCACTGCTACTTTTCCAGTCTTGTACACTATCCTGTTATTACACGCAAATACCACGAGTTCCCGGATTCTGCTCGTTATCTACGGACGAGCAAGAAAAATTCTTTATAGACAGCATAGCATATAATTGTTATGCCAATTATCATTGGTATAACAATTATGAGCCTGAGAATGTACAACAGTTTTATGATGACCTCGTGAATAAAACCTATGAGGCCATCAAAAATAGTGACTCTCACCAAACAAAAAGACGTACCAGTAAGCAGGTCAGACACAACCAGTACTATGATGATGCTAAACAGAAAGCATATAAAAGCCTTAGAACTCCTCAAATGTTAATGCTGTTTCAGGCCGAGCTTGCAGCGGCAAGGGAGAGACTGACTGAACTGAGACAAAATGAATGGGAGGGTTTTGGTAGTGGACTTAACCTGCATACTTCCCTGGGCAAAGCCTGGAAAGTCATAAACAAATTTATTGGCAAAAATAATAGACAAATTTCACACCCAAAACCCGCTACAGAAAGCCAATCAGTAAATTACAAAATGGGCTCAGGTTTCCAGCTTTGGAATGTTACCAGCTAGCACTAGGGAGAAATTGCAGTCGAGGTCCACAGACAGAAATGCTCTCATAAATTTCATGTTGAGCAAGCAGCATGATGTATGTGATGTTCCATATACAGATTATGAATTGGATGCAGCCCTCTCCAGGGGCAGTAGCACTGCTCTGGGTGAGGACGGTATCACCTATGATATTCTAAGACTCCTACATCGTGTACTCGGTAACTCATTATTAGAATTATTTAATGCCAGTTATGCCACTGGTCAACTGCCAGTATCATGGACCACCAGTCTTACTGTACCTGTACCATAGCCTGGCCAACCTGATGCTTTCCGTCCCATGTCACTGACCAGTTGCATGTGCAAAACCTTTGAGAGAATGGTGCTTAATAGATTATTGTATAGAGTTAAAGAGCACATGTCACCTGATATCAATCGTTTCACACATGGTAAAAGTGTACACAACTGTATCACAACCTTTCTTACTGTTCATGGAGATAAAAGGCACAAGTACACAACATTTCTTGATTTAAAAAATGCCTTTGATATTGCTAATAGGGAAGTGATTATGTATGAATTAGCGAGAATGGATATAGGTGGACAATTATTACAATGGATACGGGGCTATCTTACCAACCGGAAGTCCTCTGCACTATTCCAAGGCTGCATGAGTAACTAAATTAATGCAACTAGGCACCCCACAAGGAGGAGTACTCAGTCCTACTTTGTTTAATGTTCTAATTAATGCCTTACTAAAATTAATCCCAACTAGTCCGGCAAACAGCACTATCAGCTATGCAGATGACATCCTTGTTCATACTAAAACCCACCGCGAAATGTAAACAGTCTTAAATTGTATACTTACAGCTTGTGAGAGCCTTGGTCGTGTAATCAACGCTGCTAAAAACTAAGGTATTTAACAGACAAATTAGCAACCGCAAAAGGACCACGAAAACTTAAGATAGATAACATACCAATAAACTATGTCTCTTCTTTCAAATATCTTGGTGTGTCTGTCCCTTGTACCTGAACTGCAGTCAATAAGTTACATCAACAATGTAGAGACAAACTCAAGGCTCTCAGAACTGTAGTGGGGTACAGTCCTAAGTACGGTGTTAATATTAGAATAGCAAGAATGATGTATTTAGCATATTTAAAGTCTCTGATAGACTATCATGCACCAGCTTTGGTCCTGCAAAATGGCAAAAGTATTGGTAGACTGGAAAAAAAATGCAAAATGAAGCACTCAGAATTATACTTGGCTGTCCTATAACTACTAAAGTTCTCATCATGCGGAAATAATAAAATATACTTAGCATTCGAGACAGAATATTTGAAATTTATCTTATGATGGGACTAAAGCTTCTGCGTGATAACAAAAACAACATTGTGTCAGTTGAACTGTTAGAACACATACGAAATGGAACCAGCTAGTCTAAATGGATTCAAAGAACAGCCACGCAAATTAAAATTACGGGACTGCACGATGTATATACAGATGAAAGAGTACAGCACTTCCTTCCACCCTGGCAGACAGTACCTTTTGACATCCTGACCCCTGCATACCCCACCAAGAAACTAATCACAAGCAACTCTCATGCTCAGCTTGCTGCTAAATTAAGCAGCATAGAACACATTCACAATATACAAGCTGAAAACAACATAACACAGACCATATACACTGACGGATCACTCAATACAGCTACAGGGAGGGCAGGAAGTGCTGTTATTGCTCATCAGCCGGATGGCAGCACAATTCAAAGGAATATCCGAATTAGTAACTGGGCATCCACAATGCAAGCCGAGTTGGTATACTGGTAGCACTCGAAATTATTGACAACGCTTAAGTAGACAGCTTAATTATTTCCGACTCCCTTTCCTCACTACGAGCAATAAACAGTTTGCAATCAAGTAATAACGTGCTTGTCTTGGAAGCTAGACGTAGATATATAAGAATACTTAGCAAGAGGGTAAATATAAAAATGTTGTTGATTCCTTCTCACATTGGCCTACAGGAACATGACAAAGTTGACGTCCTTGCTAAGGCTGCAGTAAATAAAGACAGTATTGAACGGAATCTTGAGTTATTAAATAGGTCCCATAAAAGTGTCATTAGATGAGAACTCCTGAATGGATTTGAAGAAAGTAGAACAGTGCAAACTGGAACTAGCAGGTCCATTGTTCATCATAATGAAATATGTGAAGTAAAACATGTGTATGGGGCAAGTAAGAAAGTAAGTAGAATAACAGATGTTGTCACAGCTCGAATAAGACTTGGCTAAAAGTATCTCTGGCAGTTCAGCTTGTATAGGGATCTAGATGAAGTAAAGTGTAAAGTGTGTGGACAAAGACAGGGACACACACTCGAACACTATATCTTGAATTGTTGTAAAATTGAGCCATTTAGAGATAAATCTAAGGTCACTCTGTATAATATGGCAACCTATCTTATTAACATGGATAAATTACTTGAAATCCTTGCACTGTATATATATTTCGCTTCCAGTAGATAAATGACATATGAGGTTAAGAAACAAGTAGTGTATTGTGAAGACTAATAATAAACAGAAATTACCCTATGACTCTATCTCCATTGGTCAAAATATTATGTATTAGCGATAAGACCTACCATTAATATATAATGACTTACTGTAAATATATAGCTCTTGAAATAACACTTTCTCTGTAACTAGCTGACATTGTAACTATAAGGTGTGAAGGATAGATGAAATTGTTTATGTAATAATCTAAGATGAGGTTTGATAAAGACCTTTTGTGCCCTCTGTAATGCTTTCTGCGCTACCGCTCAAAGGATGGGTATGGGGTGCACAATAAACTAGCCGCCTCCGGCGGCAACAATAACAAATCAAAAACCTATGGATACACATCAATATCGCGAGAATAATAAAGCATACTTGGAAACCACGACTGATGGTAATTTCACTTGGTGGCCGACCAAGCAAAAATTATATCTAGGTTAGACTAGTGGTTAGAAGAGAATGGCATCTTGGAGCCAGGGCGGGAAGATGCCGGCCTACTGGTCCTTCCTCGAACTAGCCAATCATAGAGTCGTACACCTTGGCCTTAACCAATCACGGCTCCTCCTTGGTGGGCGCGGTGTGGTGACGTCACACGGTATCTGTCTTGGTTACCATGGGAAAGGCTCCAGGTGGCTGATTCCTCACATCTCCCTCCTCGCTCCGCTCGTCTCCCACCATCTTACAATAAAACTGCTACTCTCTCTCTAACTATTTCCACAAATGCGTTGAAAAGGCCATTGCAACATATTTAGAATGCTGATAGCCTAGACTCTCCAACGAACCTAAGCACTTGATGTCTCGTGTACGGGTTACCAAATCTAGAACGAGTGCATTTACGTACATGGGTGGACGGCAGCGCTCGTACACCTCGCACTCAAGTAGAAGATTTAGCTGGTGAAAACCCATACCCCTCACAGTGATCAGGAGTCAGGTCACTAGTTTCATGGAACCAATGACCTCCACAACTCAGGCCAACATGGATTTAGAGCCGGAAGATCATGTATCTCACAGCTACTTGACCATCACGTCAAAATCTCTGAGGCACTAGAAGAAAAACAGAATGCAGATGTGGTATACACGTTAGAGAGCAAATGTATTCGATAAAAGTGACCATGGAGGAATAGCACACAAAATGAGGTCAATGGGAATAACTGGTAAAATAGTACGCTGGATATTCAGTTTTCTGTTGAACAGAACACAAAGAGTAACAGTGAACCATTTGAAATCAAGTCCAAGCGCAGTTAAAAGCTCTGTACCTCAGGGTACAGTCCTAGCACCACTGCTTTTCCTTATTCTCATATAAGATATAGACTCAAACTCAAGTCACAGCTTATTATCTTCCTTTGCAGATGACAAAAATCAGCATGAAAATTACCTCTGTTGAAGACATTGAAAAACTACAAGCAAATATTAATAAAGTTTTTGATTAGACAGCAGATAATAACATAATGTTTAACAGTGATAAATTCCAGGTACTCATGTACAGTAACAATGAGGACCTTAAACGTAATACAGGATACAAAACACAATCAAATCTGCCCATAGTAGGAAAGCAGCATGTAAAGGATTTGGGAATAATGATGTCTGACGACCTAACGTTTAAGGAGCATAACCAAGCAAATATTGCGTCAGCCAGAAAAATGATAGGATGTATTACGAAAACTTTTAAATCCAGGGATCCCATCACAATGGTTGTACTCGTCAAGTCACTTGTGTTGTCCCGTCTTGAGTACTGCTCAGTACTCATTTCCCCCCTCAGAGCAGGGATTGCTGAAATAGAGGGAATACAGAGAACATATACAGCACGCAGAGACGAGATAAAGCACCTAAATTATTGGTGCTTTAGATCGCGTCAAATTTAGATCGTCTCAAAGGTCTCCAAATATACTCACTAGAAAGGACACGAGAGCGATATCAAATAATATCTTGAGGTTATCTTGAGTTGATTTCGGGGCTTTAGTGTCCCCGCGGCCCGGTCCTTGACCAGGCCTCCACCCCCAGGAAGCAGCCCGTGACAGCTGACTAACACCCAGGTACCTATTTACTGCTAGGTAACAGGGGTATTCGGGGTGAAAGAAACTTTGCCCATTTGTTTCTGCCTCGTGCGGGAATCGAACCCGCGCCACAGAATTACGAGCCCTGCGCGCTATCCACCAGGCTACGAGGCCCCCTTCCCAACTTTAGATATATACGTGGAAAATACTGGAGGGCCAGGTCCCAAATCTGCACAGTAAAATAACAACGTACTGGAAAGAACGATATGGAAGAAAATGCAAAATAGGACCAGTGAAGAGCAGAGGTGCCATAGGCACAATCAGAGAACACTGTATAAACATCAGAGGTCCACGGTTGTTCAACATCCTCCCAGCGAGCATAAAAAATATTGGCGAAATAACCATGGACTTCAAGAGAAAACTAGATGGTTTTCTTCAAGGAGTGCCGGACTAACCTGGCTGTGGTGCGTATGTGGGCCTGCGGGCCGCTCCAGGTAACAGCCTAGTGGACCAAACTGTCGCAAGTCAAACCTGGTCTGAAGCCGGGCTTGGGGAATAGAAGAACTCACAGAACCCTCATCAAGCAGGGATCAGCAACCATTGTTTGCAGCTAGCCTCACCTAGTGAACTAAAAGTAATCCTCTGGTTGGAAAATTAATTTTCTTTCAATAAATTCTAAACAGTCGAATTATATCAATATTATAACACGTAAAAATTTTTGTAATTAGATACACTCACTAATTTGGGATGAAGACCCCCACAGTTTAACCGGAACTCTGGAATAAGCAGATAGTGAACTATGGATACCATTAAAATGTCGTCAGTTGAATAAAACAAAAACTGTCACAACTATCCTCGTTAAGTAGAGTCTGTGGTGCTCTGGTCAACATCTAGTGGTCGACTCAAGTCTCTCTTGGTAGAGGTGAGCAAATTGTTTTGGTGACTGAACCAAACCGCTAAATCAGACGCTAAAGAAACGACGACGTGTTTGTCCAGGACGGTCAAGTCACATACGACTTGATAATGGTCCAGGACGGTCAAGTCACATACTACTTGATAATGGTCCAGGACGGTCAAGTCACATACGACTTGATAATGGTCCAGGACGGACGGAAACGTCGTCGACTCTTCATCTTCTGGTGTGAGGTTTGGTCATCATATCTTCAGCCCCGTTATTGTGACTCGTCGTCTGCACAGTATGTTGTGTTTGAAGCCAGGAGGCGTCCTTGCTTGAGTTTAGTGTACTTAGCAACACTTAATAAAAGTCTGTACAACACTTCAGTACTCCTTAATTAGTTAAATATATCCCAGGAATAAACGTTGTTGATCGTATGACCAAACTGAAGTGAAAAATTCAAAATTATGGGCTAAAGGTTTGTGTAGGCTCCAGCGTAATGTGGCAACACCAGTGTTTAGAGGTTGGTAATGTAATGCTTCTCTCCATCTACTCCTTTGTGAATTTGAGGGAGCATTGATTTGATTAAATTATGAATTAACTAGCAGTACCCGGCCACGCGTTGCTGAGCCACAGCAACCTTCCCTGTTCCCCCAGTCCTCCCCACCATTCACCCCACTCACCCGTCCCTCGGCCTCCCAACTATTCCCCACTCCACCATCCTCTCGTCCTCCCCATCATTCCCCATTTCACCATCCCCCATTCCTCTGTCCCTTTGTCCTCCCCACCATTCTCCATTCCTCCATCCCCTTGTCCCCACCATCCCAAACTCCCCCGTCCACTCGTCCTTCCCCACCATTACCCCGTCCTTTGTCCCCTCGTCCTCCCCCACCATCTCTCACTTCCGTCTTCTCGTCATCCCCACCATTCCCCACATTTCGGAAGGTCAGATGCCTTCCCAAATGGTCTGAAGTTCCCATCAGAAAATTTGGAACATCAAGTGATCTGATGTTCCCATTACTGAAATATAAGAAAACAGCTAAAAAATGAAATTAAAATATGAACAAATAAAAAAATAAACTATACTCACGAAATGGGCGTTATGGTAAAATAACACAGCTCAATTCCAATGCAATTCACTCAAAATAATTAAATCAAAATGAAAATAAATCAAAATCTATGAAAATTCAATTTATCAACGCAATCAGAAACATTGAAATTGAATTGAAATATATTTAGTATGGCATGTGTGTTGCTATTACATGCAACAGATGGCGCTGTTTTTCAAGAAAAGCATAGTTTTACCTGTCACAGGTGTGGCATCTATACTTATACATACGAAATGAACGGTATGATAAAAAAACACAGCTCAATTCCAACACAATGTCACACAAAATAATTAAATAAAAAATAAAATAAATCGAAATCTATGAAAATAAAATTTACCAATGCAATCGGAAACATTGAAATGGAATTCGTGACATATTTAGTATAACGTGCATGTTGCTATTATGTGCAACAGATGGCGCTGTTTTTCAAAAACGCATGTTTTTACCTGTCACAGGAGTCGTATCTATGTAGTAGGTATATAAAAAGACGCGCCTATTCGAATGCAACGTTGTATCAAAATTTCAAAGCAATCGGTAAAGAGGTTTCGAAGATTTCCCTCACATGAAAAACACATGTAAAACACAGTTTTTCAGAAAAAACATGTTTTTTTACTGTCACAGACGTGACATCTGTATAGTATGTATATTAAAACCTGACCGGATGCAAATGAAACGTTGTGTGAAAATTTCAAAGCAATCGGTATAGAATTTCGGAGATTAGCGGTTATGCACAAACGAACATTTCCTTTTATACATATATATATATAGATTATTCATATGTATTTACTATATAATTATAGTAAACACCTTAGCACAAAATTAAGATGCTGTTGATAACCTAATATTCCTAACTTTGAATCAATTTAAAGATCTTTTCATCAGGGTTAATATATATTCCCAGGCCGGAGCATGCTCTAAGCTCGTCAGGATGGCCTCCTGAGACGCCCAGAGGCGGGAGTCTACTTTGGCGGAGCTCCTCATAGATTATTGTCAATAGTACACGATGGATATTTTCCACTAGCATGTATTGTGAATCTGGTTAGTTGCACCAGGAGGCCCTGTACAATGTCTCCCAGTGAAGGATTGAGCATTTGTTTGATGTGGTCGGTCTAAGTCCTTTGACCCCGCCTGTTGATCCAAGCGGGGCAGACACTGAGGCTCTATGAACCAGATTCCTCCTGGAGGTGAATGAAATAAAGGAACTTGAAACACTATTGGTATGACTATAATGCTCCCGAAAACTCTTAAAACTTGAATTACAATAAAATATTGCAGTCTCCTTGATTACCATAAATATTTCTGACTCCATGAAGCCAGATGAAGATATATTGTAATATTGTTCACATATAACAGTTTGGGTACCAAGAGATACACTGGGAAAAAATTGAAAAATCTTGTATATGAATGTCTACTGACGCCTGATGGTACACAGTAAGGTTCAGGAACAAGGGATTGTCCTTATTGAGTTATATAATAATTATCAGACAACGGCAAGCTCCTCAAAGCGAGAAATAACTAACAGGCAAGTCCACTTCCAGTTTACAACTGTAACAATAACTGACAACAATAGATCTTAACTGACAACAACTGTAACAATAGATCTTAACTGACAACAACTGTAACAATAGATCTTAACTGACAACAACTGTAACAATAGATCTTAACTGACAACAACTGTAACAATAGATCTTAACTGACAACAACTGTAACAATAGATCTTAACTGACAACAACTGTAACAATAGATCTTAACTGACAACAACTGTAACAATAGATCTTAACTGACAACAACTGTAACAATAGATCTTAACTGACAACAACTGTAACAATAGATCTTAACTGACAACAACTGTAACAATAGATCTTAACTGACAAAAATTGAAACAATAGATGTTGACAATAATAATAAAAATAATATTTAAAATAATAAAATATTAATAATGCATTCAAAGAATATTTCATTTAATTCAGTTTCAAAGGTTGATTAACGTCTGGTTAATAATGAAGCCGGTGGGACTGTCGGATATTCGGATTAAACGAGAATTAATTTGTTTTAAAGCTCGGATACCCGAAAAAATGTTTACAAATCAATCCTGTGATGTTCAAAAGGCTTGAAATTTAGCAGAAAATAATTCTGTCTTTTTGATGTTCAGTCACAATCGGAAAAATTCGCTGTACATATTCAGCGGAAATATTGTTTTATTATGTAGATATATATATGTCGTACCTAGTAGCTAGAATGCACTTCTCGGCCTACTGTGCAAGGCCCGACTTGCCTAATAGGCCGTGTGATTTTCTTTATCTGCAAAAATACATTTTCAATTGGTTTATTTGAATTATTATTATTATATTATATTAATAGCATAAATTATTGAGACTTAGTTATGCTTGTTCAGGTTTGGTTAAAATAGATTAGGTTAGGTAGGGTAGGTTAGGTTCGGTCATATAACTATGTTAGTTTTCATTCACAATTAAGTGGATAGCTTTATCATTTCATAGGAAAAATGAGAAAAATATATAAATTCAGAAAACTTAGCTTATTAGGTAAATCTCTAATCTTAGCTTATTAGGCAAATTAAGCTCTATCATATCTACATTTGAAACTGTGTATGGAGTCAGCCTCCACCACATCACTGCCTAATGCATTCCATTTATTAACTACTCTGACACTGAAAAACTTCTTTCTAAGGTTTTTGTGGTTTATTTGGGTACCCAGTTTCCACCTGAGTCCCCTTGTTCGTGTACCATCCGTGTTAAATAATCCGTCCTTATCTACCCTGTCAGTTCCCCTGAACATTTTGTATGTGGTTATCATGTCTTAAAGAACTATTCTGTCATCCAGCAATGTGAGGTGAAATTCACGTAGCCTTTCCTTGCAACTCATTCCTCTTGGTTCTGTGTCTAGTCTAGTGGCATACCTTTAATGTGGGGAAAATTCTCTCATAGGATTTACATATTTATTAATTTATATTTATAAATAATTTATATTGGCAGTTTATTTCGTACATTAATTTATTTGTTTCGATAGCGGACTGTATAAGTTTATTCCCACAAATCGTTTCCAACACAAGCTGGTAGGATTATTTTATTATATATAGTCTATCACTCGAAATTATTGATTGGTAAACATTTACAACAATATTAAAACTACATAAATTAGTAAATAAAATGGGAAAGTCTTATCTGTATGGTAATTTTGTCCTGGTCAATCAAATATGACCATGACAGAACACGCCAGCCGATCCTCATCATGGGTGAGGCTAGCGTCATCACATGGTACTTGTTGTACCAGGTAGTTAGTGCTAATTCTTCTTCTCCTTCAATTTCACCTGTCAAAAGGCACACACAATAATAATCGTAACCTATACATGACAGCTATATCAGGGAATATTATTGTTATTTATTAGATAAGATTTAAGTAATATTTACCCATTTGGGTGGCTCGCTTAGTGCTCTAACCAGTATTCCCTGATCTATTATTACTGGCCAGAAATGGCTAGATAGAACTGGAATCTGGTACAGAACACTTCCCCTCGTTGTTGACGAAGATCGTGCTGATGACAGGAATGTTTTTAGTCCCGTAACACTACGTCTAGAGGTAAAAATAATTGTGGAGCTTGACTCTTGCTCCGGCGAGATTTGTTGTTTACGTTAAAATAATGGCGCCTGCCTCCTTCTCGGCTCAGAGAGACACCTCTCTCGCAGGGTCCTATACAGTCCTTTTATTGACGATGGGAGGTAGTAGTAGAAGATTGTTTACTTATAACAGAAAGAGAATAATTCCTAAAACTAAGCCCTGTGGGACCTCACTAGTGACGTCACGCTACTCTGAAACCTCGCCCCTCACTGTGATTGTCTTCTGTTGTTTAGTTCCTTATCCATTGGAGTACCTTCCCTTTCACTCCTGCCTGCGTCTCCAGCTTGTGCACTAGTCTTCTATGGGGAACTGTGTCAAAGGCTTTCTAGCTTTTCAAAAATATGCATTCTGCTCAGCCTTCTCTTTCTTGCCTGAATTTTGTCGCCTGGTCATAGAATTCAATTAATCTTGTGAGGCATAACTTGGACTCCCTGAATCCATGCTGGTGATGTATTACAAAGTTCTTTTACTTCAGATGTTTTTTCTCGCAATCTTCTCCATCACCGTGTAAGACATACAAGTTACTGGTTACTAGCCAGTAGTTCAGTCCCTACTGTCTGTCACCTTTCTTGTATATTGGGATTACATTAGTCGTCTCCGGATTTGTTGGCAGTTCTCCAGTTCCAATGTCTTGTAATACACCACTGAGAGTGGCAGGCTCAGTGCTTCTGCTCCCTCTTGTAGAATTACGGTGAGATTTAACCTGGGCTATTGGAACAGTTCTTAGCTACATACAGTTCAAGTAAATTCTTCTTTACCTCCACCACTGGTAATCTCAAACACGTCCTGTGGTGCCTGGTTAAATATTCTTTTTCTTAGTTCAGGAACTTTTCGTCGCTCTATTGTGAAGACTTTGTGGAATTTCTTGAGTTCCTCACACACATCCTTGTTATTTGTAGTGATTCTGTCTGTCTCTATTCTCAGTTTATTTACCTGTTCCTTCACTGTTGTTTCTTTTCTGAATGGGGGAACAGAGAGAGCATGGGGTGGGGAACAGAAAGAGCATGGGGTGGGGAACAGTGAGAGCATGGGGCGGGGAACAAGGAGAGCATGGGGTGGGGAACAGGGAGAGCATGGGGTGGGGAACAGTGAGAGCATGGGGCGGGGAACAGGGAGAGCATGGGGGTGGGGAACAGGGAGAGCATGGGGTGGGGAACAGGGAGAGCGTGGGGTGGGGAACAGGGAGAGCATGGGGTGGGGAACAGTGAGAGCATGGGGCGGGGAACAGGGAGAGCATGGGGTGGGGAACAGTGAGAGCATGGGGTGGGGAACAGGGAGAGCATGGGGCGGGGAACAGGGAGAGCATGGGGTGGGGAACAGTGAGAGCATGGGGCGGGGAACAGGGAGAGCATGGGGTGGGGAACAGGAAGAGCATGAGGTGAGGGGATCAGTGAGAGCATGGGGTGTGGGAACAAAGAGAGCATGGGGCGAGAAACAGAGAGAGCATGGGGTGGGGAAAAGAGAGAGTATGGGGTGGGGGAACAGAGAGAGAGCATGGGGTGTGGGAACAGAGAGAGCATGGGGTGGGGAACAGAGAGAGCATGGGGTGTGGGAACAGAGAGAGCATTTGGTTAGGGAACAGGGAGGATTGACTGGGGGAGGAAAGGTGTGTGGTGGGAGGATAGGTGACTGGGAGAGGAAAGGTGTGTGGTGGGAGGATAGGTGACTGGGAGAGGAAAGGTGTGTGGTGGGAGGATAGGTGACTGGGAGAGGAAGGGTGTGTGGTGGGAGGATAGGTGACTGGGAGAGGAAGGGTGTGTGGTGGGAGGATAGGTGACTGGGAGAGGAAGGGTGTGTGGTGGGAGAGACTGGTAGTTTCTGTCACACCACTCTCCCGGGTGATGGTCTGCTGGTGGAGGATTTCCCACTACCCTCAGATATTTGTGAACAGGAATCATTTAGGACCTTATAATCCATGTATATCAGACGAATCCTGAAGTATGCAGCTCCAACATGGAGTCCTAGCGTAAGCACAAGACGTAGTTGTGTAACACTGTAAAAGTGTTTGGTTTAGTTTATTTAAAATATATATAGAATATAAGTCAGAGACAGGAATTGGGAAAGGCGCCAGGTTGTCGGCCTGAGATCTCACACCTCAAAGCGTTAATGGCCTCAAGTGACCTGAGGTCAGATCATGCGAATTTCACCTTGCTTCTACTAATCTAATTGGAGCCTGGTAGCCTTCAAACATGCCGACGTTTAAGGAGTGGCTTGGTAGAGTGCCTCAGGCTATCTACTTGTGGGCGGAGTTAGTTACTAGGCTCCCCAATATATACTCGGAGAACTATCGATTCGAGAGGATTAGCATTAAAGAACAGCAGACGAGCGGAGCAGAGCAGAGGCCAGCCGTCGAGATAGGCCGTCACCAGACGGGGGGTGACGCTGCCTGAAAATTGCAGACTCCCCCCCCCCCCTCTCTATTCAACTTAGACTCAGTCCTCGGTGAGTGAACATTTAGGTGACTTGGTCGTGTTTTACAAGTGTTGTGTGATGATCAGGGGCAGTCAGTTGTAGTGTTCTCAGATTCTTGGAGGATGACTCACTTTGAATATTAATCTTTAACATTTTAATTGGATTGCTTAAGTTATGATACTTATCATGAAAAATATAATTGTTGAATTTATTATTTAAATGGACTTTATTTTGTTCCCTAGAGATTTTGAGTTGAGGTGAGGAAGCCTCTGTGGTTACTGGTTTCATGGTTTAGAATGAGTACATGATAAAGATGGGACCATACTAATAATGATCTCTTGATAACATCTTTGGTGAATATTGTGATACAGACAAGTTCCATTCCTTGTCTTGTATGTAATGATCATGAATGGATGGTGGCAGCATTTCGTCTTCTACTATCTACTCTTCTACTTCTACTATCTACTCTTCTACTTCTACCTATCTACACCTCTCCCTCCACCCCTCTCTAAACTCTCACTTTCAACTAATGACCCTCCTCGCTCCTCCCACCTCTCTACCTCTCTCACCCCAAACCCTCACTAATTACTTCACTATTCATTTCTTTCCTTTCGTTTTCTCTTATACGTTTGTGGCAATGATTATGTATTCTAGAGTTCTCTCTGGAGTTTCGGGTAACTGATCAAGTGACGGCGCCTTGTAGTTTTAGCACCTAGGTAGTCAAATACCTAGGTTACAAGGTGTTGAACGAGAGAGGTTGCCTTAGGAACTCTGGAGGTGTTCTTGAATAGTTAGCTAACTGGGGACGGGATAACGGACTAGAGAGAGCTGTTTCCCCCGGCCTCGTTAGTTAACTGGGGGGTGGAATAATGGACAAGATAGAGCTGTTTCCCCCACCCCCCGTTACAGTTGGATAAGGTTCGAAAGTATGCTACTAGACTTGTTCCAGAACTAACGGGTATGAGTTACAAGGGAAGTCTGTATGAGTTGCACCTCACGTCCCTGGAAGACCCCTTGACCTGCCTGCTTTACAGGCCACGGGGCAGACTAAACTAACTGGCCTCTTTCATTATATAAATTCATGATGATTTTAATAATTTCCACTTTCATATTCATACGAATGAACAGGTTTTATTATATATGTGTGTTCCTGACCAGTGAACTAGCAGTCCAGGGTTGACCCTGTGGCTAAAGCTGACCAACCAGTGCAATACGCTTGACTAACACAGGCATAAAGCTAATCAACTCCAGCTCAAACCCCTGACCATTCTTCCATGCAAGTAACTGCGAAGTTCATTCAGAAGGCAGATAAACACCATACAAATTGTTGACCCCACCCATACAACAACCAGACAGAACCATACACAAAGGTGGGGAGCCGGTCGGCCGACCGGACAGCACGCTGGACTTGTGATCCTGTGGTCCTTGGTTCGATCCCAGGCGCCGGCGAGTAACAATGGGCAGAGTTTCTTTCAGCCTATGCCCCTGTTACCTAGCAGTAAAATAGGTACCTGGGTCAGCTGTCACGGGCTGCTTCCTGGGGGTGGAGGCCTGGTCGCGGACTGGGCCACGGGGACACTAAAAAGCCCCGAAATCATCTCAAGATAACCTCAAGAAGGTGACCAACTATGACACATCCGCGTGTCAGGACAGTTGGGGAACCTGGCCAACTACTCAATTATCTTGAGGATATCTTAAGTCAACCTCAGGATAACCTGTGACATCTAGCCTCCCTCACACCTCACTTGTGACATCCAGCCTCCCTCACACCTCACTTGTGGCATCCAGCCTCCCTCACACCTCACTAGTGACATCCAGCCACCCTCACACCTCACATGTGACATCCAGCCTCCCTCACACCTCACTTGTGACATCCAGCCTCCCTCACACCTCACATGTGACATCCAGCCTCCCTCATACCTCACTTGTGACATCAAGCCTCCCTCACACCTCACATGTGACATCCAGCCTCCCTCACACCTCACTTGTGACATCCAGCCTCCCTCACACCTCACTTGTGACATCCAGCCTCCCTCACACCTCACCTGTGACATCCAGCCTCCCTCACACCTCACTTGTGACATCCAGCCTCCCTCACACCTCACTTGTGACATCCAGCCTCCCTCACACCTCACCTGTGACATCCAGCCTCCCTCACACCTCACCTGTGACATCCAGCCTCCCTCACACCTCACATGTGACATCCAGCCTCCCTCACACCTCACCTGTGACATCCAGCCTCCCTCACACCTCACCTGTGACATCCAGCCTCCCTCACACCTCACATGTGACATCCAGCCTTCCTCACACCTCACCTGTGACATCCAGCCTCCCTCACACCTCACATGTGACATCCAGCCTTCCTCACACCTCACCTGTGACATCCAGCCTCCCTCACACCTCACCTGTGACATCCAGCCTCCCTCACACCTCGTAACTTCCCCACAGGAGGATGAAACTACCTAAGTAGTCGTGCCCATGGAAAGGCTTCTCACACTAGTGGGGAGTATTTGTGAAAATGGATATTGGAAAGTGAGCTTCAAGTTAATGTACTCACACATCGATGGGATTACCAATAAATCAAGTAAACTGGCTGAAATGGCACAGGAAGAAAGCCCCAATGTAATAGAACTCACAGAAACAAAATTGTCAGGAGTTATAACAAACGCTGTGTTTCCAAAGGACTACTATATAGTAAGGAAAGAGAGGAAGGGAGAGGAAGTGGAAGAGTGGCCCTGCTGATAAGGAAGGACTGGAGTTTTGATGAGATGGAATTTCCGGGCTGTGACGGGTTCAGAGATTACATAACAGGTACTATAACAATGGGTGGACCTAAGATAATAGTAGCAGTCATTTACAACCCTCCACTAAATGACAGAAGACCCAGACAGGAGTTCGACTGGAATATAGGCAACCGTTAATATAATGGCGAGAGCAACTTAAATTGCCTACAGGAATGGCTTCAAACTCTTAATTATGGGTGATTTCAACCACGGAAAGATAGACTATGAGAATGGGGACCCACATGGATGTGCAGATACATGTAGAGCTAAACTCTTGGAAGTGGCAACAAGGAACTTACTGAGTCAACATGTCAGGGAACCCACAAGAATAAGAGGCAATGACAAACCAGTTAGACTTGACCTGATATTCACCTTGAATGAGTCATGGGAACGAGTGACCACAGTGTATTGACATTTGAATATCTGGTGAAGTTAGGGATAACCTCTCCAAGGATGGGATTAGAAGGCAAAAGACTAAATTACTGGATAGGAAAATATGATGAGATGAGGCACTTCCTAATGGGAATACCATGGGAAACAGGTCTCAGAGAAAAGACTGTACAGGATATGATAGATTACGTCACCCAAAAGTGCCAGGAAGCTGGAGACAGGTTTATCCCTGCCCAAAAGGAGAAAAATGAAAAGAAACAAAATAATTCATGGTTCAATGAGGAATGTAATTAGCTAAGCATGAATTAATGGATAAGTACATGGAGAAACTACAGGAACAACAGAACACCAGAGAGCAGCGAGAGATACTAGAGGGCAAGAAATGAGTAACTCAGAGTGAGGAGAGAAGCAAAGAGACAGTATGAAAATGACATCACGAGTAAAGCCAAGTCACAACCAAAACTGCTCCACAGCCATATCTGGAGGATATGGCTGCTTCACTGCTTCACAGCAGTGAAGGAACAAGTAATGAAACTTATAAAAGGGGGGAACAGATATGCAGAGAACGACGAGATGTATGAGAAACAACAAAAGATTTCAGGAGGTCCTCACAAAAGAACAAGAAGAAGTCCCTGGACTAAATGGGAAGACAGCAAACCAAGCAACCTTGGGGGAATTTGACTTCACCAGTGATGAGGTTAAAATGCATCTGTTGGAGCTGAATGTGACAAGGCTGTTGGCCTGAAAGAATCTCACCATGGACACTAAAAGAAGGTGCAGAGGCACTAAGTGTGAATCTCTCAATGCTCTATAACAGGTCACAGGAAACAGGAGATACCGGAAAGCTAAAAAACTGCTAATGTAGTCCAACAAACAAAAAGGTGACAGGCAAGAGGCTCTGAACAGGCCAGTTTCCCTAATTTGTATAGTTAGAAAAACCATCACCTTCACCGGTGTTGCAATTCATAAGTTAGGAGGAAATATTTGCTAGAGAATCATTACTACAACACTTAACAAAAGATGATTGGAAGTACATGTTAAGTATACAGACTCCATGCAAGGTGATGGGGAAGATCGTGAGATAAAGGCTCGTAAAGAATCAGGAGGGAAATAGCTTTGTAACACACCACTAGCATGAGTTCAGAGATGGTAAATTGTGCCTCATAGGTCTAAAAGGAGTCTATGACCAAGCAACAAAAGTTAGGCAAGAAAGAGAAGGGTGGGCAGACTGCATTTTCTAGAACTGTCAGAAAGCCTTTGACACAGAACCCCTTGAAAGGCTGTTAAAAAGTTGGAGCAACAGGCAGAAGTAAAAGGTAAGGTGCTCTATTGGATAAGACAGTATTTTTGCAACAGGAATCAGCGAGTAACTGTGGGAGGGGGGGAAGAGACATCAGAGTGGCGAGATGTCACCAGCGGAGTCCCTCAGAGCTCTGTACTTGGACCCATCATGTTTGTAATATATGTAAATGATTTTCCAGAGGGTATAGACTCATTCCTCGCAATATTTGCTGATGATGCAAAAATTATGAGAAGAATCAAGACAGATGAAGATAGACAGAGACTACAGGACGACCTGGACAAACTGGAGAAATGGTCTTGAAAATGGCTACTAAAGTTCAACTCAGGAAAGTGCAAAGCAATGAAGTTAGGTGAAGGGAGCAGAAGGCTGAACACAAGGTACCATCTGGGAGGTGAAATCCTACAAGAGTCAAATAGAGAGAAAGATCTGGGGGTTGATATCACACCGAAACTGTCCCCAGAGGCCCACATCAATAGGATATCATCAGCAGCATACGCTAGAATGGCCAACATAAGAACTGCCGTTAGAAACTTGAGTAAGTAATCCTTCAGGACCTTGTATACTACTTATATCAGACCAATACTGGAATATGCAGCTCCAGCCTGGAGTCAATATCTAGTTAAACACAAGACAAAGTTAGAGAAGATTCAGAGGTATGCCACCAGACTAGTCCCAAAACTGAGGGGTATGAGCTACGAGGAAAAGCTAAGGGAACTAAACATCACGTCCCTGGAAAATATAAGGGTAAGGGGAGACATGATAACTACCTACAAAATTCTCAGGGGAATTGACAGGGTGGACAAAGACAAACTCTTCAGCATAGGTAGATCACGCACAAGGGGACGCAGGTGGAAACTTAGTACCCAAATGAGCCAGAGACATTAAAAATAATTTGTTCAGTGTCATAGTAGTTAACAAGTGGAATGCATTAAGCAGCGATGTGGTGGAGGCTGACGCCATACACAGTTTCAAGTGTAGATTTGATAGAGACATCCAGCTTTCTTCACACTTCATTTGTGACATCCAGCCCTCCTCACACCTCACTTGTGACATCCAGCCTCCCTCACACCTCACTTGTGACATCCAGCCTCCCTCACACCTCACTTGTGACATCCAGCCTCCCTCACACCTCACTTGTGACATCCAGCCTCCCTCACACCTCACTTGTGACATCCAGCCCTCCTCACACCTCACTTGTGACATCCAGCCTCCCTCACACATCACTTGTGACATCCAGCCTCCCTCACACCTCACTTGTGACATCCAGCCTCCCCTCACACATCACTTGTGACATCCAGCCTCCCCTCACACATCACTTGTGACATCCAGCCTCCCTCACACCTCACTTGTGACATCCAGCCTCCCCTCACACCTCACTTGTGACATCCAGCCTCCCCTCACACATCACTTGTGACATCCAGCCTCCCTCACACATCACTTGTGACATCCAGCCTCCCTCACACCTCACTTGTGACATCCAGCCTCCCTCACACCTCACTTGTGACACCTCACCTGCAATTAGCACAGTAAGGTAATTATGAGGAGAAAACGCTACGCCAGTATAACTATATAGGACTGGAAAGCGATATGAGAACGATTAACTGGAGTATGAGGCCTGGCCGAAGTAACGTCGGATAAGAATCAAAGCCGACGGACCATTCTTGGACTAAGTCTCAAGTTTCTCTCTACTCTGACCAGTTAAAATGTCTGGCAAGGTAAGGCTCACACAGAAGTGCTTGCAAGACCTTATAGATGCTACACCCGCGACTTTTGGACGCTACACCCGCGACTCCTGGACGCCACACCCGCGACTTTTGGACGCTACACCAGCGACTCCTGGATGCCACACCCGCGACTCCTGGACGCTACACCCGCGACTTTTGGACGCCACACCCGCGACTTTTGGACGCTACACCCGCGACTTTTGGACGCTACACCAGCGACTCCTGGATGCCACACCCGCGACTCCTGGACGCCACACCCGTTACTTTTGGACGCTACACCAGCGACTCCTGGATGCCACACCCGCGACTCCTGGACGCCACACCCGCGACTTTTGGACGCTACACCAGCGACTCCTGGATGCCACACCCGCGACTCCTGGACGCTACACCCGCGACTCCTGGACGCTACACCCGCGACTCCTGGACGCTACACCCGCGACTCCTGGACGCTACACCCGCGACTCCTGGACGCTACACCCGCGACTCCTGGACGCTACACCCGCGACTCCTGGACGCTACACCCGCGACTCCTGGACGCTACACCCGCGACTCCTGGACGCTACACCCGCGACTCCTGGACGCTACACCCGCGACTCCTGGACGCTACACCCGTGACACCTGGACGCTACACCCGCGACTCCTGGACGCTGCTCCCACGACTCCTGGACCTAGATTTACGAAGCTCCATGTATTTCTCTGAAAATATGTGTGCTACGAAGGTTCCTAAGCCCCTAAGTCGCTAAGAACGCGCCAAAGGGCGATGCAGAAAAGTATACTTACGGAGATTTTTAAGTAGTTCACTTAGGTCTCGCTACATGTCACTAGGGCTTTTAGGTTAGCCAATCAGAGAGAAGGTAACATTTTTCATCTTACAGCTGTAGTTAATCATGACGCTAGCATATTGGAGCTTATCCGTGAGGCACTTGCCACTTATTTACGTCGAATTTTCTCTTAAAATTAGTTCATTTTGAAGTATAACTATGTTTTTTCAACTTGTACGGTCAGCACCGACATTGTAGTAAACAAATATGTTACATTTTTTGTTTACCTACGTAATTCTAAGAGATAGTGTTTAGCTTTCCTTGTCGCTCCCAAGATTTGAGAAGCGATGGTATTTATTTATGTATATATTTGCCTTAATTTACCCAAGTGCCACTAACTATCTAGTGGCCCTCGACGAGGACAAAAAGCCGGGGGCTTGTTAAGTCCCGCCACTTGTCCTGATGATATTTTCTAGCTGGATTTTGGCATTTACGGATCCAGCGGGTAGGCAGTTCCATGGGTTTATAACTCTCTGGGTGAAAAAAACATCTGTTTTCAGTCCTACTTAAGAGGACATACTCTCCAACACTATATCTGTGATTGCCCTGTTATCAGTGACTTCATACCAAATGGTATGATGTACTTTGAGCTCTGTAATTACTTCATATACTCAGGAATATTGGAAGATAATCTTGTGCTGTTCCTAGATTTTGCTAGAGGAGGCTAATAGATCAGCCTTACATTTCTTGTTCTCTCCTGATTCCATGTATAACTGGCCGTCCTGTGAGGTGGGGATGTTGGATGAGCTTGTAGCTAGTTCATGATCTACACTGTAATCTTTCATATAGAATAGGGTAGCAGCACATTGTTGTGTATACCTAAGCTTGTTAATAAAAAGAAATCAGTAATAAAGGTTTTAAATTATAGCTTATATTATTATTATTACCAGTATTATCCTTATTAAATTATAAATGTTAACCATGGATCATTAAGACCTCATATTGATCATTAAGACCTCATATTGATATGTAATGTTAGTAATGTTGACCATACCTCACACTAGAAGATAAAAAGAAGACAACAATGGGATTAAAATTTCTTGTGAATCATTAAATTGTGCAGCATGTCTCAATTTTTCAATTCTTTGGATAGACATTAGAAGGAAATAGGATAAACAACCCATAAATATTTGTTTCATTATATTTTTTATTTAAATAACTGGATCAATATTTTTATTTCTGACAAGATTTGTTTTACTCACAGGTGCATTATCTGTAAAAAAATTGGATTTATTGTTACACACAATGCTGCTACATTGCCTTCCCATCTTGGTGTCTTCTTTTGATAATTATTGTTACACACAGCCAAATTGTGTAACAGGAAGAGGTCTTGGACACAAATTTGTTCCATGCTAAATGTAGAGGAATCAGCTGAGAATTCCTCAAATGAAATAGCCTGCCTCAGCTTATAAGGTAAATAAAATAAAATAAGCATTCCTCAAATAAGTAGCTGCCTCGCCTCACTGCCTTACTGCATATAGCCTCCCCGGCTCAGTGCCTTCTGTTGATAATTACTTATTGTCACACAGCCAAATTGTGAAACAGAAATAGGTCTTGGACCCCTACTTCCCCCTCTCTTTTTTTAACAGGTCATAATAGCCCATACAGTCATAATTATAGGCTTAAGTATTCAATGAGAAAAGTTTTTGAAGTTTTTACCCTTATCCTTACCTAAGATCATTTATGAAGCAAATTTTTCTTTTATGTCTCACCCAGATTTAATTCCAAAATAAAACCAAACAAAATATATTAAAAAGAGGTATGTCTAGCTAAGGTACACCCTCTAGCTATACTTATTACTAGGTGAACAGGGGTATTTGGTGATAGAAATGCTCCCACCAGCCCAGGTTCATCACCGTCTCTCATATTTTATGTTCACCAGTGTTTATTTACTTAATAACTACTGGTATAATATCTTGTTATTATAAAACTAATTCTAATATCATAAAAGACATATTTACTACAAGTTTCAAGCATAGAATGCATATATAGCTAACACGAAGGACTCCGTCTTGAAACTCGCCAGCTAAAATGTTTTCTTTATAAGAAAATCTATCCTCCGTGTTGTGTAGTAGAGAATAATTGAGTTAAATCCAGTTTACATAAAGCTACGAATGGACGAGGCCGTCCTTAAATCGAGGCGGTGTACTTACGAAGATTTTCCTTCTTAAATGCCTACCAGATTACAAACGTAGCAACTACGAAGGTGCTAAGAAGAAAAACATTCATAAGTATGTACACAACTGCTTCGTGAATCTGGCCCCAGGACGCTACACCTACGACTCGTGGACACTACAGCCGTGACTCCTGGACGCTACACCCTTCGACTCCTGGACGCTACACCCGCGACTCCTGGACGCTACACCCGCGACTCCTGGACGCTACACCCGCGACTCCTGGACGCTACACCCGCGACTCCTGGACGCTACACCCGCGACTCCTGGACGCAACACCTGGACCTGTGTCATCCACTCCCCTCCTGCTCTCGTTCTTTCTTCCCTCTCAGAGGAGGTCGTAACTAGCGTCCTGCGGGGTTAATTGCTTCATCAAAGAGGCTCTTAAGAGGGTATTAATGGATAATTAAGTCTCGTGTAAACGAGGTTCATGCTAGCGAGGTCTGGTAGAGACCTGGAGCGGTTCCCAGGTGTGGAACCCCACTCCTGAGTATGCAGACCAGGTGTGGAACCCCACTCCTGAGTATGCAGACCAGGTGTGGAACCCCACTCCTGAGTATGCAGACCAGGTGTGGAACCCCACTCCTGAGTATGCAGACCAGGTGTGGAACCCCACTCCTGAGTATGCAGACCAGGTGTGGAACCCCACTCCTGAGTATGCAGACCAGGTGTGGAACCCCACTCCTGAGTATGCAGACCAGGTGTGGAACCCCACTCCTGAGTATGCAGACCAGGTGTGGAACCCCACTCTTGAGTATGCAGACCAGGTGTGGAACCCCACTCTTGAGTATGCAGCCCAGGTGAACTCACCTATTTGTACTCGCCTATTTGTGCTTGCGGGGGTTAAGCTTTGGCTCTTTGGTCCCGCCTCTCAACTGTCAATCAACTGGTGTACAGATTCCTGAGCCTATTGGGCTCTATCATATCTACATTTAAAACTGTGTATGGAGTCAGCCTCCACCACATCACTGCCTAATGCCTTCCATCCGTTAACTACTCTGACACTCAAAAAGTTCCTTCTAACGTCTCTGTGGCTCATGTGGGTACTCAGTTTCCACCGGTGTCCCCTTGTTCGCGTCCCACCAGTGTTAAATAGTTCATCCTTGTTTACCCGGTCGATTCCTCTGAGGATTTTGTAGGTTGTAATCATGTCTCCCCTTACTCTTCTGTCTTCCAGTGTCGTAAGGTGCATTTCCCGCAGCCTTTCCTCGTAACTCATGCCTCTTAGTTCTGGGACTAGTCTAGTGGCATACCTTTGGACTTTTTCCAGCTTCGTCTTGTGCTTGACAAAGTACGGGCTCCATGCTGAGCCGCATACTCCAGGATTAGTCTTACATATGTGGTGTACAAGATTCTGAATGATTCCTTACACAGGTTCCTGAACGCTGTTCTGATGTTAGCCAGCCTCGCATATGCCGCAGACGTTATTATTTTTATGTGGGCTTCAGGAGACAGGTTTGGTGTGATATCAACTCTTAGATCTTTCTCTCTGTTCGTTTCATTAAGTACTTTACCTCCTATTCTGTATCCTGTGTCTGGCCTCCTGTTTCCACTGCCTAGTTTCATTACTTTGCATTTACTCGGGTTGAACTTCAACAGCCATTTGTTGGACCATTCACTCAGTCTGTCTAGGTCATCTTGTAGCCTCCTACTATCGTCCTCAGTTTCAATCCTCCTCATAATTTTTGCATCATCGGCAAACATTGAGAGAAACGATTCTATACCCTCTGGGAGATCATTTACATATATCAGAAACAGTATAGGTCCAAGGACTGACCCCTGCGGGACTCCACTCGTAACGTCTCGCCAATCTGAGACCTCACCCCTCACACTGACTCGTTGTCTCCTGTTGCTTAGGTACTCCTGTATCCAACTGAGTACCTTACCTTTCACTCCAGCCTGCATCTCCAGCTTTTTCACTAGCCTCCTGTGTGGCACTGTATCAAAGGCTTTCTGACAATCCAAAAATATGCAGTCTGCCTATCCTTCTCTTTCTTGCCTTATTTTTGTTGGCTGGTCGTAGAATTCAAGTAACCCTGTGAGGCAGGACTTGCCATCCCTGAATCCATGTTGATGCTGTGTTACAAAGTTCTTTCGCTCCAGGTGCTGCACTAGCTTTCTTCGCACAATCTTCTCCATTAGCTTGCATGGTATGCAGGTTAGGGACACTGGCCTGTAATTCAGTGCCTCCTGTCTATCCCCCTTTCTTGTACATCGGGACTACGTTAGCTGCTTTCAAAATTTCTGGCAGTTCCCCTGTTGCCAGTGATTTGTTATACACTATGGAGAGTGGGAGGCACAGTTCTTCTGCTCCTTCCTTTAGTATCCAAGGGGAGATTCCATCTGGGCCTATAGCCTTTGTTACATCCAACTCTAGTAAACACTTCCTTACTTCCCCGCTGGTAATCTCAAACTCTTCCAGTGGTTCCTGGTTAGCTATTCCCTCTCTTATCTCTGGGAATTCTCCTTGCTCTAAGGTGAAGACCTCTTGGAACTTCTTATTCAGTTCCTCACACACTTCCTTGTCGTTTGTAGTGAATCCTTCTGCCCCTATCCTTAATTTCATAACCTGTTCCTTTACTGTTGTTTTTCTCCTGATGTGGCTATGCAACAATTTAGGCTGAGTCTTTGCCTTGCTTGCGATGTCATTTTCGTATTGTCTTTCTGCCTCTCTTCTCATCCTGACATATTCATTCCTGGCATTCTGGTATCTTTCTCTCCTCTCCAGTGTCCTGTTATTCCTATAGTTTCTCCATGCCCTTTTTGGAACCCAACTCTTGATCCAGGTGTGGAACCCAACTCTTGATCCAGGTGTGGAACCCAACTTTTGAGTATGCATCCTAGGTGTGGAACCCCACTCTTGAGTATGCAGGCCAGGTGTGGAACCCCACGCTTGAGTATGCAGACCAGGTGTGGAACCCCACTCTTGAGTATGCAGCCCAGGTGTGGAACCCCACTCTTGAGTATGCATCCCAGGTGTGGAACCCCACTCTTGAGTATGCAGCCCAGGTGTGGAACCCCACTCTTGAGTATGCAGACCAGGTGTGGAACCCCACTCTTGAGTATGCAGACCAGGTGTGGAACCCCACTCTTGAGTATGCAGACCCTGCATACCGTGAGGATTTGCTCATGAATAATAATAATATATCAGTAGATGTTTTATGTTTTTTAGAAGAGCGAAGCAAAGAGGGGCAAGTATTGGTCCACATTGGTCTGTCTGTCGTCATCTGCGTCTCCTGGCAGGTGATTACCAGGCGTCACCCTAACTCTCATCACTCCTTCCTCCTTACCCTTCTCTTCCTACTTCGTAGGAGGAACTCTTCTTGGTTCTTCGCCCCCGTACCCATGGTTATGTTCAAATGCTGATCCTCCCAGCCAACCAGGTAATTGAGTTGATTACCTGTGACTGGTACGTTTTCTCCTTGACCCGAGAACTCCTCAGCAACTTCTTAACAGCAAAAACCATTCTCCTTCGTCCTCTGACAACTGTGGAACGGTGTGACTTCTTGACTCGCAGAGTGTCACTCTCCTACTCACACTAAGAGTCAAAACAGTTACTTGCACTCCAGGCACCCTCGCCTCAAAATTTATCTGATAATTATTCAACTTGAGACAAACATGGCTGAGAAAGTCGGCCATGTTTGTCTGACTTGTCAAATACCTTACTAAAGGTGGGACATGAACCTGGGTATCCCAGCTTCAACACCACAAAGGTCCTCTACACTCAGCAACTTGCTCCTCACTAAGAGTTCACTGCTTTTTGTTCCTCCGGAAACCTTCTGTTGCCCGGCGACACTTTAAACAGACTTGCAGACTCTGGCCACAGAGTAGCAAGTGTTTGTACGGCCATGTACAAGGTGATGCTGCGAGGTAATCACCATCTCGGTAATCACCTAGACCAGCTGTTTATGTTGACACAGTTGGTCCCAGATCACCCTCTGTCTATCATTTCCAGTTCCCTGGAAACTACAGAATTCGTCATCGGAAACTTTCACAGGAAGCTCTATTAGAAAACGGTGTACTACTTCGGTACTTCTTCGTATTCTCAAACTTAGATTCTTCGTAAATCTCAAAATAATAAAAAAAATTCCCAGACGAACAGGTCAAGTCTTCTTTGTTAGAAGGATTATGGTACAGTCGTTACGGGCTGCAGGCTCGGAACCACTCAGGTGCTTTCACATTGTCACGTGACCCCAGGTTACTTCCTTAATGGTCAGTCCTATTTTCTCACATCCTGGAAACCAGGCGTCGTCGTGGCACGAATCTCTAGGGAATGGCACCCCACACCCGCCATGTTGGTAAACTGACCAGCCTTTTACTCTCCAGAAAATAATATTTAACAAAACTCCAGTTTTAGGCTTCTTGTCTCCTTATAGGCATGAGGAAAATGAACATGTGCCGTCTTACATTCATACAGGTTTGACTCTTACCAAGTCAAACTTGTTATCTGCAAGCTGTTTCCCCCAGAAACCATATGCAAAGTGAACGTAATACGACCTCACTAGGAACATGTTAGTAAATAATAAAAAAAATCCTGGAATCCACCAGTGACCAAAAGATATTGCAAATCAAGGAAGCCATACTTATAAAAGAAAAAACGACCCACCTTAAGTATACAGAATAATGACTGCTTCCCTGCCAACTCTCAGACCCAGTACACACCACACAACATTGGATAATGACGGCAACCCTACCGAGGTCTCTCCCTCCCCAACCCTGAATACCTGAGATTTACCCAACACCTCACCCAATGTTTGATTGCTCTTATCCACTTACCCTTACCTTATTCCCCTTTCTCTACGTTTGATTGCCCTCTCACTCCCTTGACCCCATCATTTCATCTCATACTCCTTTAACCTCACCACCTGTGTTGGAAATTTCAACACTAAATTACTAACACTTAGCGTACCAATCGAAAACGGTTATATTAGGAACATACTAACATTACTAACCACTAACTTCATTAGAAGAAAATGGGTTTCAGTGGTCTCTCAGAGAGAACGGGAGGCTCGCTACAATATCAAAATATTCCTTTACGCTCAACACATATCCTTGAAACACCAGCCCGAGACCTAAATATGATAAAAACATATTCACCAGGATTAGATTTAATTAAAACATAATAAAAACCAACGTCTACTTCCCAAAGTCAAAATTGATGTATTCAGAACCGAGTTCCCGGATGTGTCCTGGACCGCGTAGGGAAGGAGACGCCATGCCAATGGAGTGCGCATGGTTATACAGAAGACACCAGAGAGAGCAACTTGCCTCTCAGGTCAACAAGTGCATATATCATACACTTCCCGCGAACTTCGTGACATAGGAAGCACAGAGTCTCCGATCAACACACGATTGCATTACCTTGGGAAGTGTTGTACCCAGTCTACTCCGAGGCACAAACCAGGGTTTGTGTAAAACCCTGGTTTGTGTCTTGGAGAGGCTGCAGGATCCAGTAAGTTCAGTTGAACTTCGGTTTCAACTCTTTTGACCATGTCGTAGCTCAGTCGATAAAGGCAGCGTCTGGGATCATCACGGACGTAGGTTCGAATCCTCGTCCCAACCCTTGTGGATTTGTTCATTTGATGCATCACGCTATTGTGATTTCTGTGTGTAATGAAGTCCGGTTATAATGTATGCAAAAACCCCAGAACGGGTAAGCCCTCGTTCTATAGTACAAAATCTCTTCCCTGATATATGCTGTGTATAGTAGTAGTAGATTACTACTTATTAGTTACTCTGCAGGTGCAGTTAAAGGGAGGAAGAAATTACAACGAGTCGTCCTAGTGCAACAGGAAGCATTCACTGTTACCATTAGGGCTCACACCATAGAAGTCCCCACATGCGTGACTGAGAGATGTCGAATGCTTATTACCAGGCAATAATCGACATACTAGCTAAGACATAGTTACCATTTAACTAACCCATTTTATCAAGAGAATTAACACCCAGTAGCTTACCACTTTTATTCATTTATTTGTGTGATAGGCTATGAACATAACCCCCCCCCCCCCACCCAAATTTGAGAGCAGGTAAACACCTGGCAGGATAATCACAAAACATACAGTTCACTTTTAAATATACAGTCCATTTTGAGTTAATACCTATGAATTAAAATAAGTTTAATAAATGAATAATTTAATAACAAAAATGTGCAAGTAAAATCCTGCTGGGAAAATTCCCCTCAACCTAACCCTATACTCCACTGACACCATCACATCACCTCATACTCCTTTGGGTTAAATCCACACGTGTATTCTGTTTCGTGCCCGTCTAATAATGCTCGGGAATAGCACAAAATCCCAATAATTCCCCTAGTCCATACATTGGCACAGAAAATGAGGATAAAGAGGGTTGGGACCGCCTGGACTCCAATCTATTTACAATGTTATATTTTATTAAATTATATAGTTATATTACTATTATACCAAACTATTACAAAGTTATAGTTCTATCAATAGTAAATATTTACTATTTACAAACATACAATTTAAAACAAATGCTAATTACAAATACACTAACGTATACCACGTGGCTCGCTCTGAGGGACACAGACACCGCCAAAGAATTATCTAGGAACTGCAATATTACAAGTCCCACATACTGGGAAAGCTAACAACAAAAGGTTATGCACTTCTCATTTAGCATACAACACAATTAAAGAACTGTGTCCAACTTAACATAACAAAACAATACTTAAACCTAGGGAGCCACACAGCTAAAGGGAGAGATGGGAGCTCCATCCACACAGGGGGTTGCTACAAAAATAAAATGAGCTGAGGGAGAGATGTGTGACCAGGTGTACGACACAGGCTCCCATGGTGTCATGAGCAACATGTCCTCTTACAAAAACAGTCGCATTTCGCTCGTAGGCGTTACATAAGGCCAAAAATATTCGTACAAGAAAATGGAAGCGGCTCGCGAAGGTGACATACTGTCGTATAGACAGAAATAACACTAATGTGATACATATCAATGAGAAAATCCACTAGTGCAATGAGGTGGCGCAAACCTACGACCTAAGTATTGTAAGAGGTCGGTTGTATAGCTTTTATGGTATGGAGAGAGCATACATACAGCCGCATACTCCAGTGGTAGAGTATGTGGCAGGCAATGCCACATACTCTACCAATGTAGGTTCGAGCTACCTCAGAACCCTAGTGTATTTTCTCACATACTGTCCCGTTTTCTGTTATGGGTCCTCTAGTAAGTTAGGAAAGGATCCCTTTAAATTACCGTTTTCTTGACGTTGGGAAACCTTAGGAGGTCAAGCAGCCCAAGCCTGGAGCATCACTCTCGGTGGTACACTAGTACACTAGTGGTACACTAGTACACTAGTGGTACACTAGTACACTAGTGGTACACTAGTGGTACACTAGTTCCTGGTACGCTCTTAGGTCATGAAAACAGTATGGAGGTGACACATAATCAATTTAGTGATGGAGGAGTCAGTCTCGCTCAGGACACTATACAATTTTTTATAGGGGTCTGGTAGCTGAATGGACAGCGCGCAGCACTCGTAATTCTGTAGCCCAGGTTCGATTCCCGGACCAGGCAGAAACAAATGAGCAACGTTTCTTTCACTCTGAATGCTCCTGTTACCTAGCAGTAAATAGATACCTGGGAGATAGACAACTGTTACGGAGCTGCTTCCTAGGTGTGTGTGTGTGTGTGTGAAAAAAATAAATAGTTATCTAGTAGTTAGTAACAGCTGATTGACAGTTGAGAGGTTCATTGAGGTTGAGAGGCTCTTTTGCCAAAATGCAAAGCTCAACCCCTGCAACCGCAACTAGGTGAATACACTAAAAATCACAGTAGAGTTCTCAGCTACCCGCCTCTACATCCAACGAAGGATGGGCAAAGGAGCGTTCATGCAGAGTCATAAAACTGCTTTCATAAAATAAAGTCACCTACCACCTGTTCCACAAATGCTCCAAAAAAGATGAACACCCTGGTTTGTCCTGATCCATCACTGTATAGTACTCTCAGTTTACATCAATAAGATTACAGGGTCCGTAAATCCATATACGCAAGGAAGGGAGTCGGACTGAGAGCATCCGGTCTCCACCAGGACCTACAGACCAGTGACGCTGGCGCCGGGCCGTGGTACGCACTGGTGCCAACTCTGCAAACATAACTGTCCAGTTCTCTTTCAAACACTCTAACACATATAACTCAATTTAAAATTCAATAAATCCTTGAGCATACACAGATGTAATGAGCATCACAATATGCAACTCATAATATAAAATTGTATAACCATGCAAGCACACAATGGAGAATATAATAATATACAAAAGATACAAACAGAGAATTCCAATCTACTCGACTTGGCAGTATTTAATCTCGGCAGGCAATCAAGAGGTGGGGGGTGGGGGGGGGAGGATTGAAGGGAGGATTCAAAAGACTTTAGTGTAGCCAGCCACTCAACCGTTAGCATCCTTCTCTAAAACAATATTCCTCAATACATAGTTATACAATGATACGAGTAAAATATAACACAACATGATTTCCTAACCCTGCCTATGAGTATATATCCTCACAATACAAAGTACAGCAATATCAATTAACCAATAGTAGCCTTCTTCACTTAACATCCTATTAATAGATATATTATAATACATAAGTCTTTGTGATACATACGTCACATAGCACAGTAATACATAGAACCTATATACATAATAGTTTAAGATATAGCAAAAACAGTTTTTAATGGTGATACATGGTTATAATCTATTATATCATATTTATTTATTTATTTATTTATTTATTTATTTATTTATTTTTATTTATTTATTTATATACAAGAAGGTACCTTGGGTTTATGAGAGTACAGAGACTTGAAGTTTTACATTCTTGTAAAACCACTGGCACGCATAGCGTTTCGGGCAGTATATTAGGGTATGATTATAGCGTATACTAGTCATACTGGTATATGCTGGATCATAACAGTGCCTTCCTCTGATTGGCTCTTGTGAAGAGACAAGGGGACTAGTGTATGCAGGCTGCCATTGTCGGCCGCCTGGCACTTCTCGTGACATTCTGAAGTAGTCGCCATCGTCCTACCATGCTTGGTAGGACGTGAAATCTGTAGTTGAGGCCACAACTACGAGAACACCGTCTAAACGCGACACTAAGTTCTACTCGCTATCCCCATTCCATCATCGCGATTCCGTCATTCAAAATCCGTTATCGTGAGGATCGGAATTAACAATATTTCGAGTGAAACAAGAGATAGAGAAAGCTTGTACCACCACGTGATCTCTGCAGAGAGGTGAGGACTGCAGTGTTAAGATCCGCGATTATACACTTCATCCATAGCAATCCATCAGCCTATTACTACATTAGTTGACTAGAAGGAGATAAGTAAATGTTTCCCAGTGAACTGTAATTCTTCCTAGAGAATTAAGGTAATTACAGCCATCCCTGTGGACACATAATATCCCGCTATCGTGCGTGTCACCCCGTGCATTATCACGTGGTCACGATTTATTAATGTGAGTACTCAAAATTTATCTCTGTATTTGTTGTTGTACATTAAGTTCTTTGTGATGTCTGGACATCAACCTTCCGACTTGACGTTGTGTCATTATCGCATGACACGGGTCAGAGAAGCGTAGTCGAGGAACGCACTTTATAGTTGACAATTACAGAACGTCTGAGTAATTACTGTAGTTCGTCTCTGGTGGTGTATGAGTTACACGTATTTACACATTTAGTCAGGTTGTTACTACTTGTGTGTTGGTGTAAGGTTAAATGATACCATACATATTATAGTATTTTTCCATGTATATGCTTTGATATCATTCGAGGAGAAAACCAGTGAGATCAAAGGTGAGTAAGGGTCGTCTGAGAGATACCCTGTATAGTTGATTAATTGTCTTTGTGATTATTAATGCTATTGTGGTTTGTTTTGTGTTATCATTGTTGTGCTGTATTATTGATTAAGCACTGTGTAGTGAAGCCTAGTGTTACTGTGCTCTGATTTGTCTGCGTGACAAGGAATTTATGTAATCTTTAATTATTAATTGAAAAGGCAGTGAATTAATTCCATTGTTGTGATAGCTGTCCGTTGAGGAAGTGTAATTAACGTGTTTAGTACAGCAGCGACTTATTCTAGTTTGGCCAGCTATCTTAAGTGACAGCGTTGATTTACCGTAATTCACCTTGATTAACTGACTGTCCATTGACAGTAATTAATGTAATTACTATCTGATTGTTTAACTGTCTTTTGTGGCAGAGTAATTAATGTGGAGAATTACAGTTTTGATTGTTAGACTGCTGGAGTGACAAATTGTAATTAACGAAAGTTACCTTTGATTGTTTGACTGTCATGATGACAGTAATTACTATAACTAAAGTAATTAACGTAATTATCTTAATTGTTTGTTTGATTACACAACAGGCATAAGTTGTTTTGATTAAATTGATTGGAAATCAATTGTTCTTGGCTGCGGTAGAACGTTAATGTAATTGTTTATTTTGATTGTCGTTCATAGAGGCGTGTGTTAATGTAATTGAGATTGTTTATAGGGGACTGTCTCAGTAACTAGTCTGGTGTATTTTGTTTGGTTTTAAATTGTTTTACTACAATAACTAAGATTTGCATCTTGAGTCCAAGTGAGCACCCGTTGTTCAGTTAACATCAATGTGACCAGCCGAGAGTAATAAGAAGCGGAGTTTGGCTATGTTGGCTTTGATTACCTGTTTTGGTGTCACTTATGATAACTAACATAACATTAAATTTGTTGTTCTTTATTTAAGATTTAAGTTTGTTAATAAATGTTATTTGTTGCCAAGAGAAAAGTGACTTTATGTCAACACCTTCCAATACTATTGCGTTAACTTAATGCTGCAACAAACTAGACTATTTCTTGCATTTAATGAAGGCCTGTTTCTGGATTCGAACCTGATTCATGGCCACACACACCAATACAAATTTGGTGTGAGATCACAATAGTTATTCCTTAACAGTGCCCTAAGCAATTAAGGAGCTAAACAACCTAGTGGATAGAAGACTCAAGGAATTGGACTCTTGCAGCTGCTCTCGCCTTTTATTTTCAGTTTTATAATATAATCTCACATCTGGCACTTCACGTGTTGGCTTGTACAGTCCTTTCTGACTGAGCATCACAGTAAACTTAGTGCACGGAGACTGTGAAACTAGTCACAGAGATTAAAGAAAACTTCTTAATTATGGTTTTTTGTCTATGAGTGAAATGAGTTACACTGAGGAGCAGTCCGAGCTGAGTCTATATGCTACTTTAGAAGTAAACATGATGACATCTTTGGAACAGAGTCATTGTATTGAACACGTATACACGCGCACATACACTGCAAGAATGGTCTAGAAAATGGCTACTAAAGGTTAATTCAAATAAATGCAAAGTAATGAAATTAGGTGAAGGGAGCAGGAGGCTGAACACAAGGTGGAGATGTGAAATCCTGCAAGAGTCAAATAGAGAGAAAGAGCTAGGGGTTGATATCACACTGAACCTGTCCCCAGAAGCCCACAATAAAAGGATATCATCAGCGGCACTTGCTAGAATGACCAACATAAGAACGGCCTTTACAAACTTGTGTAAGGAATCATTCAGAACTTTGTATACCATATATGTTAGACCAATTCTGGAGTATGCAGTTACAATCTGGAGTCTATATCTACTTAAAAAGAAGTCAAGGTTAGAGAAGATTCAGAGAAATGGCATAAGACTAGTCCCAGATCTGAGAAGTATGAGTTTCGAGGAAAGGCTACGGGAATTAAACCTCATGTCCCTCGAAGACAGAGAGAAGAGTTAGGGTTGACACGATTGCCACATTGAAAATTCTCAGAGGAATTGATAAGTGCACAAAGACAAACTATTTTGCATGGACGGAACATGAACAAGGGGACACATGTAAAACTTAGAACTCAAGTTAACAACAAAGACATTAGAAAATGTTTTTTTTTCAGTGTCGGTGTAGTTAACAAATAGAATGCATTAGGCGGTGATGTTATGGAGGCAGACTATATATACAGATTCAAATGTAGATATGATAGAGCCCAGTAGGCTTAGGAACCTGTACACCAGTTGATTAACTGTTGCGAGGCGGGATATAGAAGCCGATGCTCAAAATCGCAAGCGCAAATAGGTGAGTAAAACTAGGTTAATACACACAAACACACACTATTATAATATTGATGTTGGTGAGTTATTGGTCCTTCCTTACAGACAACCAACCCAAAATTTCGTAGAGTGCTTACACAATAATCGGGAGATCACCCTGCACGCTTCTTGCTTTTGGAGAGGGGCTCAACGTCACACGTTTAGGGGAGGGGGGGGGGTGTGGCTCCAATACTGTCCCCGTTGTCCCGTGCACACATCCACTCGAGCCGCCGTGACTCCCCATTCTATCCTTAAGCAGTATGATCTCCTCAATCCCCTTTTTTGAAATATTACTCCGTACTTCCCTTTCACAGCTTTGGTTCTTGGTTCTTTCTCTCTCTCTTCCCCTACTTTCTGGGAAGCCTCACTAGGACAAGGGCAAACACCTGTTAACTACACAGATTTAATAACAAAACAGGACATATACAAAGCATTCACATATAATACAAGGGATTATTAACCACTACACTTTATGATATTATAACCTGGATGCAGATCAAATCCATCAGAACTCTTATAGACCAGTCACTCATACCAAGTGGTCCCCCAACGCCACTTACATTATCCACCTCACCAAGTGGATAAACCTTACAAGATAAATATAGCACAATCAGCCCTAGAACATATATATATATATATATATATGTCGTACCTAGTAGCCAGAACTCACTTCTTGCCCTACTATGCATGGCCTGATTTGTCTAATAAGCCAAGTTTTCCTGAATTAATATATTTTCTCTAATTTTTTTCTTATGAAATGATAAAGCTACCCATTTCATTATGTATGAGGTCATTTTTTTTTTATTAGAGTTAAAATTAACGTAGATATATGACCGAACCTAACCAACCCTACCTAACCTAATCTAACCTATCTTTATAGGTTAGGTTCGGTTAGGTAGCCAAAAAAGTTAGGTTAGGTTAGGTTAGGTAGGTTAGGTAGTCGAAAAAATATTAATTTATGAAAACTTGGCTTATTAGGCAAATCGGGCCTTGCATAGTATGCTGAAAAGTGCGTTCTGGCTACTAGGTACGACATATATATATATATATATATATATATATATATATATATATATATATATATATATATATATATATATATATTTATTTATTTATTTATTTTTTTTTGAGATATATACAAGAGTTGTTACATTCTTGTACAGCCACTAGTACGCGTAGCGTTTCGGGCAAGTCCTTAATCATATGGTCCCTGGAATACGATCCCCTGCCGCAAAAAATCGTTTTTTCATCCAAGTACACATTTTACTGTTGCGTTAAACAGAGGCTACAGTTAAGGAATTGCGCCCAGTAAATCCTCCCCGGCCAGGATACGAACCCATGACATAGTGCTCGCGGAACGCCAGGCGAGTGTCTTACCACTACACCACGGAGACTGTTTATATAAATATATATATATTATATATATATATATATATATATATATATATATATATATATATATATATATATATATATATAAACAATCTTTGGACAACACCCACCAGTGGGACTCGAACCCAGAAAGCACAACTACCTTCCAGTAGCTGGCATAACTAGTATGCTTTAACCCACTACGCCATCAGACCTTACAAAAGAAGTAGATAGTTCGAGATATATATCTCAAACATCTCTACCTCCCGAAGGCACCAGATGAGTGAGGGGTCAGTCTGCAATTTTCGTCAAGCCACTGTCAATGTGAGAGAACTCGTGTCCAGCTTATAAGCCTATACTTGCATAAACCACAAGTGAAGATAAACAATCTTTGGACAACACCCACCAGTGGGACTCGAACCCAGAAAGCACAACTACCTTCCAGTAGCTGGCATAACTAGTATGCTTTAACCCACTACGCCATCAGACCTTACAAAAGAAGTAGATAGTTCGAGATATATATCTCAAACATCTCTACCTCCCGAAGGCACCAGATGAGTGAGGGGTCAGTCTGCAATTTTCGTCAAGCCACTGTCAATGTGAGAGAACTCGTGTCCAGCTTATAAGCCTATACTTGCATAAACCACAAGTGAAGATAAACAATCTTTGGACAACACCCACCAGTGGGACTCGAACCCAGAAAGCACAACTACCTTCCAGTAGCTGGCATAACTAGTATGCTTTAACCCACTACGCCATCAGACCTTACAAAAGAAGTAGATAGTTCGAGATATATATCTCAAACATCTCTACCTCCCGAAGGCACCAGATGAGTGAGGGGTCAGTCTGCAATTTTCGTCAAGCCACTGTCAATGTGAGAGAACTCGTGTCCAGCTTATAAGCCTATACTTGCATAAACCACAAGTGAAGATAAACAATCTTTGGACAACACCCACCAGTGGGACTCGAACCCAGAAAGCACAACTACCTTCCAGTAGCTGGCATAACTAGTATGCTTTAACCCACTACGCCATCAGACCTTACAAAAGAAGTAGATAGTTCGAGATATATATCTCAAACATCTCTACCTCCCGAAGGCACCAGATGAGTGAGGGGTCAGTCTGCAATTTTCGTCAAGCCACTGTCAATGTGAGAGAACTCGTGTCCAGCTTATAAGCCTATACTTGCATAAACCACAAGTGAAGATAAACAATCTTTGGACAACACCCACCAGTGGGACTCGAACCCAGAAAGCACAACTACCTTCCAGTAGCTGGCATAACTAGTATGCTTTAACCCACTACGCCATCAGACCTTACAAAAGAAGTAGATAGTTCGAGATATATATCTCAAACATCTCTACCTCCCGAAGGCACCAGATGAGTGAGGGGTCAGTCTGCAATTTTCGTCAAGCCACTGTCAATGTGAGAGAACTCGTGTCCAGCTTATAAGCCTATACTTGCATAAACCACAAGTGAAGATAAACAATCTTTGGACAACACCCACCAGTGGGACTCGAACCCAGAAAGCACAACTACCTTCCAGTAGCTGGCATAACTAGTATGCTTATATATATATATGCTTATATATATATATGCTTATATATATATATATAAATATATATATATATATATATATATATATATATATATATATATATATATATATATATATATATATATATATATATATATATTATTAAATATGACCGAAAAAGTAAGATTAATAATTCTAACACGAATTTTCTCAATCTTTCGTACGTTTCTTTTCACTGCTGGTGGTAATTCAAAAATCAATTCTCCAAAATTCATTTCTATTTCTAGTCTGACGCGACACTTGAGCGCGTTTCGTAAAACTTATTAAATTTTCAAAGACTTTAGTTTACACATACACAACTGAATAGAACTTACACATCTCCGATTTGTTTATATCTACATTTGAGTGAGGTGGATGGGGTGAGGTGGTATTAATAGGGTATTAAATTCATCAACACAAGACAGAACACGAAACAATGGGTATTGAATGGAAGTGATTGTAGAAAGCCTATTGGTCCATATTTCTTGATGCTTCTATATTGGAGCGGAGTCTTGAGGTGGGTAGAATATAGTTGTGCATTAATTGGCTGTTGATTGCTGGTGTTGACTTCTTAATGTGTAGTGCCTCGCAAACGTCAAGCCGTCTGCTATCGCTGTATCTATCGATGATTTCTGTGTTGTTTACTAGGATTTCTCTGGCGATGGTTTGGTTGTGGGAAGAGATTATATGTTCCTTAATGGAGCCCTGTTGCTTATGCATCGTTAAACGCCTAGAAAGAGATGTTGTTGTCTTGCCTATATACTGGGTTTTTTGGAGCTTACAGTCCCCAAGAGGGCATTTGAAGGCATAGACGACGTTGGTCTCTTTTAAAGCGTTTTGCTTTGTGTCTGGAGAGTTTCTCATGAGTAGGCTGGCCGTTTTTCTGGTTTTATAATAAATCGTCAGTTGTATCCTCTGATTTTTGTCTGTAGGGATAACGTTTCTATTAACAATATCTTTCAGGACCCTTTAGTCCGTTTTATGAGCTGTGGAAAAGAAGTTCCTGTAAAATAGTCTAATAGGGGGTATAGGTGTTGTGTTAGTTGTCTCTTCAGAGGTTGCATGGCGTTTCACTTTCCTTCTTATGATGTCTTCGACGAAACCATTGGAGAAGCCGTTGTTGACTAGGACCTGGCTAACCCTACAGAGTTCTTCGTCGACTTGCTTCCATTCTGAGCTGTGGCTGAGAGCACGGTCGACATATGCGTTAACAACACTCCTCTTGTACCTGTCTGGGCAGTCGCTGTTGGCATTTAGGCACATTCCTATGTTCGTTTCCTTACTGTAGACTGCAGTGTGGAAACCTCCGCTCTTTTCCATGACTGTTACATCTAGAAAGGGCAGCTTCCCATCCTTTTCCATCTCGAAAGTGAAACGCAGCACGGAACTCTGCTCAAATGCCTCCTTCAGCTCCTGCAGATGTCTGACATTAGGTACCTGTGTAAAAATGTCGTCAACATACCTGCAGAATATGGCCGGTTTCAAGTTCATGTCGACTAAGACTTTTTGCTCGATGGTACCCATGTAGAAGTTGGCAAACAGGACACCTAGGGGAGAACCCATGGCGACCCCATCTACTTGCTTATACATGTGCCCATCCGGACTCAAGAAGGGTGCCTCTTTAGTACAAGCTTGGAGTAGTTTCCTTAGAATTTTTCTGGTATGTCAAGAGGAGTACAGGCCGGATCACGATTCACTCTGTCTGCTATCATCCCGATTGTTTCATCCACAGGTACGTTGGTGAACAGTGATTCTACGTCCAATGAGGCTCTTATCCCTTTGGCCAGTGTTCCCCGCAGTAAGTCAACAAATTCCTTTGGAGACTTCACGCTGAAGGCGCAAGGGACATAAGTAGTCAGCAAGCCGTTGAGTCGCTTTGCCAGTCTGTACGAGGGTGTGGGTATCTGGCTGGTGATTGGCCGAAGTGGGTTTCCAGGCTTGTGTGTCTTGACATTTCCATACGCATATCCAGGTTTGTATTCCCCAATGATTTTTGGCAGGTGGAGTCCGGATTTCTTGGCGTTCACAGTTTCGATCAATCTGTTAACCTTTGCTTTCAATTCAGCTGTAGTGTCCTTCATTACCCTTTGGAATTTAGTTTGGTCAGAGAGTATGAGGTTCATTTTCGCCAGATATTCGTCTTTTTTTAAGAATGACGTATATTGGCGACTTGTCACCTCTCCTGACGACTATCTCCTTGTACTCACGAAGGCTCTTAGCTGCCGCTTTGAGCTCGGGGGACAGTATGGTGCTTCTGTAGTTGCCTCGAATCTTTCCTCCTTCTTCAATAAGTTCTGCTTGTAAGGTGTCTTTGATGGTGACCTTCTTTTGTGTCTCGAGGTCGAATATGTCGTCCAACAGGATCTCCAACTCCACTTTCCGGGCCATCTCACTTGGTCTAGACGTAACGTGACAGTTTATACCCAGATTTAGGAGAGTGACTTGGTCCTCAGTGAGGTTTTTTCCAGCAAGGTTCAGGAAGCCGTCTCTTGGTCGTGGAATCGCCATAGGTCCTCCATATAATGTTGTTAGTTTCTTGATTATCATGGTTTTGGTGCTGAGGTTATGTCGGTCTGTGAGGATGTCGAGGTGTTGCTCAATACGAGTACGGAGGTTTTCGTCAATGTTGCTGTTTCTCCATTGGTTTGTAGCATGAAGTAGTTGCGTTTTGTTGTCTTTGATTTCATTTTCTGCCTTGTGTATCTGATTTCGAATCAGATCTTGGCGATATTTTATCGTGAAGGCTTGATTCCTTGCTGCTGGGTCGTGCGTTTTAATATTAGTATATTATGGTAGCAGTCTTTCTTGTAAACATATGTTATTAAATATGACCGAAAAAGTATGATTAATAATTCTAACACGAATTTTCTCAATATTTCTTATGTTTCTTTTCACTGTCGATGGTAATTGAAAAATCATTTCTCCAAAATTCATTTTTATTTTTAGTCTGACGCAACACTAAAACGCGTTTCATAATAACTTATTACATTTTCAAAGACTTTAGTTTACACACACACAACTATAACCTGCAAACACTAGAGTTCTACTATGCTATCATTTAAACAACATTTATCTTGTATACTTGCATTTGGGTGAGGTGATATGTTACAACAGTTTGGATGAGGTGAACAAAACTTTCAACACAAGATAGGGCAAACTTTCAACACAAGACTGAACACGGTGCATTGGGTATAAATTGCATAAATTAAAGGGAAGAATGAAAGTAACTGCAAAGGGCCTATTGGCCGATATTTCTTGATGCTTCTATATTGGTGCGTAGTCTTGAAGTGAGTAGAATATAGTTGTGCATTAATTGGCTGTTGATTGCTCCATTAGAGTGGAGTTGGAGATCCTGTTGGACGACATATTCGACCTCGAGAAACAAAAGAAGGTCACCATCAAAGACACCTTACAAGCAGAACTTATTGCAGAAGGAGGAAAGAATCGAGGCAACTACAGAAGCACCATACTGTCCCCCGAGCTCAAAGCGGCAGCTAAGAGCCTTCGTGAGAACAAGGAGATAGTCGTCAGGAGAGGTGACAAGTCGCCAATGTACGTCATTCTTAAAAAACACGGATATCTGGCGAAAATGAACCTCATACTCTCTGACCAAACTAAATTCCAAAGGGTAACGAAGGACACTACAGCTGAATTGAAAGCAAAGGTTAACAGATTGATCGAAACTGTGAACGCCAAGAAATCCGGACTCCACCTGCCAAAGATCATTGGGGAATACAAACCTGGATATGCGTATGGAAATGTTAAGATACACAAGCCTGGAAACCCACTTCGGCCAATCACCAGCCAGATACCCACACCCACGTACAGACTGGCGAAGTGACTCAACGGCTTGCTGACTACTTATGTCCCTTGCGCCTTCAGCCTGAAGTCTCCAAAGGAATTTGTTGATTTAGTGCGGGGAACACGGGCCACAGGGATAAGAGCCTCGTTGGACGTAGAATCACTGTTTACCATCGTACCTGTGGATGAAACAATCGGGATGATAGCGGACAGAGTGTATTGTGATCCGGCCTGTACTCCTCTTGACATACCAGAAAACATTCTAAGGAAACAACTCCAAGCTTGTACTAAAGAGGTACCCTTCTTGAGTCCGGATGGGCACATGTATAAGCAAGTAGAAGGGGTCGCCATGGGTTCTCCCCTAGGTGTCCTGTTTGCAAACTTTACATGGGTACCATCAAACAGAAGGTCTTAGTCGACATGAACTTGAAACCGGCCATATACTGTAGGTATGTTGACGACATTTTTACACAGGTACCTGATGTCAGACATCTGCAGGAGCTGAAGGAGGCATTTGAGCGGAATTCTGTGCTGCGTTTCACTTACCAGATGGAGAAGGATGTGAAGCTGCCCTTTCTAGATGTAACAGTCATGGAAAGGAGCGGAGGTTTCCACACTGCAGTCTACACTAAGGAAACAAACATAGGAATGTGACTCAATGCCAACAGTGACTGCCCAGACAGGTACAAGAGGAGTGTTGTTAACGCTTATGTCGACTGTGCCGTCAGCCACAGCTCAGGATGGAAGCAAGTCAATGAAGAACTCTGTATGGTAAGGCAGGTCCTAGTCAACAACGGCTTCTCCAATGGTTTCGTTGAAGACATTATTAGAAGGAAGGTGAAACGCCATGCAACCTCTGAACAGACAACTAACACAACACCTGTACCCCCTATTAGACTATTTTACAGGAACTTCTTTTCCACAGCTCATAAAACGGAGGAAAGGGTCCTAAAAGATATTGTTATTAGGAACGTTATCCCTACAGACAAAAATCAGAAGATACAATTGACGATTTACTATAAAACCAAAAAAATACGGCCAACCTACTCATGAGAAACTCTCCAGACACAAAGCAGAACGCTTTAAAAGAGACCAACGTCGTCTATGCCTTCAAATGCCCACTTGGGAACAGGAAGCCTCAAAGAACTCAGTATATAGGCAATTCAACAACATCTCTTTCAAAGCGATTAACGATGCATAAGCAACAGGGCTCCATTAAGGAACATATAATCTCTTCGCACAACCAGACCATCACTAGAGAAGTCTTAACAAGCAACACGGAAATCATCGATAGATACAGCGATAGCAGGTGGCTTGACATCTGCGAGGCACTACACATCAAGAAGTCAACACCAGCAATCAACAGCCAATTAATGCACAACCATATTCTACCCACTTCAAGACTCCGCACCAATATAGAAGCATCAAGAAATATAGGCCAATAGGCCCTTTGCAGTTACTTCCATTCTTCCCTTTAATTTATGCAATTTATACCCAATGCACCGTGTTCTGTGTTGTGTTCAAAGTTTGCTCTGGCTTGTGTTGAAAGTTTTGTTCACCTCATCCAAAACTGTTGTAACATATCACCTCACCCAAATGCAAGTATATAAGATAAAAGCTGTTTAAATGATAGCTTAGTAGAACTCTGTTAAGTGTTTGCAGGTTATAGTTGTGTGTGTAATCTAAAGTCTTTGAAAATGTAATAAGTTATTACGAAACGTGTTCAAGTGTCGCGTCAGACTAAAAATAAGAATGAATTTTGGAGAATTGATTTTTCAATTACCATCGACAGTGAAAAGAAACTTAAGAAATATTGAAAAAATTCTTGTTATAATTATTTATCTTACTTTTTCAGTTATATTTAATAACATATATATAAATATATGTATGTATATATATATATATATATATATATATATATATATATATATATATATATATATATATATATATATAACGTAACTGTAGGTCTTCCATATCGTTTTACTAAAATATTTATGATCGATGTTCCCTTCGGGAATCTTAATTTTAAGATGAATAGGAAAACCAGGGATATACTGAACATCTTGTATCAGAATCTTTACTTTAAAAAACATAACGTTTCGAATACTTCTCGTATTCATCATCAGATCTAAAAGAAAAAACAGAAATCACAGTCAAATAGCTGGTAAACAAAGAACTCATACTGAATATAATTGCCTATCAAAGAAAGGAAAAAGCTTAAAAAGCAAAACACTTAAGCGCACTTAAAGTGATCAATACAAATAAAACTTATTAACTGTCACATATATTAAAACTAAAAGATGAAATTTATAACTACTAAACCAAACCTTCTATTAAACTTACGTGAAGTGATCAGAAGCGAAATTTGATACGTAACACATAGATACTAAACACTATAACAAATATTTATATAATGTCTACAAATCTACAAAAAATGTATGTAAAATACAAACAGAATAGACGACAATTATAAAGTACTAACCAAAATCTTATAAAAAACTCAAATATTAAATAAAATTAAATACCAAAAAATGTATTATATATCCTACATAGAAGATTATATTAATGTACAATGTTAAGACTTGAAATAAGTAAGAAAGGGCAAGGACATGGTAAACTAAACAAAATTAAACTACCAAAATAAACTAAAAATCAAATTACAGGGCCTACTGTGCACTATACAGTGTACAATTGGACAGCTGAAAGGTTGCTATTTAACAGAGGCCGCAGTTCCTTTATATATAAGGATTCCATTACTCTCAAATCTGACTGGCCATTCATACAAGTGTCCAGAATTTTAAAATCAGATTCCAGCAGAGAATGATCAAACTCATAACAATGGTTTCTAATCTCCGAAAATGCTGGTTTAGACAATGGTAATCCAGTCCTAAAAGATAATCCCCGGTGCTCAAGTATCCTAATCTTAAAGTTCCGAATGGAACTCCCGACATATCCAGCATTACAGCTGGAACAATTATACATATATACGACATTTGAGCACAAGGGGATAGGCACTTTATCTTTAAATTTAAAATAAGAGCCTATGGTATTTGTGTTGACAAAAATAAATCTAAAGTCTACTTGAGGATAACACTGCTGCAACAGTCTCCTCAAACGACTCCTTACAGAAAAGCTAATACTGCCATAAAATGGTAATTTAATATATTTAAGATCCCTTTCCACTGTAGTAATCCTACACGATGGATGAAACTTCTTATTTAAGAAATTCCTTATAAAAGTATAAACCATATGCACAGGATAACCATTATTTGAAAAAAAATTCACAAGAAAATTAATTTCCTGATCAAAGTTATTCCAATTAGAACATAAAACAAAGGCCCTATTCAGTAGAGTGTAAATAGCATTTTTCTTAAAAATATCAGGAACAAAGGAATTAAAATTTAAACCTAAACCAGTAAAGGTTGGTTTCCTAAAAACATTAGTGTTGAACCCATTGAGGTTATTCACTTTTACATCAAGAAACGACAATGAATTATTAACTTCACACTCTGCAGTAAACCGTATATTACTATGTTGTGCATTAAGATACTCTCTAAATTTCTCAATATGACATTGGTCCCTAAACAACAAAAAAGTGTCATCTACATATCTTCTGTACAAGACTGGTTTAAAGGCCGAAGGACAATTATCAAGCCAATTTATTTCGTGAAAACTCAAAAAAGCATTAGCCAGTGCAGGACCTAAAGGAGACCCCATTGCTACTCCATCAATTTGTTTATAATAAATATTATTAAACATAAAGATGGAGTCTTTAACTGCTATTTCCTGCTGCTAACTGCTAATGGGGTCTCCTTTAGGTCCTGCACTGGCTAATGCTTTTTTGAGTTTTCACGAAATAAATTGGCTTGATAATTGTCCTTCGGCCTTTAAACCAGTCTTGTACAGAAGATATGTAGATGACACTTTTTTGTTGTTTAGGGACCAATGTCATATTGAGAAATTTAGAGAGTATCTTAATGCACAACATAGTAATATACGGTTTACTGCAGAGTGTGAAGTTAATAATTCATTGTCGTTTCTTGATGTAAAAGTGAATAACCTCAATGGGTTCAACACTAATGTTTTTAGGAAACCAACCTTTACTGGTTTAGGTTTAAATTTTAATTCCTTTGTTCCTGATATTTTTAAGAAAAATGCTATTTACACTCTACTGAATAGGGCCTTTGTTTTATGTTCTAATTGGAATAACTTTGATCAGGAAATTAATTTTCTTGTGAATTTTTTTTCAAATAATGGTTATCCTGTGCATATGGTTTATACTTTTATAAGGAATTTCTTAAATAAGAAGTTTCATCCATCGTGTAGGATTACTACAGTGGAAAGGGATCTTAAATATATTAAATTACCATTTTATGGCAGTATTAGCTTTTCTGTAAGGAGTCGTTTGAGGAGACTGTTGCAGCAGTGTTATCCTCAAGTAGACTTTAGATTTATTTTTGTCAACACAAATACCATAGGCTCTTATTTTAAATTTAAAGATAAAGTGCCTATCCCCTTGTGCTCAAATGTCGTATATATGTATAATTGTTCCAGCTGTAATGCTGGATATGTCGGGAGTTCCATTCGGAACTTTAAGATTAGGATACTTGAGCACCGGGGATTATCTTTTAGGACTGGATTACCATTGTCTAAACCAGCATTTTCGGAGATTAGAAACCATTGTTATGAGTTTGATCATTCTCTGCTGGAATCTGATTTTAAAATTCTGGACACTAGTATGAATGGCCAGTCAGATTTGAGAGTAATGGAATCCTTATATATAAAGGAACTGCGGCCTCTGTTAAATAGCAACCTTTCAGCTGTCCAATTGTACACTGTATAGTGCACAGTAGGCCCTGTAATTTGATTTTTAGTTTATTTTGGTAGTTTAATTTTGTTTAGTTTACCATGTCCTTGCCCTTTCTTACTTATTTCAAGTCTTAACATTGTACATTAATATAATCTTCTATGTAGGATATATAATACATTTTTTGGTATTTAATTTTATTTAATATTTGAGTTTTTTATAAGATTTTGGTTAGTACTTTATAATTGTCGTCTATTCTGTTTGTATTTTACATACATTTTTTGTAGATTTGTAGACATTATATAAATATTTGTTATAGTGTTTAGTATCTATGTGTTAGGTATCAAGTTTCACTTCTGATCACTTCACGTAAGTTTAATAGAATGGTTTGGTTCTAAATTTCATCTTTTAGTTTAATGGATTTTAAATTAGTTTTAATATATGTGACAGTTAATAAGTTTTATTTGTATTGATCACTTTAAGTGCGCTTAAGTGTTTTGCTTTTTAAGCTTTTTCCTTTCTTTGATAGGCAATTATATTCAGTATGAGTTCTTTGTTTACCAGCTATTTGACTGTGATTTCTGTTTTTTCTTTTAGATCTGATGATGAATACGAGAAGTATTCGAAACGTTATGTTTTTTAAAGTAAAGATTCTGATACAAGATGTTCAGTATATCCCTGGTTTTCCTATTCATCTTAAAATTAAGATTCCCGAAGGGAACATCGATCATAAATATATATATATATATATATGTGTGTGTGTATATCACGAAAATAAACACGTGATTAAGAATGTGACAATGTCAGACCACGGAGGAAAAATGAAACAGGAATTTCCTTAAGTACTTTCGTATATTAAATACATCTTCAGAAGGTCCTAGGACCTTCTGAAGATGTATTTAATATACGAAAGTACTTAAGGAAATTCCTGTTTCATTTTTCCTCTGTGGTCTGGCATTGTCATATATATATATATATATATATATATATATATATATATATATATATATATATATATATGTCGTACCTAGTAGCCAGAACGCACTTCTCAGCCTACTATGCAAGGCCCGATTTGCCTAATAAGCCAAGTTTTCATGAATTAATTGTTTTTCGACTACCTAACTTACCTAACCTAACCTAACTTTTTCGGCTACATAACCCAACCTAACCTATAGAGATAGGTTAGATTAGGTTAGGTAGGGTTGGTTAGGTTCGGTCATATATCTACGTTAATTTTAACTCCAATAAAAAAAAATTGACCTCATACATAATGAAATGGGTAGCTTTATCATTTCATTAGAAAAAAATTAGAGAAAATATATTAATTTAGGAAAACTTGGCTTATTAGGCAAATCGGGCCTTGCATAGTAGGCTGAGAAGTGCATTCTGGCTACTAGGTACGACATATATATTATATATATATATATATATATATATATATATATATATATATATATATATATATATATATATATATATATATATATATATATATATGACAATGTCAGACCACGGAGGAAAATGAAACAGGAATTTCCTTAAGGAATTAAGGAAATTCCTGTTTCATTTTCCTCCGTGGTCTGACATTGTCACATTCTTAATCACGTGTTTATTTTCGTGATATACACACACACACATATATATATATATATATATATATATATATATATATATATATATATATATATATTATTAAATATGACCGAAAAAGTAAGATTAATAATTCTAACACGAATTTTCTCAATCTTTCGTACATTACGCTTCACTGTTGGAGGTAAATCAAAAATCACTTCTCCAAAATTCATTTTTATTTCTAGTCTGACGCGACACGGGCGCGTTTCGTAAAACTTATTACATTTTCAAAGACTTCACGAATACACAACTGATTAGAACTTACGTATCTCTGATTTTATATCTACATTTGAGTGAGGTGGGAGGGGTGATGTGGCATTAACACAAGACAGAACAAGAGGGGATATTAATAGGGTATTAAAAGTATCAACACAAGACAGAACAGAAACGATGGGTATTGAATAGAAGTGTTTGTAGAAAGCCTATTGGTCCATATTTCTTGATGCTTCTATATTGGAGCGGAGTCTTGAGGTGGGTAGAATATAGTTGTGCAATAATTGGCTGTTGATTGCTGGTGTTGACTTCTTGATGTGTAGTGCCTCGCAAACGTCAAGCCGCCTGCTATCGCTGTATCTATCGATGATTTCTGTGTTGTTTACTAGGATTTCTCTGGCGATGGTTTGGTTATGGGAAGAGATTATATGTATGAGATTATATGATTATATAATCATATATGATTATGGAACATATAATCTCTTCCCATAACCAAACCATCGCCAGAGAAATCCTAGTAAACAACACAGAAATCATCGATAGATACAGCGATAGCAGGCGGCTTGACGTTTGCGAGGCACTACACATCAAGAAGTCAACACCAGCAATCAACAGCCAATTATTGCACAACTATATTCTACCCACCTCAAGACTCCGCTCCAATATAGAAGCATCAAGAAATATGGACCAATAGGCTTTCTACAAACAATTCTTTTCAATACCCATCGTTTCTGTTCTGTCTTGTGTTGATACTTTTAATACCCTATTAATATCCCCTCTTGTTCTGTCTTGTGTTAATACCACATCACCCCTCCCACCTCACTCAAATGTAGATATAAAATCAGAGATACGTAAGTTCTAATCAGTTGTGTATTTGTGAAGTCTTTGAAGATGTAATAAGTTTTGCGAAACGCGCCCGTGTCGCGTCAGACTAGAAATAAAAATGAATTTTGGAGAAGTGATTTTTGATTTACCTCCAACAGTGAAGCGTAATGTACGAAAGATTGAGAAAATTCGTGTTAGAATTATTAATCTTACTTTTTCGGTCATATTTAATAATATATGTCTACAGGAAAGACTGCTACCAAAATATACTAATATATATATATATATATATATATATATATATATATATATATATATATATATATATATATATATATATTGCTGTAATAATAAACTCTATAACTTTAGCATAGGTATTCTCTGGCATAGAAATGATAATCAATCAATCACCTTTCACCGCGTCTTGCACACTAACGGCAATCAAGCACTCTACCAATTTCTTACAAGTAGTCAACAAGTACTTCCTTCCCACGTCTGCAAGTTCACTACCCTGACATCATCAGTTTCTTCCAGGTTCATCTACCAGGATCCTCTGTTGCTCTGCACCACGAAATTCTCCTTGGATTCCAGTGGTACTCCACTACCGTTTCCACAGAAACATGTGAGACTTCACTGCTCCTCTTCTCACAGTATGATGCCTAACTCCTCACTATGGGGCTTGCTCTTCCACAGAGTACAACATCTACCCCTACAGGCTTGAATTTCCAATCATCAACTTCTTCTCTGGGCTCATAGTACTCCCATCAACTTCTTCCTCAGGACAAACCACAATATTGTCTCTTGCGAGGGCACTCCTCGATGACCCCTGACCAGGGTGCTCCCAAGGCTGCCCAAGAAAATGTTTCAGGACGTCTTCACAACTCTTTCTGCCGTCCAGGACTTGACCCCGCAACGTTCCCAGCTTGATTCCACAGCTGAAACGTCTTCACACTTCCTTCCTCTTGAAGGCTCCTCTAGGGGTTCAACTAGGGTTTCCTCTCTATCAGGAGCTCACACGGAGCGTGGCTTCCCCTCACGATGTCTGGTGCTCAAGTGGGGTTAAAGCCCTCCAGAAGTGAGCCTCACACTTCTAGCAAACTCTCCACATCTCATGTCAAGTCATTCATTTCTATTCTTGTTCACTGCCCATATTCTTAAACTGTCTGTCAAATTTAACCAATTGATTTACGTATGTATCTTCATGTCTATATTTCTTTGACCTCTTATTTAGGTCAGGTCTTGCAGAATAACTCAAGTGTAGACTCGTTTTTCAGCTACCTGGGATCATAACAAAACACACACACACACACACACACACACACACACACACACACACACACACACACACAATCACAAACACACAAACCAAAGTGACTATAGGGTGGCCACATTGTACTAAAATTTGAGTATCTGGTGGAAGTAGGTATAACCTATCCAAGGAATGGACTGAAAATTAAAAGGCTGGAATACCGAATGGGAAACTATGATGAGATTAGACAATGTCTAATAGGAATACCATGGGCGACAGAACTCAGAGAATAGTCTGTAAAAGACATGATGGACTACATCACCCAGAAGTGTCAGAAGGCAGAAAACATGTTTATCCCGGCCAGAAAGGAAAAAAACGAAAGGTAAAAGAGAAATTCAATCAGGCATGTAAAGAAGCAAGGCAGCTAAGCACAAGGATATGTAGAAACTACAGTAATAACAGGACACCAGAGAGCAGAGAGAGATACCAGAGGGCCAGAAATGGGTTCCTCAGTGTGAGGAGAAAAGCAGAGAGGCAGTTTGAAAATTACATAGCAAATAAAGCCAAGACCCAACTAAAACTTCTATATAGGCACATCAGGAAGAAAACAACAGTGAAAGGTGATGAAACGGAGAAAGAGAGACGATGGGTACACAGAGAATGACAAAGAGGTGTGTGAAGAACTCACCAAGATATTCCAGGAGGTCTTCACAAGAAAGCGAGGAGAAGTCCCTGAACTAAGAGGTGTGGCGTTAAACCAAGCAGACTTGGAAGATATTGAAATTACCAGAGATGAGGTTAGGAGGTATCTGCTCGATCTAGACGTGACTAAGGCTGTTAGTTTGATGGAATCTCACCATGGATTGTAACGAGGAGGCAGAAGCATTTTGAGTGCAACTGTATATTGTGTATAACAAGTCACTGGAAACAGGAGACCGACCAGAGAGTTAAAAGACGCGAACATAGTCACAATATATATAAAAAACGTGATAGGCAGGAGGTCGTAAACTAGACCTGTGTCCCTAACTTGTTCACCATGCAAGGTGACGGAAAAGATTGCGAGAAAAAAGCTTGTAACACATCTGGAGAGAAGGTACTTCGTAACACACCACCAACATGGGTTCAGGCATGGCAAATCGTGCCTCACATGTTAAATAGAATTATATAACCTAGCAACAAACTTTCAGCAGAAAACAGAAGTATGGGCAAACAGTATTTTCTTGGACTGTAAGAAAGATTTTGATAAAGACCCCGATAAGAAACTGTTGCATAACTTGGAGAAACAGGCAGGAGTAAACGGTTAGGTGATCCAGTGGTTAAGGGAGTACCTAAACAACAGGAAGCATAGAGTTACTCTGAAGGGTGAGACCTCAGAATAGCATGATGACAACAGTAGAGTCCCACAGGGACTCGGCTGTTTCAGATATATTTAGTTTCATATATATTCGGACCTATTCTGTTTCTGATATGCGCAAATGATCTTCCAGAAGGAATAGACTCATTCCTCTATATGTTTACTGACGATGCTAAAACTATGAGAAGGATTAAGACAGAGGAGGACAGCAAGAGGCTACAGGATGACCTGAGCAGACTAAAGGAATGGTCTAACAAATGGCTACTAAAGTTTAAGTCAAGCAAGTGCAAAGTGATGAAGATAGGCGTAAGGAGCAGGAGGCCAAACACATGTAACCAGTTGGGAGAAACAATCCTTCTGGAGTCAGGAAGAGAGAAAAATCTAGGGGTTGATATTACATCAGACTTTTTCCATAAAACCCACATCAAAAAGATAACATCAGTTTCGTACGCAAGGCTGGCAAACATAAGAACTGCCTTAAGAAACTTGAGTAAGGAATCATTCAGAACCTTTTATACCTCATATGTCTGGCCAATACTGGAATATGAGGCTCCAGCCTGGCGTCCACATCTAGTCAAGCACAATACGGAGTTAGAAAATGTTCAGAGGTATTCCACCAGGCTAGTCCCCGAGCTGAGAGGAATGAGCTTCAAGGAAAGATTAATGGAACTTAACCTCACGACACCGGAAGACACAAGAGTTAGGGAAGACATGATCACTACCTATAACATTCTCAGAGGAATTTACAGGGTAGATAAAGATATAGTATTTAGTACGGGTGGTACGCGAATAACTGGACACAGGTCGAAACTTAGTATCCGAATGAGCAACAGGGACATTAGAAAGAACTTTTTCAGTGTCAGAGTAATTAACAAAAGGAATGCATTAGGCAGTGATGTGGTGGAGGCTGACTCCCTACTCAGTTTCAAATGTAGATATGATAGACCCAATAGCCTCAGAAATCTGTTCACCAGTTGATTGGCAGTTGAGTGGCTAGACCAAAGAGCCGAAGCTCAACCCTCACAAGCACAACTAGGTGAATACAAAGCCGTATTGATCAAATCTAGAAATACCAGAATGAGGGTTTTAGCTGGAAACTAGAGACCCAAAATAGTCAAAGGAGAGTCAGAAATAGTTTATTCGTTGTTAGAACTTTCAATAAGTGGACCAGGCTATACGTAGACGTCATTAAAGCTGAATTCGAATCAACTTTTTAAATGCGGAAATGATAAAAGAAAAATACGGCAATGCATCAATATAAGAACGTTTGACTAGGGGGCCAAGCTGGACCCTGCAGGCACATGTGTACAGCTAGGTGATCACACTCAAGCTAATGAGGAATATATTCAAGAGAAGAACTGCATGAAGTTACAGGACGACCATGACAAACTCCAGAAGGAGTGAAACAAATGGTTGCTGGAATTCAATCTCAACGTGTAAGGTAATGAAGCTGGGAAAGGAAAGAGAGGAGACCCAGAAGGCATCACACCATAATGGGAAGGCAAATATGGGAATAAGAAAGATAAATATTTGGGAGTGGATGTAACTCCAACACTCACACGGGAGGCACATATAAACAAGATAATATCGGCAACATACGGGATGTGGGTAAATATAAGAACATCGTCTAGACACCTAATTCAGGACTTTTTCAAAGTAATGTATGCAACACTTGTTTGAATAAGGCTAGAACTTGCCGCACCGGCAGGGAATCTGCAACTTGTGAAGTAAAAAACAATATTGAATCAATACAAAGGTTTGCATCAAGATCAGATCCAGAGCTAACAGAGTTAAGCCACAGAGTTAAGCCGATAAGCTGATGAAACTAAATCTCATAACTATAGAAGACCTAAGGAACAGAGGGGATATGATCACAACATAAAAGGTAATGGGGGAATGTAAAGAAATACTCGTACCCCCCGTATGGGTAGTTAACAAGTGGAATGCAGTAAAAGAAGGCGAGAAAGCCACCTTCATCCGCAACTTTTAGACCAGAATCGACAAACATATTTTAAGGTAGAGTAATTAAATTGAAACCAACAAGATAACAAGACCAGAATGTGCACTGAAAGCAGGACCTCACTCCCTTGTAGATACTGTTAGGTAACTATAGTTAAGTAAATACTTAACTGCGGCATATGCGAGGCTGGCTAACATCAGAACGACGTTCAGGAACCTGTGTAAGGAATCGTTTAGAATCTTGTACGCCACATACGTAAGACCAATCCTGGAGTATGCGGCCCCTGCATGGAGCCCATATTTTGTCAAGCACAAGACGAAGCTGGAAAAAGTTCAAAGGTATGCCACTAGACTAGTCCCAGAACTAAGAGGCATGAGTTACAGGGAAAGGCTGTGGGAAATGCACCTTACGACACTGGAAAACAGAAGAGTGAGGGGAGACATGATCACTACCTACAAATTCCTCAGGGGAATTGACAGGGTACACAAGGATAAACTATTCAACACTGGCGGTACGCAAACAAGGGGACACAGGTGGAAGCTGAGTACCCAAATGAGCCACAGAGACATCAGAAAGAACTTTTTCAGTGTCAGAGTAATTAGTAAATGGAATGCACTAGGAAGTGATGTGGTGGAGGCTGACTCCATACACAGTTTCAAATGTAGATATGATAGAGCCCACTAGGCTCAGGATTCTGTACACCAGTTGATTGACGGTTGAGAGGCGGGACCAAAGAGCCAGAGCTCAACCCCCGCAAGCACAATTAGGTGAGTACTGTCTTGGGTCAGCCTTGATAGGGAGCAGACGTTTAGGGTCAGCGGTACGCGTATACCGAGGGAATAATAGGGTCAAGTGAGCGGATGTACTGTGCAGTGAGAATCGGGACAGTGTAAATCGAACAGTGGCATTGTAATGCAACACATTGATCACATCTCGTGGTGAAATATCTTAGTGAATTTAGAGAAGATAGCTAGTGAAGATCGACTTCTTGAGGCAACATCAGTCGCATCAGCGGGACCCAAGTGGAGACCTGATGACCTCACAGGATTACCAAGACACGCTGTGTATTCACCTAGAGTGCTTGCGAGGTGGGGAGGGGGGGGGGGGGCTGGCTGGAACGTGTCACTCATAAGTCTCCAACAGTGTGCAAAGTTTAAATAATGTCATATCATAGAAGCTAATGCATTCCATTCAATAATACAATCGTAAGTGGTTGACAGGTAACAGGGACAGTAACTGTGAGCTCACTGGGACCCCAGATAAGCTGCTAATCCCCCAGCCGTAGTCTGAAGACAACACCTCACCCACCTCCTCCTTAACCCCCATCTCACTCTCCCAAAACATGTCACCCCCCCCCCCCCACTCCCACTCTCCCCTACCACTGACTAAACACACACACACACACACACACACACACACACACACACACACACACACACACACACACACACACACACAAACGTGCACACACACACACACACACACGAGATATGGAGAGAGATATGATAGGGACATATAAAATACTCAGGGGAATTGACAAAGTGGAAATAGATGAAATGTTCACACGTAATAATAACAGAACGAGGGGACATGGGTGGAAACTGGAAACTCAGATGAGTCACAGAGATGTTAGGAAGTTTTCTTTTAGCGTGAGAGTAGTAGAAAAATGGAATGCACTTGGGGAACAGGTTGTGGAAGCAAATACTATTCATACTTTTAAAACTAGGTATGATAGGGAAATGGGACAGGAGTCATTGCTGTAAACAACCGATAGCTAGAAAGGCGGGATCCAAGAGTCAATGCTCGATCCTGCAAGCACATATAGGTGAGTACATATAGGTGAGTACACACACACACACACACACACACACACACACACACACACACACACACATACACACACACAAACGTGCACACACACACACACACACACACACACTCACACACACACACACACACACACACACACACACACATAAAGACACACACTTGTCTTGTGACCATCGTGTTGGGTGGATGTGGGTTGGGAGCTCCTGGTTCACTAGTGGAGTGGGAGGGGTAATCAGGCAACTTCGAAGTGAAAAAGTGTGTACAAGTGAATGAAAAAACCTTGGGTTTTGACCAAAGCTATAAGGTAGTGAAGAAAAACAGTTTAAATAGCGTAATTCAAAATAGTTGAGGAAGTACTGTGGCAGTGTGCAGTGTGGAAGCAGACCTCACTGGACTCTGACCGTGTGACCTCACCTCCGGCAGCAACCCTTCTACCACCGCATGGGACGACGATTGGAGATTCACTCACCTATTGTGTTAGCAGGACGGTAAGATACTTGGAACCCCTGTGGGTAAGGTTGCATTATAGCAATGACTAGGTCAGGAAGGGTGTCTAGGTCCAACAGTATTATGATTGAGGAAGAAGATAGGTTTGTGGAGAAGATGATTGGGAAAGTTGTAGAGAAGAGGGATGTTTGGATAGATGATCTAATCCAGGGGATTAAAAGTGAAGTTTTTAATAAGATACAGGACGAGGTTCAAAGACTCAAACAAGAGTTTATGGATTATATTCAAGAGGAAATCACGAAGAGCAGGGTAGAGTGGCAAGGAGAAATATCTAGGCTTACTAATGAATTTGGCAGGAATAAGGGAAGCTTGGCAGGGGAAGGGGGAGTAGTAGTAGGTGGAGTAGCGGGTGTGGGAGGGGTAGGGGTCAGCCAGGGAGAGGGCCACCAGCATGACCCTGAACTGAGAAAGAGGACAGTCATAATCCATGGATTGCTTGAAGCCAGGGCATCATCGAGGCAGGAAAGGATGGAGATTGAGGATTTGGAGCTACAGGGGATCTTGAGAGACATGAGAGCCCAGATGGCAGGGAATGAGGTGCAAGTTCAACGAAGCATTGGGCCATACAACTGTAACAGGAAACGACCTGTCCTGGTACAGTTCACTAACGAGGAGGCAGTGGATTACATACTGCATCACAAACACTTACTCAGAGGAAGCGAAAATTACTTCAACGTATATATTGACAAATTCATGATGAAGGAGGAACAGATTGCCCACAGAGCAAGCAAACAACAATACAACTCTTCCCATTTGAGAGTAGCTACACACCCCAGTGCTAATCCACCCCATGCTAACCAGCTCACACTTGCTTCTCAGGTCACCCCTTCCCCAAATCAGCCGCCTCTGCTGATCTCCCCAACACATCCCTTGACCCCTCTGACCCTACTGTAGTCAAATTCATCCCACATTCCAAGGACCCCCTCATCACCTCAACCCCCAAAACCCGTCCAGCCCTCATCCCCTCAACCCCCAAAACCCACCCAGCCCTCATCCCTTCATCCCCCAAAACCCACCCAGCCCTCATCCCCTCAACCCCAAGAACCCACCCAGCCCTCATCCCCTTAACACCCAAAGCCTACCCAGCCCTCACCCCTCCTCATCCCCTCTCCTTCCATGTGACCCCCCACCCTTGCGAGGGGGGTGGGAGGTTCCCCCCCACCCCCTCTATCCTTCCCCCTCCCAACCTCTCAACCTCTATCTGACTCCCAACCTTACGCTATCTCCCAACCCCTCTATGCCCTCCCTAATCTTCAGACCCAGTATGCCCTTCCTACTCCAGACCTACCTACCCAGGCCCTACCCCAGACCCTCCTACCTACCTTCCTAGAAGCCCAGCCCCCAGTAGCCCCCCAAGCACCCCTCCTGACCTCTTTCACCCCCCCATACACCCCCCGGACCCCCCCCCCCCAGACACCCCCTGGATCCCCCCGGACATCCCCCGGATCCTCCCCGCCCCCAGTCATCCCCCAGACACCCCCCAGATCTTCCCTGCCCCCAGTCACCCCCCAGACACCCCCCAGATCCCCCCAGACCCCCAGAGAAAGGGAGAACTCTGGTACAAGAGTTTCCATGAAGAATCTCAAGGTTTGGTACACCAATACTGATGGGGTATCTAATAAAGCAGAAGAGATAAAAGAAAGAGTGAGTGAAGCAGATCCTGACATAGTTGCAATTGTGGAAACTAAAATTAATGACATGATCTCAGATGCAATCTTTCCTGAAGGGTACCAGGTGATATGAAAAGAGAGGACACAGAGACAGGGAGGGGGAGTAGCACTCCTAATAAAGCGGAAATGGAAGTTTGAAGACCTGGGAAATCGAGTTACCAATGAGTGCACAAGCTTCATACATGGAACTCTGACAGTAGATGGGAGGAAGATTGTGATCTTGGTAATCTACAATCCCCCACCAAACAGTAGAAGACCCAGGCAGGAGTATGATGACAACAACAAAGCATGTATAGATGTACTGCAGAAGGCAGCAACACTAGCCCACAGAATGAGAGCGAAGCTGCTGATCATGGGGGACCTAAACCATGGAGAGATAAATTGGGAATCAAGGAATCCCCATGGAGGGGACGAAACGTGGGGAGCAAAATTAGTAGATGTTATAGACAGGAATTTCCTAACACAACATGTGAAGGAAGACACAAGGGAAAGAGGAGGAGATGCACCGAGCCTATTAGACCTGATTTTCACCCAGAACATAGAAGATATCAAGAATTTAGAGCATGAAATACCTCTAGGGGCCAGTGACCATTGTGTCCTAGTCTTTGACTACATGATGGAATTCAAACTTATGACCATGGGACAAGAGATCTGGGAAAGGAGAGTTGACTACAGGAAACGGGACTATAAGAGAATAAGGGACTATCTGGGTGAAGTGCAGTGGGAGGAAGAAATTAGAGGAAAAACAGTCCAAGATATATTGGACCTAGTCATACAGAAATGCCGGGAGGCCGAAGAGAGATTTATACCAACGGTAAAGGAAAAATATAAGAAGGAATATAATAACCCATGGTTTAATAGACAGTGTCAGGAAGCAAAAATGGCCAGCAGGCGGGAGTGGAGGAAGTACAGAAGACAAAGAACAGAGGACAACAGGATCAGATACAACAGAGCTAGGAACGATTACATTAACATAAGACGAACATCGGAAAGGGACTATGAGAACGATATTGCAATCAAAGCGAAAAAACAACCTAAGTTACTACACAGTCATATAAGAAGAAAAATGTCGGTGAACGACCAAGTGACAAGACTAAGGAAGACAGAGGGGGCATATACTGAAAGTGACAAGGAAATCTGCGAGGCACTGAATGCCAGTTTCCATGGAGTGTTCACTACCGAGCCTGAGCAGCTCCCATTGTTGGAAGGGGTTACCCTAGATGAAAGACTATCAGATATAGAGGTGACAGCAGAGGAGGTAATGAAACAGTTGACAACTCTAGATGCAACTAAAGCAGTTGGACCAGACAAAGTATCACCGTGGATACTAAAAGAAGCAGCACAGGCCCTCAGCGTGCCTCTGGCAATGATCTTTAATGAGTCACTTATGTCAGGAGAATTGCCCAGTTGCTGGAAGAAGGCAAATGTCGTGCCGATCTTCAAGAAAGGTGATAGGGAGGAGGCACTTAACTATAAACCTGTATCACTGACAAGCATCCCCTGTAAAATAATGGAAAGAATAATTAGGCTACGACTGGTTGCACACCTGGAGAACATTAGGTTTGTGAACAAACATCATCATGGGTTCTGGACAGGGAAATCGTGCCTAACAAACCTTCTGAAATTCTATGATAAAATAACGAGGATAAGACAGGACAGAGATGGTTGGGCAGACTGCATATTTCTGGACTGCCAAAAAGCCTTTGATACAGTACCGCACCTGAGACTGCTGTTCAAGCTCGAGAGGCAGGCGGGGGTGGGGGGAAAGGTCCTAGCATGGATGGTCCTAGCAACTACCTAACAGGAAGGAGCCAAAGAGTTACGGTAAGGGGCGAGAAGTCGGACTGGCGAACAGTAACAAGTGGAGTACCACAAGGATCGGTGCTGGGACCAATTTTATTTCTTGTATATGTTAACGACATGTTTACAGGCGTAGAGTCCTACATGTCGATGTTTGCGGATGACGCAAAGTTGATGAGAAGAGTTGTGACAGATGAGGATTGCAGGATCCTCCAAGAGGACCTGAACAGGTTGCAGAGATGGTCAGAGAAATGGCTACTGGAATTCAACACGAGCAAATGTAAAGTTATGGAAATGGGACTAGGAGATAGGAGACCAAAGGGACAGTACACAATGAAGGGGAACAGCCTACCTGTAACGACGCGTGAAAGAGACCTGGGGGTGGACGTAACACCTAATCTATCTCCTGAGGCATATATAAATAGGATAACGACAGCAGCGTACTCTACACTGGCAAAAGTTAGAGCATCATTCAGAAACCTAAGTAAGGAGGCATTTAGGGCGCTTTACACTGCCTACGTAAGGCCAGTCTTAGAGTATGCCGCCTCATCATGGAGTCCCCATCTGAAGAAGCATATAATGAAACTGGAAAAGGTTCAGAGGTTTGCAACGAGACTCATCCCAGAGCTACGAGGGATGGGGTATGAGGAGCGCCTGAGGGAACTGTGCCTTACGACACTAGAAAGAAGAAGGGAGAGGGGGGACATGATAGGAACGTATAAGATACTCAGAGGGATTGACAGAGTGGACATAGACGAAATGTTCACACGGAATAGTAACAGAATGAGGGGACATGGATGGAAGCTTGAAACTCAGATGAGTCACAGAGATGTTAGGAAGTTTTCTTTTAGCATGAGAGTAGTGGGAAAATGGAATGCACTTCAGGAACAGGTTGTGGAAGCAAATACTATTCATAATTTTAAAACCAGGTATGATAGGGAAATGGGACAGGGGTCATTGCTGTAAACAACCGATGCTCGAAAGGCGGGATCCAAGAGTCAATGCTCGATCCTGCAGACACAACTAGGCGAGTACACACCACCCTCCCTCTCTCTGTTCTCTCTCTCTCTCTCTATTCTATATATATATATATATATATATATATATATATATATATATATATATATATATATATATATATATATATATATATATATATATCTTGCTCTCTCTCTCTCTCTCTCTCTCTCTCTCTCTCTCTCTCTCTCTCTCTTTCTCTATCTTACTCTTTCTCTTGACAAGGTACAAAATGGCAGGAGGGCCCAACAGGAACACAGGGAATAGTCAAAGTGACCAAACAAAAGAAATGTTAACCCAAGTTCTGGAGAAATTCAGGAGGGAGATGCATGAAATGAGGATTACAATTAACAACCTGCAAAGTGAGCTGGCATCAGCAAGGGAGGAGGTCAAATCCCTCAAAGAGAATAATAAAGAGACCGAGCATCAGATTATCATCCAAAGGGAAGGTGGGACTGTAGCATTGGAAGGAAATCCCTCTGTACTTGAAACATTTGCGGAAAGACTGAGAAAGAGCTCAGAAGCAATGGACACAGTGAGGGAGGTAGCCATGCAAGCAGCTACCTCACAGGAAGCAGCAAGGTGCACCAGTCAGCTGATGGAGAGAAAAAGATCAGTGGTAGTTGTAGGCGTCAAAGAGCTGGAAGGATCCAATAGGCAGGAATGGAATAGCAAGGATAGAGAGGGAGTACATGGGCTACTGATGGGGTTACAGATAGAAGGGGCTGAACAAAACATTGAGAAAGTTTTCAGGTTGGGCTGGAACAAAAAGGACAGAAACCGACTGATAAAGGTGGTGTTTACAAATGAGGCCACCATAGAGGTTATTTTAGAAAGGAAGAGTCGTCTGCAGTATGTAGAGGGATACAAAAAAATTATTCCTGCAGAGGGACAGGACGAAGAAGGAGAGAGCCAGGGCAGCAGGGGCAAGGAGGAAGCGCAGGGAGAGAGGAGTAAACCAGGAAATCGCAGGCCCTAACACAACAGTCCCAGACATAAGACGGGAACCCACAAACAGCATACCAGCAACACTAGAGGGGAGGGCAACACCACCACCCCCTCTGCATAGAAACCCTCCTTGACCTCATCCTACCTGCCCCCACTCAAATGCTCACCCCACCCTCCCTTCCCCCCCCCCCATCCCATTTTGGCCCTGTCCCCCGTCCACCATTCCCACCATGTCCCCCCTCCCACTTTTCCCCCACCCCCTGTCCCCCCTCCCACTTCATCCCATACCCTTCCCATCCCTCCTTACCCCATATCCTCCATGTCCTCCCTATCTCCTTAACCCACACCCTACCTGTCCCCCCCCACCCTTGAACCTCCACCCCTCACCCCAAAATCCTCTGAGACCCTGCAAACCACCTCACAGATCTTCTCACCCAGGGAACAGCTTTCCACACCAGCAGAATGCTCGCCAAGGAGGGGACAAGAAAATGAACAGAAGAAAGTGAGCTTCAAGGCAATGTACACTAACATAGATGGGATTATAAATAAAACAAGCAAACTCAGAGAATGGGCACTAGAAGAAAATCCAGACATGATAGCACTCACAGAAACAAAGCTAACGAAAACCATACCAAACACAATGTTTCCACAGGACTACTATGTAGTGAGGAAAGAGAGAGAAGGGAGAGGGGGAGGTGTGTAGCTTTGCTGATAAGAAAAGGTTGGAGTTTTGAAGAGATGGTAATTCAGAACTGTGAAGGTTTCAGTGACTACATATCAGGCACCATAGCAACTAGAGGACATAAAATTATAGTAGTAGTGATATACCCCCCCACCGAACGACAGAAGACCCAGACAAGAATATTATAGAAACAACTTGGCCACCACCAATATAATGGAGAGAGCAGCTTCTGTGGCTAGCAGGACCCGATCCAGACTACTAATCATGGGAGACTTCAACCATGGGAAGATAGATTGGGGGAACAGAGACCCACATGGAGGACCAGACACATGGAGAGCTAAGCTGCTGGATGTGGCAACAAGAAACTTTCTAATTCAACACATCAAGGGACCGACAAGAATGAGAGGAGAGGATGAACCAGCCTTGCTTGATCTGATATTTACCCTATATGAGTCGGATATAAGGGAAGTTAAGTTTGAAGCCCCCCTGGGAATGAGTGATTATAGTGTATTGAGCTTTGAGTACCTGGTTGAGCTAGGACTTATCACCCCAAAAAAGAACTGGGAAACAAAGGGCTGGCGTACCGAAAGGGAAACTATGAGGAGATGAATAAATTCCAAAGGGATATACATTGGGACACCGAACTCAGAACCAAGTGCGTTCAAGACATGATGGACTGTCACCCAAAAGTGTCAGGAGGCTGAAAGCAAGCTTGTCTCTGCCTGACAGGAAAAAACAGAGAAGCAAAAGAAGAATCTGTGGTTTAATAGGGAATGTATGAAAGCAAAGGAGCTGAACAAAACGGCATGGAGGAACTTCCGTAATAACAGAACACCAGAAAGTAGAGAGAGAGAGATGCCAGAGAACCAGGAACGAGTATGTTAGTGTGAGAAGAGCAGCTGAGAAAAGGTATGAAAATGATATAGCTAATAAAGCCAAGACCGAACCAAAGCTACTACACAGTCACATCAGGAGGAAGACAACAGTGAAGGAACAGGTGATGAAACTTAGGACGGGCGAGGACAGGTACACTGACAATGACAGAGAGGTGTGTGAAGAACTCAACAAAAGGTTCCAAGAGGTCTTTACAATAGAACAAGGAAAAAATCACGACGCTAGGAGAGGTGGCAGCAAACCAGGTGACCATGGAAAGGTTCGAAATTACAAGAGATGAGGTCAAGAAGCACCTATTGGAGCTGGACGTGAGAAAAACTGTTGGGCCGGATGGAATCTCACCATGAGTATTGAAAGAATGTGCAGGAGCACTTTGCTTGCCACTCTCCATAGTGTATAGTAGGTCACTGGAAACGGGGGACCTACCAGAAATATGGAAGACTGCTAATGTAGTCCCAAGATACAAAAAGGGTGACAAACAAGAGGCACTGAACTACAGGCCAGTGTCCCTAACTTGTATACCATGCAAGGTGATGGAGAAGATTGCGAGAAAAAACCTAGTAACACATCTGGAGAGAAGAGACTTCGTGACAACCCATCAACATGGGTTCAGGTAGGGTAAATCTTGCCTTACAGGCTTAATAGAATTCTACGATTAGGTGACAAAGATTAAGCAAGAAAGAGAAAAATGGGCGGACTGCATTTTTTTGGACTGTCGGAAAGCCTTTGACACAGTACCCCATAAAAGGTTGATGCATAAGCTGGAGAAACAGGCAGGAGTAACTGGTATGGCGTTCCAGTGGATAAGGGAGTACCTAAGCAATAGGAAGCAGAGAGTTACAGTGAGGAGTGAGACCTCAGATTGGCGTGAAGTCACCAGTGGAGTCCCACAGGGCTCTGTACTCAGACCTATCCTGTTTGTGATATACGTAAATGATCTCCCAGAGGGTATAGACTCATTTCTCTCAATGTTTGCTTACGACGCCAAAATTATGAGACGGATTAAGACAGAGGAGGACAGCTTGAGGCTTCAAGCAGACCTGGACAAGCTGCAGGAATGGTCGAACAAATGGTTGTTAGTGTTTAACTCAAGCAAATGTAATATAATGAAGATAGGGGTAGGAAACAGGAGACGAGATACAAGGTATCATTTGGGAGATGAAATACTTCAAGAGTCAGAGAGAGAGAAAGACCTGGGGGTTGATATCACGCCAGACCTGTCCCCTGAAGCTCATATCAAGATGATAACATCAGCAGTATATGCCAGGTTGGCTAACATAAGAGCGGCCTTTAGAAATTTGTGTAAGGAATCTTTCAGAACATTATATACCACATATGTCAGACCAATCCTGGAGTATGCGGCTGCAGCATGGAGTCCATATCTAGTCAAGCATAAGACAAAACTAGAAAAGGTTCAAAGGTTTGCCACCAGACTAGTACCCGAGCTGAGAGGTATGAGCTACGAGGAGAGACTACGGGAATTAAACCTCACTTCGTTGGAAGACAGAAGAGTTAGGGGGGATATGATCACCACATTCAATATTCTCAAGAGAATCGATAGGGTCGATAAAGACAGGCTATTTAACACAAGGGGCTCACGCACTAGGGGACACAGGTGGAAACTGAGTGCCCAAATGAGCCACAGAGATATTAGAAAGAACTTTTTTAGTGTCAGAGTGGTTGACAAATGGAATGCATTAGGAAGTAATGTGGTAGAGGCTGACTCCATACACAGTTTCAAGTGTAGATATGATAGAGCCCAATAGGCTCAGGAATCTGTACACCTGTTGATTGACGGTTGAGAGGCGGGACCAAAGAGCCAGAGCTCAACCCCCACAAGCACAATTAGGTGAGTACACACACCTTTCTCTCTCTCTGTTTCTCTCTCTCTCTCTCTCTCTCTCTCTCTCTCTCTCTCTCTCTCTCTCTCTCTCTCTCTCTCTCTCTCTCTCTCTTTCTCTTTCTCTTTCTCTTTCTCTCTCTCTCTCTCTCTCTCTCTCTCTCTCTCTCTCTCTCTCTCTCTCTCTCTCTCTCTCTCTCTCTCTCTCTCTCTCTCTCTCCTAGGAAAATATGGAAGGGACACGAACTCGGGGTGACAAACGCAGGAGGACAATCGCGGCTGGAACAAACTCATAGGATGGGGTGGAACAGGAAGACTGGATGAAAGAAGTACTCCAGCAGATGCGGGATGAATTCAGAGAAGGACTGAGGGTAATGAGGGAGACAGTAGCAAACCTGCAGGATGAACTAAGGGCAGCAAAGGAGGAGATAAGAAGCCTGAAGGAGTCTCCTCTGCAATACCAAACACAAACCGTACCTCAGGGAGATGGGAATGCCACTGTGGAGGGGACCTCCACAACTCAGCTCTCATTTGCTGAAATGCTTAAAAAGAGCCCTGAAGCTAGGTCTGCAGCTAGGGAAGTTCCCATTTGCCATGGAAGTGGCTTTCTCTCAGGAAGCAGCTGGATGTACTAGCCGGCTGATAGAGAGAAAAAGAGCAGTTGTAGTAGCAGGCATTAAAGAATAAACAGGGACCAGCCCAAAGGAGCGAAGAGACAAGGACAAAAACATAGTTACTGAGATCCTTAAAGAGGTAATGATGGAGGAAACTAACCAAAATGTTGAAAAGGTTTTCAGGCTTGGAAAGAACAACAAAAACAGAGACCGAATGATAATGGTGGTATTCATGAGCAAAATCATGAAAGAGGAACTGTTAGCAAGGAAGTACTGTCTAGCAAATGCACAGAAGTTAAAAAAAGTATTCCTGCAGAGGGATATGACAAGGGAAGAGAGAAGCAGGCAGCAGACGTGAGGAAGGAGCGCAGGGAGAGAGAAAGGAATCAGAGAACCACAACCCCAAACCCTACAATCCCGGAGGGGAGTGGGGAACCCTCGTCAAACAGTGCAACAGCCACAGGGAGTGGGGCACCACCCCCACATTCTACCCAACAGACACCGTACATGCCCCATCCCCTTTCAGCCCCCCACTAAGTAACCACCTGGGGCAAACCCCCCTCCCCCCACCCACCCCCTCCCCCCACTCACCCCCCTCCTCCCACTCACCCCTCTCCCCAGGACCTCCCTTCTCCCCCATCCCCCAAGCCCTCCCTTCTCCCACATGCCTTCCCGTCTCTCCCAACCCAAGCCCTCCGTTCTCCCCTGCCCCCTAAGCCCCCAATCTCCCCCACCCCACCTAAGTCTTCCCCTCTCCACCACTTCCCTCTTCCTCACCCACCTCAGCCTTCCTTCCCCCCCCAAGCCCCCCCCTTTTATGCCCCCCCCCAAGCCCCCATCTCCCAAAGCCTCTCCTCCCCCCATGCTCCCCCAACCCTCCCCCCTCTCACCCCCCCAACCCTCCCCCTCTTACTCTCACCCTCAACCCTCTTCCTCTCACTCTCACCCTCAACCCTCCCCCTCTCACTCTTCCCCTCTCCCCCCCCCAAGCCCTTCCTCCTCCACCAGTCTCCCTGTACCAGATCCTCCCAGCTCCCACTCACCCCAGATCCCACAGGACCCCCCCCCCCCCCCTCCAAGAGGAGAAGCGGAAGAGAGCCAGTTTCAGGGTGATGTACTCGAACATAGATGGGATCACAAGCAAGACAAGTGAACTAAGGGAAAGTGCACAAGAAGTGAGCCCAGATGTAATCGGACTCATGGAAACAAAACTCTCTGGAATCATAACGAATGCCTTGTTTCCCCAGGAGTACAATGTAATAAGGAAATAGAGGGAATGTAGGGGAGGAGGCGGAGTGGCCCTACTCATGAGAAAGGAATGGAGTTTTAAGGAGATGGCTATCCCGGGCTGTGAGGGGTTCAGAGACTACATAGCAGGCACCATGACAATGGGAGGACCAAAAATAGTAGTAGCAGTAATATACAACCCTCCACTAAATGACAGACGTCCCAGTCAAGAGAAAGAAAACAACAACATGGCAGTTAACACTATAATTGAGAGCGCAGCCTCTGCCGCTTGTAGAAATAGATCCCACCTGCTCATCATGGGGGACTTCAATCACAGAAGGATTGACTGGGAGAACAAAGAACCGCATGTAGGCGAGGATACGTGGAGACCCAAACTACTAGAGGTGGTGACTAATAATTTTTTTAACTCAGCATGTCAGAGAACCCACAAGGATGAGAGGAAATGATGAACCAGCGAGACTCGACCTGGTCTTCACTCTGAACGACTCCGACATAAGAGAAATCGGTTTTGAGGCCCCAGTAGGAATGAGCGACCACAGTGTATTGGTGTTTGAGTACCTGATTGAAGAAGGGTTATTGAACTCGACGAGGGACACCGAAACCAAAAGGTTAGCATACCGAAAGGGAAACTATGAGGAGATAAGAAAATTCCTAACAGAAATAGCATGAGAAATGGAGCTCAGGGGAAAGACGGTCCAAGATATGATGGACTACATCACGCAGAAGTGCAAGGACGCAGCAAACAAGTTTGTTCCAGTTCAAAAGGAAAACAGTGAAATGAAGATGAGAAACCCATGGTTTAATCAGAGATGTAGGCTAGCTAAGTAGCAAAGTAAAAGGGCATGGAGAAACTATAGAAATAACAGGACACTGGAGAGCAGAGAAAGATACCAGAATGCTAGAAATGAATATGTCAGGATGAGAAGAGAGGCAGAAAGACAATACGAAAATGACATCGCAAGCAAGGCAAAGACTCAGCCTAAATTGTTGCATAGCCACATCAGGAGAAAAACAACAGTAAAGGAACAGGTTATGAAATTAAGGATAGGGGCAGAAGGATTCACTACAAACGACAAGGAAGTGTGTGAGGAACTGAATAAGAAATTCCAGAAGGTCTTCACCTTAGAGCAAGGAGAAATTCCAGAGATAAGAGTGGGGAATAGCTAACCAGGAACCACTAGAAGAGTTTGAGATTACCAGCGGGGAAGTAAGGAAGTGTTTACTAAAGTTAGATGTGACAAAGGGTGTGACTAGTCCCAGAACTAACAGGTATGAGGCTGCGAGAGATGCACCTTATGACACTGGAAGACAGAAGAGTAAGGGGAGACATGATCACTACCTACAAACTCCTCAGGGGTAATGACAGGGTAGACAAGGATAAAGTATCAACACTGGTAGTACGCGAATAAGGGGACACAGGTGGAAACTGAGTACCCAAATGAGCCACAGGGACGTTAGAAAGAATTTTTTCAGTGTCAAAGTAGTTAACAAGTGGAATGCATTACACAGTGATGTGGTGGAGGCAGACTCTATACACAGTTTTAAATGTAGATATGATAAAGCCCAGTAAGCTCAGGAATCTGTACATCAGGTGATTGACGGTTGAGAGGCGGGACCAAAGAGCCAAAGCTCAACCCCCGCAAGCACAAATAGGTGAGTACACACACACACTAAGGTGAAGATTTCAGTGACTACATAAAAGGTACCATAGCAATTGGAGGGACAAAAAATTATAGTAGTTGTCATATATAACCCCCACCAAACGACAGAAGACCCTGACAGGAATATGATAGAAACAACATGGCTACCATCAATATTATATAGAGTGCAGCTTCTGTAGCTGTGAATTAGTGATCACAGTGTATTGATCTTTGAGAACCTGGTATATCCGCCAAAAACAAAACTGGGAAACAAAGGGCTGGCGTACCGAAGGGAAAATTATGAGGAGATGAGAAAATTCCTAGGGGATATACCATTGGACACAGAACTCACAACTAAGTCCGTACAATACATATTGGACTATGTCACCCAAAAGTGTCAGGAGGCTGTAAACAGGTTTATCCCGGCTCGACAGGAAAAAAAGAGAAGCAAAAGTAGAATCCGTAGTTTAATAGGGCATGTATGAAACCAAAGGAACTGAACAAAAGGGCGTGGAGGAACTTCCGAAATAACAGAACACCAGACAGTAGAGAGAGATACCAGAGAACCAGGAACGAGTATGTTAGTGTGAGAAGAGAAGCTGAGAAAAATTATGAAAATGATATAGCTAATAAAGCCAAGACCGAACCAAAGCTACTACACAGTCACATCAGGAGGAAGACAACAGTGAAGGAACAGGTGATGAAACTTAAAATGGATGAGGACAGGTACACAGAGAACGGTAAAGAGGTGTGCGAGGAACTCAACAAGAGGTTCCAGGAGGTCTTCACAATAGAACAAGAAGGTCACTGTGCTAGGAGAGGTGGTAGTAATCCAGGCGGCCTTGGAAGGGTTCGAAATTACAAGAGATGAGGTCAAGAGGCACCTATTGGATCTGAACGTGAGAAAGGCTGTTGGCCCGAACGGAATCTAACCATGGGTACTGAAAGATTGTGCAGGAGTGCTTTACTTGCCACTCTCCATAGTGTATAGTAGGTCACTGGAAACGGGAGACCTACCAGAAACATGGAAGACGGCTAATGTAGTCCCAAAATACAAAAAGGGTGACAGACAAAAGGCACTGATCTACAGGCCAGTGTCTATAACTTGTATACCATGCAAGGTGATGGAGAAGATCGTGAGAAAAAAAAACCTAGTAACACATCTGGAGAAAAAGGATTTCGTGACAACCCATCAACATGAGTTCAGGTAGGGTAAATCTTGCCTTACAGGCTTAATAGAATTCTCGATCAGGTGACAAAGATTAAGCAAGAAAGAGAAGGATGGGGGACTGCATTTTTTTTTTGGACTGTCGGAAAGCCTTTGATACAGTACCCTATAAAAGGCTGATGCATAAGCTGGAGAAACAGGCAGGAGTAACTGGTAGGGCGCTCCAGTGGATAAGGTAGTACCTAAGCAATAGGAAGCACAGAGTTACAGTGAGGTGTGAGACCTCAATTGGCCTGAAGTCATCAGTGGAGTCCCACAGGGCTCTGTACTCGTACCTACCCTGTTTCTGATATATGTAAATCATCCTCCTGAGGGTATAGACTAATTTCTCTCAATGTTTGCTGATGATACCAAATTATGAGGAGTATTAGGACGGAGGAGGACAGCTTGAGGCTTTAAGAAGACCTGGATAAACTGAAGGAATGGTCCAAGAAATGGTTGTTAGAGTTGAATCCGAACAAATATAATGTAATGAAGACAGGTGTAAGGAACAGTTCGCCAGATACAAGGTATCAATTGGGAGATGAAATTTTTCAAGAATCAGAACGAGAGAGAAATACTTGGGGGTTGATATCACGCCAGACCTGTCCTTTGAAGCCCATATCAAGAGGATAACATCAGCGGCATATGCCAGATTGTCCTACATATGAACGGCCTTTAGAAACTTGTGTAAGGAATCATTCAGAACCTTTTATATCACATATGTCAGACAAATCCTGGAGTATGCGGCTCCAGCATGGAGTCCATATATCATCAAGCATAAGAATAAATAGGAGAAGGTTCAGAGGTTAGCCACCAGACTAGTACCCAAACAGAGGGGTATGAGCTACGAGGAGAGACTACGGGAATTAAACCTCACATCGGTGGAAAATAGATGAGTTAGGGAGGACATGATCACCACATAAAAGATTCTGAAAGGAATTGATAGGGTAGAAAAAGACTAGGGCGCACTAGAGGACACAGGTGGAAATAGTGTGCCCAAATGAGCTATAGAGACATTAGAAAGAACTTTTCAGTGTCAGAGTAGTTAACAAATGGAATGCAATAGGCAGTGATGTGGGGTATGGAGACTCCATACACAGCTTTAAATGTAGATATGATAGAACTCGAGAAGCTCAGGAACCTATACACCAGTTGATTGACAGTTGAGAGGTGGGACCAAAGAGCCGAAGCTCAACCCCCACAAGCAAAATTAAGTGAGTATAATTTGGTGAGCGCACACACACACACAGGCACAATTCAGCACCATAATTACAAAAGCGTAAAACCATTAAATCACATTACTTCCCAAATATCACTTTGAGAATTAATATCAAAGTCAAGAAAAAAAATCCATGAAAATATTCGACGTGCGCGCGCCAGCAATATATGCATTTGCGAGCTATTTCAAAAAGCATGTAAATCGTGGCAGCACAGCCATGATGCCATGGTCCAGGGCTGCCAGGAACCCCTTGCACAGGAGCTAACTCAGGCCAAAATAATGTTTGTATGTCGCATAATTCCTGCTATAACCTCGTGTGGGTTGAAGTGGTTCCCGGTAACTATTGTTACTTGCCCGAAACGCTATGCGTGTTTACTGGTCAATGCAGTGGTGAAGGTGGTGGTGAAGGTTGTTGTGAAGGTGGTGGTTGTTACCTATCGTACGTTACGGCTCGAAACCCTAACATCAGCATGGACCTTAATTACCTAGGGCTACTACAAACTGCTGTTCTCAAGAGTGGGCCACCAGTGTAACCCCGTGATACGTACAAAGCAATTAGTGAAATTTCTTCTTTAGGACTGAAGAAATAGACATATAACTATATGTATATATATATATATATTCAATATAATCAATATTATCTCAAGTACAGATTGACCACTATTAAAGTAAAATCAAAATACTGTCTCTCCCAGAATAAAGATCTACTACATGACACAACAACAAGTAAACAGACTAATCTCCCACATGTTATTCCTCCTGGTCCCTTGAAGCTACTGACCTACATGTCTGCGGGAGTCAAAATCATTGCTTCGGCCCGCGAAAATTTGCCAAAGTTACAATATTTATTATTTCTACAATGGAGCAATATATTGTGACAAGAGTAATCTTAAACTAACTTAATGAATGGTCAATACATATTGGTATAACAAAAATAAGGTAATTATAGCTTTACATAGTAATTAAAATACACATACAAAGGGGAATGATGGCATGCTCATCCAGCAACGGACTATCCTACGACAATTTGCCAGACACGGTTCACATAATTCTTATTCACCTATGTTACCCACATATGATCACATATAAATCATTAGTTCCCTTGGGAAACTGAGTACACAAAGGAATAAAACAATCATTCCCACGATACGTTGGGCCTAACGCCAACAATGTAACATGAAATTATTTTACATAGAACATATAAGTATATCAATATACATACATGTAATTTATAGACAATTATAAATGTACATATTAATTTATTTAATTACGTATCTTATAGAGGTACGTAACAGTGGTGAAGGTGGTGGTGAAGGTAGTGGTGAAGGTGGAGGTGAAGGTGGTGGTGAAGGTGGTGGTGAAGGTTGTTGTGAAGGTGGTGGTGAAGGTAGTGGTGAAGGTGGTGGTGAAGGTGGAGGTGAAGGTGGTGGTGAAGGTGGTGGTGAAGGTTGTTGTGAAGGTGGTGGTGAAGGTAGTGGTGAAGGTGGTGGTGAAGGTGGTGGTGAAGGTAGTGGTGAAAGTGGTGGTGAAGGTTGTTGTGAAGGTGGTGGTGAAGGTGGTGGTGAAGGTAGTGGTGAAGGTGGTGGTGAAGGTGGTGGTGAAGGTGGAGGAGAAGGTAGTGGTGGAGGTTGTTGTGAAGGTAGTGGTGAAGGTAGCGGTGAAGGTGGTGGTGGAAGTGGTGGTGAAGGTGGTGGTGGAGGTTGTTGTGAAGGTAGTGGTGAAGATAGTGGTGAAGGTAGTGGTGAAGGTAGCGGTGAAGGTGGTTACCTTACCTTGAGGTTAGCTTGAGGTGCTTCCGGGGCTTAGCGTCCCCGCGGCCCGGTCGTCGACCAGGCCTCCTGGTTGCCGGACTGATCAACCAGGCTGTTGGACGCGGCTGCTCGCAGCCTGACGTATGAGTCACAGCCTGGTTGATCAGATATCCTTTGGAGGTGCTTATCCAGTTCTCTCTTGAACACTGTAAGGGGTCGGCCAGTTATGCCCCTTATGTGTAGTGGAAGCGTGTTGAACAGTCTCGGACCTCTGATGTTGATAGAGTTCTCTCTCAGAGTACCTGTCGCACCTCTGCTTTTCAACGGGGGTATTCTGCACATCCTGCCATGTCTTCTGGTTTCATGTGATGTTATTTCTGTGTGCAGGTTTGGGACCAGGCCCTCTAATATTTTCCACGTGTAAATTATTATGTACCTCTCCCGCCTGCGCTCAAGGGAGTACAGTTTTAGGTTCTTTAGTCGGTCCCAATAGTTTAGATGTTTTACTGAGTGGATTCTAGCAGTAAAGGATCTCTGCACGCTCTCCAGGTCAGCAATTTCTCCAGCTTTGAAAGGTGCTGTCATTGTGCAGCAGTACTCCACTCTAGAGAGCACAAGCGTTTTGAAAAGTATCATCATAGGTATAGCATCTCTAGTGTGAAAAGTTCTTGTTATCCAACCTGTCATTTTTCTTGCAGTTGTGACGGCTACTTTATTGTGTTCTTTAAAGGTAAGGTCTTCCGACATGAGTACACCCAGATCCTTTACATTGCCTTTTCGTTCTATGTTATGATTTGCCTGAGTTTTGTACGTGGTTTCCGTTTTTATATTTTCATTTTTTCCATACTGCATGAGCTGGAACTTATCTTCGTTAAACACCATATTATTTTCTGTAGCCCATAGAAAGACCTGATCTACATCTCACTGGAGGTTTGCCGTGTCCTCTATGTTGCCTACTCTCATGAATATCCTAGTGTCATCTGCAAAGGATGATACAGTGCTATAGGTTGTGTTCTTGTCTATGTCCGATATGAGGATGAGAAAAAGTACTGGAGCAAGCACAGTACCCTGGGGGACTGAGCTTTTCATGGTTGATGGGCTGGATTTTATTTTGTTGACTATTACACATTGGGTTCTGTTGGTCAGGAAATTGTAGATCCATCTGCCTATTTTTCCGGTAATTCCATTTGAACGCATTTTATGTGCAATAACACCATGGTCACATTTATCAAAAGCTTTTGCGAAATCTGTGTAAATTACATCAGCGTTTTGTTTGTCTTCCATAGCATCTAATGCCATATCATAGTGGTCCAGCAACTGCGACAGGCAAGAGCGCCCTGTTCTGAAACCATGTTGTCCGGGGTTATGGAGGTGCTGTGATTCCATGTATTTTGTGATCTTACTTCTTAGCACTCTCTCAAAAATTTTTATGATGTGCGATGTTAGTGCTATCGGTCTGTAATTTTTTGCCTCTGCCTTATTTCCTCCTTTATGAAGTGGTGCTATCTCTGCTGTTTTTAGTATATCAGGAATAACGCCAGTATCTAGGCTTTGTCTCCACAGAATGTGGAGGGCCTGCGATAGTGTTTTTTTACAGTTCTTTATGAATATGGAGTTCCAAGAATCCGGGCCTGGTGCAGAGTGCATAGGCATACTGTTTATGGCTTCTTCAAAATCCAGTGGGGATAGGGTGATGTCTGATTTGATGTTGGTATCATATCCATGAAAAATTCATTTGGGTTATCAATCTTTAGTGTGTTTAATGGCTCGCTGAAAACAGAGTCGTACTGCTTCCTCAGTAGCTCGCTCATTTCTTTGTTGTCATCGGTGAAAGGTCCATCTCCCTTTCGCACGGGCCCGATACTAGATGTGGTTTTTTATCTTGATTTTGCATAGGAGAAAAAATATTTCGGATTTCTCTCTATTTCACTGATGGTGGTGGAGGTGGTGGTGAAGGTGGTGGTGGAGGTTGTTGTGAAGATAGTGGTGAAGGTGGTGGTGAAGGTGGTGGTGAAGGTGGTGGTGAAGGTGGTGGTGAAGGTAGTGGTGAAGGTGGTGGTGAAGGTGGTGGTCAAGGTAGTGGTGAAGGTGGTGGTGAAGGTAGCGGTGAAGGTGGTGGTGAAGGTGGTGGTGAAGGTGGTGGTGAAGGTGGTGGTGGAGGTGGTGGTGAAGGTGGTGGTGGAGGTGGTGGTGAAGGTGGTGGTGGAGGTTGTTGTGAAGATAGTGGTGAAGGTGGTGGTGAAGGTGGTGGTGAAGGTGGTGGTGAAGGTAGTGGTGAAGGTGGTGGTGAAGGTGGTGGTCAAGGTAGTGGTGAAGGTGGTGGTGAAGGTAGCGGTGAAGGTGGTGGTGAAGGTGGTGGTGAAGGTGGTGGTGAAGGTGGTGGTGGAGGTGGTGGTGAAGGTGGTGGTGGAGGTGGTGGTGAAGGTGGTGGTGGAGGTGGTGGTGAAGGTGGTGGTGAAGGTAGTGGTGAAGGTAGCGGTGAAGGTGGTGGTGAAGGTAGTGGTGAAGGTGGTGGTGAAGGTAGCAGTGAAGGTGGTGGTGAAGGTAGTGGTGAAGGTGGTGGTGAAGGTAGCAGTGAAGGTGGTGGTGAAGGTAGTGGTGAAGGTAGTGGTGAAGGTGGCGGTGGAGGTGGTGGTGAAGGTGGTGGTGAAGGTGGTGGTTGAGGTGGTGGTGAAGGTGGTGGTGAAAGTAGCGGTGAAGGTGGTGGTGAAGGTGGTGGTGAAGGTGGCGGTGAAGGTGGTGGTGAAGGTGGTGGTGAAGGTAGCGGTGAAGGTGGTGGTGGAGGTGGAGGTAGTGGTGAAGGTGGTGGTGGAGGTAGTGGTGAAGATGGTGGTGAAGGTGGTTGTGAAGGTAGTGGTGAAGGTAGCGGTGAAGGTGGTGGTGAAGGTGGTGGTGGAGGAGGTGGTGAAGGTGGTGGTGGAGGTGGTGGTGAAGGTAGTGGTTGTGGGACATTTGGGGCTTGACTCTATTTATTTAATTATTAAAGTAATGAAATCAATTACGAAGGACCACCCGCTTTTATAGTAAAGAGGGAAACTAATAAAATGTGATCATTAGAAATTCCTGTAAGAACCAGTGACTATGGATAAATATTAGGAAATATAATCACTTGAATAATTAATGGGCTGTATAAATAATTTACTTTAATCAAAGCCTCAAACACCTATATTGGGGAGTTATTGCTAGAACTTCATATATGTCTAGGAACTAGTGTGGTTCGTACACCAGTTCATTGTGTAATAACCTAATCTTAAGACCAATTAGAGAATCAATAGAAATTTGTCACCAATAAGAATATAGATCATGAATATCAGAAATTAATCATTATAATAAACACGTATTATCTCCAGTGCGCACAGCATTCTATAAATGATAACTAAAATACTGATAATTTGAATAATCAAAGAAATACGAAAAGTCTTAGCTTGAAGACGTTTTCAAAGACATCAGTTACGAATCATCCTCGGGATCTCCGGAATTCCTCGTAGAACACTGGGAGATGAATAACACGGGTAAAGTAACAGCTCGTGGAATTCCTCACACGCGAGCTGTAAATTAAGGGATATTACGTAGCAATGTACTAGGCTACTAAATATCTGTATTCAAGAAATTGGGAATAAAATTAATTTAGAATACTAACATGTGGTTTATTTATGTCGCTCGACGTGACGACAAGCTACCCTGCTATATACAATCTCTAATGATGCATCAAAAGGGAGTTATATAAGTACTTATCTAATAGGCACTGTATAAGTTGAAGCTTGCCGAAACTCGCGTCCCAGGTTCTAGCGTCACAATGGCGAACACGTGGTGGCTAGCTTGGCTTGGATGTCGACGCGCTTATTTGGCCGGTCACGATGGATCACGTAGAACAAATTAACTAGTTCCGGGCTGAATGTCAGGTTAAATCTTGCTGACAATTCACCACAACGTATCCTACACTCTGACACCAAACGTGTTGCTCAATTCCGCAACAAGTCTTCACGCCGCACACTGGTGACTTCTCCTCGAGCTGGCGTCTACCACAACAATGGCGTCTCCCCCTCCCCGGCATCTCGCATTCGCCACAGAAATTATTTATCACGAATAATATTATTTCACGCAGTTGTGGCTAAAATGTTTTGATAAAGACTGGGTTGTAATTCTAGGGAGCTAAATATTATTATTTTCTCGTCTTACGAGGGTAAACGAGAAATGGAGATGATTTTAGTTCTCCCCATGGCATTCACACGTGACGTGAAATTTATTACCTAATAACAATTATAACTAAAAACTCTCGATTTGGCATTATTTGGGAGTTATGTTATCGGTAAATAATTATCACACGGAATACTGATGTTTTTAGAGAATCACACTCAATTCTCTAACACACTGGATATAAATGTGTTTAGCTTGGTAGAATCTGACGCAATACTGGCGTTTGGTTACGTAAGAATTCCAGCATTATTGTACAGATACAATTATTAGTTCAAATAAACACTACTGTTAGTTAATTTTAGTTACTACAGTAATTAGTAGATTTTAGTAATAATTAATAATAATACAACAGTATTGTAATAGTGTTGGAAATTTCCAACATAACTCCGGGGGGAGATTTATCGGGTCGCAGTGTAATGTTGAGTACTGACATACCCATCCCGAAGTTAGTATTAATGTTAATATGTTAGTATGTTAGTATGTTAGTACACACATAACGGATGTCCCGGATTTGTCAAGGACATACAAGAAACTTAAGTCTTGCAGATTTCATGTTAAATGGAACATGTTATTATGAATTATCTAAAGTTAATAACTAAGAAAGCCTACAATAAACTCAGTGACTGGTGTCGCTATGACATGTAATATTTATGTTACTAAGTCTTAAAGTCTGTAAACTCTCAGATACTCTAGACGAAATAATGTTATTATAGCCTATACAACAATTAAGAATTAAATCACACAATTTAAATAACTAAGAATCCACTGTGATGAGAATGTCCTGGGTCATAGTGACTTGTAATGATTTGTTACTTGACATCACACCACAGTATCATCATGATTACTTAAATTGGATGGGAAGGTATTTGCTCTTGGTCAGAGCTGTAATAGGCTTGTAGTTTCCGCTTGCGTTGTTGAGCAGCAGCTCTAGTGGGGCGGTTGCTCAGTGTATCAGAATCGCTGTCCTCAGAAACAACTGGTGAAGCTGGTTCTGGTAAACACTCTCGTTCTGCTAATTCGAGAAGTACTAACTTCTCTAAGGTTTTTAGGGTAGTGTTGCCTCGGCATAAAACTTTCACTACTCTCAGGATACCTTGGTGATCTGGATGGATAGCAACAATTTTGCCTATGGGCCACTCTGCCCTTGGTCCATCACTGTCAACCAGTACTAGGTCTCCTGGTTTAAGTTGTACTTTATTATAGGGACTCAAAGCTCCGTAGTGGTACTCTCGTAGAGCTGTGAGGTACTCTCGAGTCCACACCTCATTCCACCTTTCAATGACTCCTGAGAGATGTTGGTAACTTTCTACTAAGTCACTCCTGGTTACATGTGAAGGGTCGACGGGGTCCTCTTCTGCTAAAGGTATGAGAGGACTCAGCAGGCCTCCATGTATCAAGTGTGAGGGACTCAGAGGTTCTCTCTCTGAGAAATCATCTGACAGGTACGTTAATGGGCGGTTATTGACTCGCGCCTCGATTTCCACAACAATTGTTTGGAGTTCGGAGTAACTAATTTTCTGTCGATGTAAGATGATGTGTTTTTCTTAAACACTTCTTGACAGTTCCTATCATTCGTTCGTAGAACCCACCTTGCCAAGGGGCTCTTGGAGCTATAAATTTCCAGTGACATTGTCGTCTGTGCAGGACTGACTGTACTTCTGGATGATTCCATACTTCTCGCAGACAGGCTTCTCCTGCCACAAAATTGGAACCATTGTCCGATATCATTAGTTTGGGACAGGATCTGCGAGCTGCAAATCTGCGAAAGGCTTGGATGAAGGCTTCAGCACTCATATCTGAAGTCACTTCTAAATGTACGCCTCTGGTAGTAGCACACGTAAAGAGGCAAATGTAAGCTTTCACTGGTATCTTATCTGGGTTGCCAGTGAGAAACAAGGCTCCTGTGTAATCAACACCAGTGGTTTCAAAAGGACGAAGATGAACCACTCTTTCTTCAGGGAGTGGTGGAGGTCCTGGGTAAGGACATACTCGAGCATCGTATCTTTTGCAGATTACACAGAATTTAATAATTGACTTGACTGTCTGACGACCTTGAGGAAGCCAGTATTTCTGTCTAAGGTCGGTGAGAGTGTCTAACACTCCACCATGTAAAGTACCATATTGATGGTGATGTAAAACTAGAAGTTTGGTAAAGATGTGGTGACGTGGTAGAAGAATTGGATTCTTTGTACCCAGATCAATTTTTGCATGAAGCAAACGTCCTCCACACCTTAATATATTATGGGTGTTGGCATCATACCAGATACCTAGAGACTTAGTTAATTTATCTGGAAGATTTTCATATTCGCTTCCATATGTCTCTTGTTGTGCACGTTTGATCCAGTAGAGGATAGGATTGGGAAACTTATGTCGGATTCCTATCTTAGCAAGAAAGTCAAACACATGTGCTGTCACTCTTAATAACTTACTCAAGTTGGAATAATTGTGAGGATCAATAGCTAAAATTCGTTGAGGTTCTGGTTCTTTCATGGGAGTGGTGATATTGGTCAGTATGACTTGTGGCTATTGTTTGGGCCACTGACCACCAACAAGCCATGAAGGTCCATTGAACCACAGCGAAGACTTGATAAGTTGTTTTAGTGTTAATCCTCGAGATAAATAATCTGCAGGATTGTCCTTAGTAGGAACATGTCTGAATTTATATCCAGCAGACAATTCATGAATTTCCCTAACACGATTACTGACGTAGGGAGTTTTATTATTGTTGTTTCTTACCCATTGTAAGACTGCCTCATTGTCTGACCACACGACAATCTCACCAAAGTGGATATTATTGAGAGTCCTAGTCAGGCAATGAGCCAATCTTACTCCCACCAGCAATGCAGTCAACTCCATTTGAGGTAAAGATCTATTCTTAATGGGAGCAACTCTTGCTTTAGATGTGAGCAAAATTGATTGTGCACTATTAACTAAGTAGGCTACAGCGCCATACGCTTTGCCAGAGGCATCGCAGAAAACGTGCAAATTTGTGGGCAAGTTTGGTCCTGAAGCATTACGAGGAAATTTCAAAACACCTAACTGATTAAAATCCGTTGAGAGTATCTGCCATTTAGCTTGTAACGGATCTTGGTAACGGATCACTTGGTAACGGACCACTTGGTAACGGATCATCCCATCCCATATGTTTCTGCCAGCACTCCTGCATTAGGAGTTTGCCCCTTATTAATATAGGACTAAGTAAGCCTAAAGGGTCAAATGGTTGACTGACATACGAGAGCAATGTTCTCATGGTAAGGGATGAATTATCGGTTTGTACTGATTTGACATTCATCTCGTCAGTACTTGTGTTCCATTCCACACCTTGAACCTTTAATTGATTAGGTACTGGTAACCTGGAAACTCTTTCTCGATTATCTGGTTTAATGATTCATTAATTGAGGCCCATGATTGTAGAGGCATATTGGCTCCTAATTACTCACAATTAGCCTCATGGTAGATTTCTACCAATATGATTGATCATTTGTAGTTCCCTGGAAATTGTCGACATTCAAGTTGTCACTAATTTCTGCCTGATAAGGGCTATTTGACTTCCTCAAATGTGTGTCTAATGTTGCTTGCAATAGAAATGGGGAAGACGTCACTCCGAATAATACTGAGGCAAAACGATATGTGATGATATCACTGTTAGGATCCAGTGGGTCTTTAATCCAGAGAAACTTAGTGTAATTACGATCCTCTTCCTGTAAACCTACTCTAAGGAAAGCTTTACTGATATCAGCAGTATAAGCAAAAATACCAGTGCGGAATCCTAATAGCACATCATATAGCCTTTGGGTTAGGCTAGGTCCCGTTTGGAGACATTCATTCAAAGACACACTGCTTGGCTTCACTTTAGCACTACAGTTGAAGACAATACGAAAAGGTGTTGTCAATGAATCTTTCACCACAGAGTGACAGGGTAAATAGTGACCTATTTTCCGGTCATCATTATCTACAACCTCGATAAATTTACTGTTGAGTTGTTGTTGGATTAGTTGATGATACATGTTCAGTTTGTCTGGCTGCTTCTGTAGTCGTGTTAAGTGAGACTGCAATTGTGAGGCTGCCATGAAATAATTAACTGGAAGTTGTGGATGATTCAATTTCCATGGGAGTCTTACCCAGTATTGTTTATCTTATAGACAACTGTATCCAGATATTGCTGGTAAGTCCACATATCATCAGGGCTTGGTTGTTCAGGGATAATACCTAAAGTGTCTAAATCCCACAGACGATGTACAGGTGGATCAGACTCAATATCTTCAGATATTTCTCTGAAATGTAGGGGTGACTGTTCCAAGCCTAGTCACGCCACTATTATGTTGTTAGATTGTTGGTTTGTTGACGCTGGATTTTGTTGGAAAAGCACCGGTCCAGTAAGCAATTTGCCTCCAGCAGATGACAACAAATTCATTCCGTGTTGTCTGGTGCATCCCGTTATAAATTTATAATAATGATCCGCGCCTATAAGTATTCCAACATCAGTGAGGCAGTCAGAATTTATTTTGTAATCTGCTAACCTCATGCGGTTTCGTTTAAGATATTTCGCAGTGCGAGCTAATCCTGTGACCTGCAGGTCTGTAGGAAGTTTATCTACTACTACCGCTTGTATTAGACTAGTGGAAGATCCAAGTCTCACTAATACCTTAACTACTTGGTATTCACGAGGTCCACTATTAGTCAAGAAACCAGAAATATTTAATCTCACACTTTTGGCAGGTTTTAATTTTAACTGCTCGACTAATTGTTGTCTAATGAAGGTTTTCTGTGACCCTTGATCAAAGAGACCTCTAGTGTTAACTCTAGATTTCCTGTTTATTCGTCTAAGTTGAGCTGTAGGCAGAGTGGTATTATTGCCTGACTCAGTAGCAAGTACATTTATTTCTTGATGCACTTTGCAATATTGAACTGTGGTAGAATTCGTGGAATTCTCCCCAGTTGTCATGGATTGGGTAGAAGTTTTTCTACATAAGGCGTAGTGATGTACACCTTGGTTGCATCTACTGCATGAACGTAGTTGCACTACACATTTGTTGGAAATTTCCAACACTAAATACAACACTGTTGTATTATTATTAATTATTACTAAATCTACTAATCATTGTAGTAATTAAAATTAACCAAACGTAGAGTTCACATGTACTAATAATTACATCTGTACAATAAGGCTAGAATTCTTACGTCACCAGACGCCAGTATTGCGTCAGATTCCATTATAATAAACACAACTATATCCAATGTGTCTGAGAATTGAGTTTGATTCTCTATAAAACAACGGTGTTCTGTGTGATAATTATTTACAGATAAACTGATCCCCAACTAATGCCAAATAGAGCGTTTATAGTTATAACTGTTATCTGGTAATAAATTTAACGTCACGCGTGAATGCCCTGGAGAGACTTTAATTCATCTCCATTGCTTGTTTACCATCGTAAAACGGGCAAATAATAATATTTAACTCCTCTGAATAATAAACCCGCCCTTAACCGAGCATTTCAATCACAACTGCGAGAAATGATAATATTCGTAGTAAATAATTTGTGTATTAAACGCGGGACGCGGAATGGGGCAGGGTAGACGCGAGTACACGAGGCGACGCGCTGGGAGAGAGACGCCATTACCCAAGCCACCAGGGTAGACGCCACCAAGAGCTCCAGATGAAAGTCGCCACTGTGAGGTGTGAAGAACCTTTGCAGACAACAACTTAGCTGGTGTCAGTGTCACTTTACACATCGTGTTGAGTTGTCAAGAGATTTAATTTGACATTCAGCCAGGAACCTGTTAAATTTGTTCCGTGTAGCACAACGTGACCGGCCAGATAAGCGCGTCAACATCTAGGCTATGCTCGACACCACGTGTTTGTTACAACGACGCCTGAACCTAGGACGCGAACTTCGGCAAGCCTTAACTTACACAGTGCCCTATTAGCTAAGTACCTTTATTCCCATTTGATGCATCATTTAGGAGGGGGTTATAGCTGGGTAGCTTGTCGTCACGCAGAGCGACTATAAAAAAACACAGGTTATTATTTACCTCCATTATTTAATTTAATTTTCTTGAACATTTCTTGTCTAGCAGCTTAATATGTTGCTACTGAATATAATTTGATTTACAGCGTGTGTGAAGAATTCCCCGAGCTGTCATTTCCCGTGTTAATCATCTCCCAGTGTTCCATGATGAGTCCAGGAGATTCCGAGGATGAGTCGTAACCGACTTCTTGGAAATCGTCTTCAAGCTAAGACCCTTTCCGTATTCCTTAAATTCCATTATCTGTAGTATTATTCATGCAGAGCACTGTTTCTTTGGATTGACATGTGTTTTATTATAATTATTAATTTCTCATGTTCATAATCTATGTTCTTATTGGTGATAAATATAATGATTCTATAATTGGTCATAGGATTAGATTATTGCATAATGAACTGGTGCATGAACCACACTACTTCCTGGACATATATGAAGTTCCAGTAATAACCCCCCAATGTAGGTGTTTGAGGCTTTGATTCAGTTAAATTATACAGCCCATTAACTTATATAAGTGAGCATATTCTCTAGTATTTATCCATAGTTACTGGTTCATCTAGGAATTTTCTAATGATCATATTTTATTAGTTTCCCTCTTTACTATAAAAGCGGGTGGTCCTTCATAATAGAATTTCATTACATAAATATATTTAAATAAATAGAGTCAAACCCCAAATGTCCCACATTATGGTCCTTCGAACCGGATGAGCATAAATTATAATTATAAATACTAATTTATAATAACTAATCCTTGTGTGATGTAATCTAGACTAACCATTTAATTAATTGTGTCTGCCAACAGCGTAACACATAAGTTAGTCTAAGTCACACCAATTCATTGCTACTTTCACTTCATGTACAAGGTAGCACTAGTGGGACACAGTTAATTGCCCACAACACTTAGGCCTACACTTCATACTGAAGTAAAAATCTTTAGGTCACCAGGAGCATCAGCTCATAACCTTTATATGTTTTCACTTGTGTGTGCAAGTGCACCCTTATAAAAACAAAAAACCCAAAAATACAGCACAATTATATTCACCTTACTGCACCTCAATAATCTTTACCAATCTTATTAGGTAGAATTTAGGCTGAGATTGTGTTGAATTTGGTACAAGCCCGGACTAAATAAATTTATAGTTCTTAGTTAGAAATTATCAAGACTAGACTTAAGCTAGTCAGTAGTGTATGTATTATACTATTTGTGCTGACCCTATCCAGGGTGGGATTAAATTTTGAGATAACTCTGATTGGAGTGTCTCCATAAGATTTCTCTTGTACTCATTATTTTGTATGTATCTATTTTGTGTATTGCTGGATGATCCCCATTACCTCTAATGGTGATATAGATGAGCTAACCGGACGAGAACTAATGGTGAAGTTCAGACAATGCACAAAATATCTAGCTACTTGTTGTTAGGTAGGTACATTTATCCTCAAGTGAGGTAGAGTATAAATTAGCCACATTAAATTAGGCTACATTTAATGTTACTTGTCCACTAATGAACAAGTACCCAAGCTTCATTAGTAATACATATACTAATCCCATGAAGTTTGGACCCAAGCCCAACATGGCTACTCCTGAGCAATTAAGAAGAACCTATATTAGCCTTAAAGGTCATTTGACCAGACTAATTAACAAGGCTGAGGGCTTATCTAAAGATACTCCCATTGACTCTTATCACTTAGAGACATCAGTAAGAGTAGCTGAACTGAAATTTGATCAAGTTAGATCTACCAGTCAGTCTTATATTACTCTACTGAATACCACAGAAACTGATCCTGATGAAGTAAGTCAAATTGTAGACGGTATCTCCCAGTATGAAGATGAGACTCAAGATATACTTTACATGCTATCTAAATTAGCAAAACAATCTGGATCCAATACCAGTAACACAGGGTCTCAATTCAATACCCAACTACCAGAGGTTCGTTTACCTACTTTAGACTTGCCTACATTTTCAGGATTAGATACAGAAAATTGGGATAATTTTTGGACTTCATTTGAAGTTCATATACAAAAGAAACAGTCTCTTGACAAGGTTTCTAAATTCTCATACCTGCTTAGTCTTCTCAAAGGAGAGGCTAAAAAGGTCATACATAACCTAACTCTCGATGAGAGTAATTATGAGGAAGCTATAAAACTTTTGAAGTTGAACTATTGCAACAAATAGTTAAGTATAGCTACCCTCTATTACCAATTGCTAGATCTGAATGCACCAAATAGTAGACCAGAGTCACTTCAAAGCTTCAGACTAGAAGTAGAGTCTCTAGTAAAGGCCTTAGGTACTAAAGTTGATATACCAGCTTCAGAATCGTCAATCAAGTTACTTTTGCAGAGGAAATTACCTCGAAATGTCTTAACAGAGCTCTGCTCACACTATAATACCGAGTTTCTTACTCTTGATCAAATATTCGAGGGATTGAGAATAACGGTTAACAGGTTGAAGACTCATGATAAAATTAAACCTGAGTCTAAACCAACTAATACTGACACTTCTGTCAAATCCAAACCGACTTTGAATAAGTCTAGTAAATATAAATCCAAGACTACTCCATCCACTGGGAAAAGAAGTGGAAATGTAGGTACTTATTCGGTGTCTCCTTCTGAGATAACCAATGACTTGTCTACTAAAGAGACCAAGTCAATTAACCAGAGAAGGCGTCTGTTTTGTAATCAAGGCCATGCCACCTACCAATGCTCTGTTTATCCTACTTATAATACTAGGATTAAAAGGTTGCAAGAAATACACAAGTGCACCAAGTGCATGGGCTCTCATGATCCCAAAAAATGTGTAGTGCAGCTACGTTCCTGCAACAGATGCAACCAAGGTGTACATCACTACGCCTTATGTAGAAAATCTTCTACACCAACCATGACCACTGGGGAGAATTTCACGAATTCTACCGCAGTGCAATATTGCAAAGTGCATCAAGAAGTAAATGTACTTGCTACTGAGTCAGGCAATAATACCACTCTGCCTACAGCTCAACTTAGACTAATAAACCGAAGATCTAGAGTTAACACTAGAGGTCTTTTTGATCAAGGATCACAGAAAACCTTCATTACACAACAGTTAGTAGAGCAGTTAAATTTAAAACCTGCCAAAAGTGTGAGGTTAAATATTTCTGGTTTCTTGACCAATAGTGGACCTCGTGAATACCAAGTAGTTAAGGTATTAGTGAGACTCGGATCTTCCACTAGTCCAATACAAGCGGTAGTAGTAGATAAACTTCCTACAGACCTACAGGTCACAGGGTTAGCTCGCACTGCGAGACATCTTAAACGAAACCGCATGAGGCTAGCAGATTATAAAATAAATTCTGACTGCCTCACTGATGTTGGAATACTTATAGGCGCGGATCATTATTACAAATTTATAACTGGATGCACCAGACAACACGGAATGAATTTGTTGTCGTCTGCTGGAGGCAAATTGCTTACGGGACCGGTGCTTTTCCGACAAAATCCAGCGTCAACAAACCAACAATCTAATAACATAATAGTGGCGTGACTAGGCTTGGAACAGTCACCCCTACGTTTCAGAGAGATATCTGAAGATATTGAGTCTGATCCACCTGTACATCGTCTGTGGGATTTAGACACTTTAGGTATTATCCCTGAACAACCAAGCCCTGATGATATGTGGACTTACCAGCAATATCTGGATACAGTTGTCTATAAAAACAAATAATACTGGGTAAGACTCCCATGGAAGTTGAATCATCCACAACTTCTAGTTAATTATTTTATGGCAGCCTCACAATTGCAGTCTCAATTAGCACGACTACAGAAGCAGCCAGACAAACTAACATGTATCATCAACTCATCCAACAACAACTTAACAGTAAATTTATTGAAGTTGTTGATAACGATGACCGAAAAATAGGTCATTATTTACCTCATCACGCTGTGGTGAAAGACTCATTGACAACACCTTTTCGTATTGTCTTTAACTGTAGTGCTAAAGTAAAGCCAAGCAGTGTGTCTTTAAATGAATGTCTCCAAATGGGACCTAGCCTAACACAAAGGCAACATGATGTGCTGCTACGATTTCGCACTGGTATTTTCGCCAATACTGCTGATATCAGCAAAGCTTTGCTCCGAGTAGGTTTGCAGGAGGAAGATCGTAACTACACAAAATTTCTCTGGATTAAGGACCCACTGGATCCTAACAGTGAAGTCATCACATATCGTTTTGCCTCAGTATTATTCGGAGCTACGTCCTCACCGTTTCTTTTGAAAGCAACATTAGACACACATTTGAGGAAATCAAATAGCCCTTATAAGGCAGACATTAGCGACAACTTGTATGTCGACAATTTCCAGGGAACAACTAATGAACAAACTAATTTGGTAGAAATCTACCATGAGGCTAACCGTGAGCTATTAGGAGCCAATATGCCACTACAGTCATGGGCCTCAAATAATGAATTACTCAACCAGGTAATCGAGAAAGAATTTCCAGGTTATCAGGTACCCAATCAATTAAAGGTTCTAGGCGTGGAATGGAACACCAGTACTGACGAGATGAATGTCAAGTCAGGACAAACTGATAACTCAACCCTTACCATGAGAACACTGCTCTCGTTTGTCAGTCAACCATTTGACCCTTTAGGCTTACTTAGTCCTATATTAATAAGGGGCAAACTCCTAATGCAGGAGTGCTGGCAGAAACATATGGGATGGGATGATCCGTTACCAAGTGAGTTACAAGCTAAATGGCAGATACTCTCAACGGATTTTAATCAGTTAGGTGTTTTGAAATTTCCTTGTAATGCTTCAGGACCAAACTTACCCACCAATTTGCACGTTTTCTGCGATGCCTCTGGCAAAGCATGTGGCGCTGTAGCCTACTTAGTTAATAGTGCACAATCAATTTTGCTCACATCTAAAGCAAGAGTTGCTCCCATTAAGAAGAGATCTTTACCTCAAATGGAGTTGACTGCATTGCTGGTGGGAGTAAGATTGGCTCATTGCCTGACAAAGACACTCAATAAAATCCACTTTGGTGAGATTGTCGTGTGGTCAGACAACGAGGCAGTCTTACAATGGGTAAAAAACAACAACAACAAGACTCCCTACGTCAGTAATCGTGTTAGGGAAATTCATGAGTTATCTGCTGGATATAAATTCAGACATGTTCCTACTAAGGACAATCCTGCAGATTATTTATCTCGAGGGTTAACGATAAAACAACTAATCAAGTCTTCGCTGTGGTTCAATGGACCTTCATGGCTTGTTGGTGGTCAGTGGCCCAAACAAAAGCCACAAGTCATAGTGACCAATATCACCACTCCCATGAAAGAACCAGAACCTCAACGAATCTTAGCCATTGATCCTCACAATTATTCTAACTTAAGTAAGTTATTAAGAGTGACAGCACATGTGTTTGACTTTCTTGCTAAGATAGGAATTCGACATAAGTTTCCCAATCCTATCCTCTACTGGATCAAACGTGCACAAGAGACATATGGAAGCGAATATGAAAATCTTCCAGATAAATTAACTAAGTCTCTAGGTATCTGGTATGATGCCAACACTCATAATATATTAAGGTGTGGAGGACGTTTGCTTTATGCAAAAATTGATTTGGACACAAAGAATCCAATTCTTTTACCTCGTCACCACGTCATCACTAAACTTCTTGTTTTACATCACCATCAATATGGTACTTTACATGGTTGAGTGTTAGATACTCTCACCGACCTTAGACAAAAGTACTGGCTTCCTCAAGGTCGTCAGACAGTTAAGTCAATAAATAAATTCTGTGTAATCTGTAAAAGATACGATGCTAGAGTATGTCCTTACCCAGGACCTCCACCACTCCCTGAAGAAAGAGTGGTTCATCTTCGTCCTTTTGAAACCACTGGTGTTGATTACACAGGAGCCTTACTTCTCACTGGCAACCCAGACAAGATACCAGGAAAGCATACATTTGTCTCTTTACGTGTGCTACAACCAGAGGCGTACATTTAGAAGTGACTTCAGATATGAGTGCTGAAGCCTTCCTCCAGGCCTTCCGCAGATTTGCTGCTCGCAGATCCTGTCCCAAATTAATGATATCGGACAATGGTTCCAATTTTGTGGCAGGAGAAGCTTGTCTACGAGAAGTCTGGAGTCACCCAGAAGTACAGTCAGTCCTGCAGAGACGACAATGTCACTGGAAATTTATAGCCCCAAGAGCCCCTTGGCAAGGTGGGTTCTATGAGCGAATGATAGGCACAGTCAACAAGTGTTTAAGAAAAACTTTACACAGACAAAAGGTCAGTTACTCCGAGCTCCAAACCATTGTTGTGGAAATCGAGGCGCGAGTCAATAACCGCCCATTAACATACCTGTCTGATGATTTCACCCAGAGAGAACCTCTGAGTCCCTCACTCTTGATCCATGGAGGTCTACTGAGCCCTCTCATCCCTTTAGCCGAAGAGGACCCCGTAGACCCGTCACATGTGACCAGAGGTGACTTGGTGGAAAGCTACCAGCATCTTTCAAGGGTTATTAACAGGTGGAATGAGGTGTGGACTCGAGAGTACCTCACAGCTCTACGAGAGTACCACTACGGAGCTTCGAGTCCTTACAAAAAAGTACAGCTAAAACCAGGGGACCTAGTACTAGTCGACAGTGATGGACCAAGGTCAGAGTGGCCCATAGGCAAAATTGTTGCCATTCATCCAGATCATCAAGGTGTCCTGAGAGTAGTGAAAGTTTTATGCCGAGGCAACACTACTCTAAAAACTTTAGAGAAGCTCGTTCCTCTCGAATTGGCTGAACGAGAGTATCAACCCGAGCTAGCTTCCCCAGTAGTTTCCGAAGACAGTAATTCTGATCCTCCGAGCAACGCCCCACTAGAGCTGCTGCTCAACAATGTAAGTGGAAACTGCAAGCCTATTACAGCTCTGACCAAGAGTAATTCCTTTTACATTCAATTTAGATAACTATGATGATACTGTGGTGTGATGTCAAGTAACAAACCAGTACAAGTCACTATGACCCAGGACATTCTCATCACCGTAGATTCTGTTGTTTGAATTGTGTGATTTAAATCTTTAATTGTTGTATAGGCTATAAATAACATTATTTATCTAGAGTATCTGAGAGTTTGCAGACTGAGATTTTGTAACATACACATTACATGTCATAGCGACACCAGTCACAGAGTCTAGTGTAAGTTCTTAGTTATCAGCTTTAGGTAATTCATAATAACATGTTCCATTTAACATGAAATCAGCAAGACTTAAGTTTCTTGTATGTCCTTGACAAATACGGGACATTCGTTATGTGTGTACTAACATACTAACATACTAATATTAATACCAACTTCGGGATAGGTGTGTCAGTACTCCACATTACACTGCGACCCTGAAACTCTCCCCCCGGAGTTATGTTGGAAATTTCCAACACTAAATACCACACTGTTGTATTATTATTAATTATTACTAAATCTACTAATCATTGTAGTAATTAAAATTAACCAAACGTAGAGTTCACATGTACTAATAATTACATCTGTACAATAAGGCTAGAATTCTTACGTCACCAGACGCCAGTATTGCGTCAGATTCCATTATAATAAACACAACTATATCCAATGTGTCTGAGAATTGAGTTTTATTCTCTATAAAACAACGGTGTTCTGTGTGATAATTATTTACAGATAAACTGATCCCCAACTAATGCCAAATAGAGCGTTTATAGTTATAACTGTTATCTGGTAATAAATTTAATGTCACGCGTGAATGCCCTGGAGAGACTTTAATTCATCTCCATTGCTTGTTTACCATCGTAAAACGGGCAAATAATAATATTTAACTCCTCTGAATAATAAACCCGTCCTTATCCAAGCATTTCAATCACAACTGCGAGAAATGATAATATTCGTAGTAAATAATTTGTGTATCGAACGCGGGACGTGGAGCGGGGCAGGGGAGACGCGAGTACACGAGGCGACGCGCTGGGAGAGAGACGCCATTACCCAAGCCACTAGGGTAGACGCCACCAAGAGCTCCAGATGAAAGTCGCCACTGTGAGGTGTGAAGAACCTTTGCAGACAACAACTTAGCTGGTGTCAGTGTCACTTTACACATCGTGTTGAATTGTCAAGAGATTTAATTTGACATTCAGCCAGGAACCTGTTAAATTTGTTCCGTGTAGCACAACGTGACCGGCCAGATAAGCGCGTCAACATCTAGGCTAGGCTCGACACCACGTGTTTGTTACAACGACGCCTGAACCTAGGACGCGAACTTCGGCAAGACTTAACTTACACAGTGCCCTATTAGCTAAGTACCTTTATTCCCATTTGATGCATCATTTAGGAGGGGGTTATAGCTGGGTAGCTTGTCGTCACACAGAGCGACTATAAAAAACCACAGGTTATTATTTACCTCCATTATTTAATTTAATTTTCTTGAATATAGATGTCTAGCAGCTTAATCTGTTGCTACTGAATATAATTTGATTTACAGTGTGTGTGAAGAATTCCCCGAGCTGTCATTTCCCATGTTAATCATCTCCCAGTGTTCCATGATGAGTCCAGGAGATTCCGAGGATGAGTCGTAACCGACTTCTTGGAAATCGTCTTCAAGCTAAGACCCTTTCCGTATTCCTTAAATTCCATTATCTGTAGTATTATTCATGCAGAGCACTGTTTCTTTGGATTGACATGTGTTTTATTATAATTATTAATTTCTCATGTTCATAATCTATGTTCTTATTGGTGATAAATATAATGATTCTATAATTGGTCATAGGATTAGATTATTGCATAATGAACTGGTGCACGAACCACACTAGTTCCTGGACATATATGAAGTTCCAGTAATAACCCCCCAATGTAGGTGTTTGAGGCTTTGATTCAGTTAAATTATACAGCCCATTAATTTATATAAGTGATCATATTCTCTAGTATTTATCCATAGTTACTGGTTCATCTAGGAATTTTCTAATGATCATATTTTATTAGTTTCCCTCTTTACTATAAAAGCGGGTGGTCCTTCGTAATAGAATTTCATTACATTAATATTTAAATAAATAGAGTCAAACCCCAAATGTCCCACCAAATTTTTTGGGATCATGAGAGCCCATGCACTTAGTGCACCTGTGTATTTCATGTAACCGTTTAATCTTGGTATTATAATTATGATAAACAGAGCATTGGTAGGTGGCATGTCCTTGACTACAAAACAGACACCTTCTTTCTTTGGTTGACTTGGTCTCTCTAGCAGACAAGTCATTGGTTACCTCAGAAGGAGATACCGAATAAGCACCTACATCACCACTCCTCTTTCCAGTGGATGGAGCAGTCCTAGATTTATACTTACTAGACTTATTCAAAGTCGGTTTGGGTTTATAATAATAATAATAATAATAATTAATAATTTTTATTTAGGCAAAGGTACATACATAAAGAGATTTTACAAAGTTTGTTGGCTTTATAGATAAGAGCTAGTACATACAATGCCTAAAGCCACTATTACGCAAAGCGTTTCGGGCAGGAAAAAACACTACTGACTAAAGCTTAAAACTAATGGGTAAAAAGAAAAAAATGTGTTGAGTACAAATAAAAATAGAGGTAAAAGAGGGGGGAACATTGTTGAAAAAACAGCACAAATACAATTACAAATTATTACAGAAAATTACATTAAAACAGCGTTGATTTGTAAAACAAAAAAAAAACAAAAAACATACATGGGTTGACAATAGAGAGGTAAGGTAGGTTACAGGGAATTTATTAGGTATAGCTTCGTTTTTAACTTAAACTGGTTGAGAGAGGTACTGTCTTTAACATGGTTGGGAAGGTCATTCCACATCCTGGGCCCCTTGATTTGTAGAGCATTTCTGGTTTGATTAAGTCGTACTCTAGGAATATCAAAACTGTATTTATTTCTGGTGTAGTGCTCATGGGTTCTGTTACAGCCTTCTATGAAGCTTTTGAGATCAGGATTGGCATTACAATTTAGCGTTTTGTATATGTATAGTACACATGAGAGAATGTGCAGTGACTTAATGTTTAACATATTCAGGGATTTGAATAGGGGTACCGAGTGATGTCTGGGGCCAGAATTGGATATTGTCCTAATAGCAGCTTTGTGTTGAGTAATTAGAGGACGTAAGTGATTTTGGGTAGTAGAGCCCCAAGCACAAATACCATAGTTGAGATATGGATAGATAAGGGAGTAATAGAGAGTCACCAGGGCAGGGCGTGGTACATAATATCTGATCTTAGAAAGAATGCCCACAGTTTTTGAAACTTATTTTGATATGTTTAGAATGTGTTCCTGGAAATTCAGCTTGTGGTCAATGAGAATGCCAAGGAATTTGCCATCTAATTTGTTACAAATTTGGGTATTGTTTATTTTGAGATTTATTTGATTAGAGGATTTATTGCCAAACAGAATATAGAAAGTTTTGTCAATGTTAAGGGTGAGTTTGTTGGCAGTTAGCCACAGATGGACTTTATTTAGCTCAGTATTTACTGTGGCATTTAGAGCAAGGGGATCAGGACTGGAGTAAATGAAGGTTGTGTCGTCAGCAAATAGGATTGGTTTGAGGTGTTGGGAGGCATTTGGAAGGTCATTAATGTAGATGAGAAAGAGGAGAGGGCCAAGTATGCTGCCCTGGGGAACACCAATGTTGATGGGTAGGGTGGGAGAAATTGTATTATTCACAGAAACACATTGGAGCCTGTCAGTAAGGTAGGATTTGAGGTATTGTAGGGAGTGTCCTCTGACACCATAATGATGTAATTTAAGAAGAAGGTTTTGGTGGTTGACAGTATCGAAAGCTTTACGCAGGTCCACAAATAACCCAACAGGGAACTCATTTTTATCAAGAGCTGTATGAATCGAGTTAAGCATACTAATAAGTGCATCGTTAGTGCTTTTTTTGGGCCTGAAGCCATATTGGCAAGGGCTAAGTATATTGAGTTTGGCTAGATATGAGTAAAGCTGCTTATAAATTAGTTTTTCAAAAATTTTTGACAAGTTTGGCAGGATTGATATAGGTCTGTAGTTGTTAACATCTGTGAGATCACCACATTTGTGGACAGGCGTTACACTCGCTTTTTTTAGAATATCTGGAAAGGTTTGGAGTTCAAGTGACTTGTTGAAGAGCAAAGCAATAGCAGGGGCTAAAGATCTGGAGGCTTTTTTGTAGATTAAAGTTGATATCTCCTCAAGGGCACCAGACTTGGTTTTAAGGGAAAGGATTATCTCATTGACGTCAATGGAATTAATAGGCTTTAGGTACAGAGACTGGGGATAGTTCCCTGTAAGATAGTCCTTAATGTCAGTACTGGAAGATGGAATATCATTAGCAAGGGATGAACCAATGGAAGAGAAGAACCTATTGAACTCAATAGCAGAATCAGAGGCTGAAAGCTGACCATCGTTATTAGACAGGAGAGTCGGTTTGTTATTTAAAGACTTCTTTGATCCCAATATTTGTGAAATTGTTCTCCATGTTTGTTTAATGTTGCTCTTTATTTGGGTAAATTTATCTTCGTAGTATTTAGTTTTGGCTCGTCTAATTATCTTAGATAGCAATAATGAGTAATTCTTTGAGAATTCTTTGGAGACAATCCCTAACCTATACTTTTTCTCAAGGTCATGTTTTTTATTAATAGATTTAAGTATTCCCTTTGTAAGCCAGGGATTGTTAAGCCTTTTGGTTGTGACTTGTTTTGTAAGCATAGGACAGTGGGTATTATAAAGGCTAAGAGTTATTTGAAGAAAAGATTGAACTGCTAGGTTGATGTCCTCTATGTTACCTAACTCGGACTCCCAGTTGACATTATCAGTAGCAGTTATAAAATTGTCTATAGCAGTTTCATTGTGTAGTCTAAAACGTATCTCTCTTGACTCAAGAGGTGGTTTGCTAATGTTAGTTAAGAGAAATGTGGGGTAATGGTCTGTAGTGCTATCGGTGATTATACCTGAAGTAAGCGGAGAGGTTATATTTGTCCAGATGTGATCAAGAGTCGTGGCAGTGCTATCAGTGATTCTAGTAGGTCTAGTGATTAAGGGTATGAGGAAGCAGGAATTCATACAGTTGAGGAAGCTAACAGCAGTAGGGTGTTCTGGCTCGCAGAGGTCAATATTAAAGTCCCCTGCGATAATTAGATGGTTTTTGTTCAGTCTGTTATCAAGTATTAGATTTCTAAGGTTTGAGTTGAATTCGGACACATCAGTGTTAGGAATTCTATAAACTGCACCCACAGACAGGATAGACTCGGCACCCTTGACTCTGAAGGTGGCGAAGATATACTCCCCATAGCAGTCTCTAGTTCTAATTTCTTTTAAGCATGTTAGTTCTTGGTGGTAGTAAAGAGCAGTGCCACCACCTCTCTGAAGTTGACGACAGTTGTGGATTGCTGAGTAGTTAGGCATGTTAAAGAGTTGAGTAGTATCATCTTTCAACCATGTTTCAGTATGTATAATAAAAGAGAAATTGTTGTCAATAGCTTCAATCAAGGCACTAACATCATCGAAGTGTTTGCCTAGGGATCTAACGTTCAAATTGATTACAGAGATTATGTGACTATGAGTTAATACATTGTTTACATCATGTGCTGCAAAATATCTGCAATTTAGATCATTAAAGTGATTATTGTCATAGATAGTGGATAAGAGGTTAAGTTCTGGGTCTATACTTGACTGCATAAAAAAAGCTGATTGCCGGAAAAACAAGAAAAACAAAAAGAAATAAATGTACACAATACTGTACCAAACAAACACAGAAGGGGCTTACAGGGGTACAATGGAGTAAGGGAGTATGGCTAGGCTAGGAAACCTAGATAATGAATGAGATTAAAGAAAAAAACATATAAACATGGACTATACAAAACACAAGATATAGATATACAAAACAAAAATATAAACAAGACTAAGCAATACAAAAAAATTGAGCAAAAATGAAAAAATGAGGTAGATTGCTTACAGGTACTCTCAGGTACACTGTAAGTAACAATAGACAGAAAATATATATCAATATAGAAAAGAATGTCACAATACAATAAGATAAGCAATTACATGAACAGATGAAAAACAAATCTGCTGTAAAATAGGAAGTAATTATAGCAAAACACAATATAATAATATAACAATACAATAAGAGCTTACAAAGTATTGAGTCTGCTAAATTAGAGAATAATTATGGCAAGACACAACAATAAATGCAAGCAAACAAGGAATTGAAACAATTAGAGGTAGAATTAAGGTCACTAGATAGCCATGGAGGATACACAAGTTTGGCGGAGAGAACAAAAAATCAGTAGAGACTGTCAAGATGAATATATAAAAAAATTTGACAAATGATAATTGTAAAGTAAAATAATCTTAAAGATAATAAATTTCATTAAGCTTAGTTTTAACTTATAATTAGTATGAACTTAATTAAAAGAACAAAAATGAGAACAATAATTGATTTCAATAAATGACATAGATCAATACAAATAAATTTAAAATATAAATGGAATAGGGTAAGATTAGATTTAAGAGTAAAATTTTACAATTAAACTGAGGTAGATGCTTGCATAAGTGCATGGAGACTTGATGGATTATTTAGGAAATTTTATGAATAGGAGAACAGTTTGACTGAAGTGTCAATATTAGGTGGTTTAGACTCAGGTCTAATCTTATCATGGGTCTTCAACCTGTTAACCGTTATTCTTAGTCCCTCGAATATTTGGTCAAGAGTGAGAAACTCGGTTTTATAGTGTGAGCAGAGCTCTGCTAAGATATTTCGAGGTAATTTCCTCTGCAAAAGTAACTTGATTGACCATTCCGAGGCTGGTATATCAACTTTAGTACCTAAGGCTTTTACTAGAGACTCTACTTCTAGTCTGAAGCTTTGAAGTGACTCTGGTCTGCTATTTGGTGCATTCAGATCTAGCAATTGGTAATAAAGGTTAGCTATACTCAACTCTTTGTTGCAATAGTTCAACTTCAACAGTTTTATAGCTTCCTCATAATTACTCTCAGTGAGAGTTAGGTTATGTCTGACCTTTTTAGTCTCTCCTTTGAGAAGACTAAGTAGGTATGAGAATTTAGAAATCTTGTCAAGAGACGATTTCTTATGTATATGAACTTCAAATGAAGTCCAAAAATTGTCCCAATTTTCTGTATCCAGCCCTGTAAATGTAGGTAAGTCTAAAGTGGGCAAACGAATCTCTGGCAATTGGTTACTGAATTGAGACATAGTATTATTGGTATTGGATTTAGATTGTGTTGCCAGATTGGATAGCATGTAAAGTTTATCTTGAATCTCATCTTCATACTGGGAAATATCTGCTAAAATTTGACCCAATTCATCAGGATCAGTTTCTATGGTATTCAGTAGAGCAATATAAGACTGACTTGTAGATTTAACTTGATCAAATTTCAGTTCAGCCACTCTTACTGATGTCTCTAATTGATAAGAATCAATGGGAGTTGCTTTAGATAAGCCCTCAGACTTGTTAATTAGTCTGGTTAAATGACCTTTGAGGCCAATATAGGTTCTCCTTATTTGCTCAGGAGTAGCCATGATGGGCTTAAGTCCAAACTTCATGGGATTAGAATAAGTGTTACTAATGAAGCTTGGGTACTTGTTCATTAGTTGACAAGTAATATTAAATATAGCCTAATTTAACGTGGCTAAATTATACTCTACCTCACTTGAGGTTAAATATACCTACCTAACAACAAAGAGCTAGATATTTTGTGCACTGTCTGAACTTCACCATTAACTTTCGTCCGGTTAGCTCTTCTATATCACCATTAGATGTAATGGTGATCATCCAGCAATACACAAAATAGATACACACAAAATAATGAGCACAAGATGAAATAATATGGAGACACTCCAATCAGAGTTATCTCAAAGTTTAATCTCACCCTTGATAGGGTCAGCACAAATGGTATAATACATACACTACTGACTAGCTTAAGTCTAGTCGTGATAATTCCTACCTAAGAAACTGCAAATTTATTTAGTCTGGGTTTGTGCCAAATTCAGCACAATCACAGCCTAAATTCTACCTAATAAGATTGGTAAAGATTATTGTGGTGCAGCAATGTGAATATAGTTGTGCTGTATTTTTGTTTTTTGTGGATTTTATAGTTTATAAGTGTGCACTTGCACACACTAGTGAAAACAATTATGCACAGTTAAGTTTGGCTTGCTAGCCACAGCCGTTGGTGATAGTTGATTGTGTTGATCAATTTTTCAACCACATGTAACCTAGACTCACCTGACAGGTGTACACCATCTCTTGCCAGGTTTTGTCTATATGGTCTGGCTGTAAATTGGATATAAGTGGCATCCAATCTCACTCGTTTTTCCAGCCTGAAATTTATGTATTTAGCAGCTCTCTGGTAGTATTCTGGTGTTACTCCCCAACGATTATCTTGACTTGGTTGGCGAGGTTCCACTAACGTGAATACTACCGAATTACTGATGAGCTTAAATTAAGAAATTATGGCTTGAAGGTGATTGATCACCTCAGCTGGATGACGAGTAGGATGGATGTCATTACCACCTAAGTATATAATGGTTAGATGGTGTGGCCACTCTAACGCAGGCGTTAGTGTGGAATTGTTATAAAAGTTATGAGCTGTTGCTCCTGGTGACCTAAAGATTCTTACTTCAGTATGAGGTATAGGTCTAAGTGTTGTGGGTAATTGACTGTGTCCCACGAGTGCTACCTTATACATGAGGTGTAAGTAGCAATGAATTGGTGTGACTTAGACTAACCTATGTGTTACGCTGTTGGTAGACACAATTAATTAAAATGGTTAGTCTAGACTACTTCACACAGTGATTAGTTATTACTAATTAGTATTTATATTTATAATTTATGTTTATCCGGTTCGATAAGGACCATAATGTGGGACATTTGGGGCTTGACTCTATTTATTTAATTATTAAAGTAATGAAATCAATTACGAAGGACCACCCACTTTTATAGTAAAGAGGGAAACTAATAAAATGTGAGCATTAGAAATTCCTGTAAGAACCAGTGACTATGGATAAATATTAGGAAATATAGTCACTTGAATAATTAATGGGCTGTATAAATAATTTTCTTGAATCAAAGCCTCAAACATCTACATTGGGGGGTTATTGCTAGAACTTCATATATGTCTAAGAACTAGTGTGGTTCGTACACCAGTTCATTGTGTAATAACCTAATCTTAAGACCAATTAGAGAATCAATAGAAATTTGTCACCAATAAGAATATAGATCATGAATATAAGAAAATAATCATTATAATAAACACGTATTATCTCCAGTACGCACAGCATTCTATAAATGATAACTAAAATACTGATAATTTGAATAATCAAAGAAATACGAAAAGTCTTAGCTTGAAGACGTTTTCAAAGACATCAGTTACGAATCATCCTCGGGATCTCCGGAATTCCTCGTAGAACACTGGGAGATGAATAACACGGGTAAAGTAACAGCTCGTGGAATTCCTCACACGCGAGCTGTAAATTAAGGGATATTACGTAGCAATGTACTAGGCTACTAAATATCTGTATTCAAGAAATTGGGAATAAAATTAATTTAGAATACTAACATGTGGTTTATTTATGTCGCTCGACGTGACGACAAGCTACCCTGCTATATACAATCTCTAATGATGCATCAAAAGGGAGTTATATAAGTACTTAGCTAATAGGGCACTGTATAAGTTGAAGCTTGCCGAAACTCGCGTTACAATGGCGAACACGTGGTGGCTAGCTTGGCTTGGATGTCGACGCATATTTGGCCGGTCACGATGGATCACGTAGAACAAATTAACTAGTTCCGGGCTGAATGTCAGGTTAAATCTTGCTGACAATTCACCACAACGTATCCTAGACTCTGACACCAAACGAGTTGCTCAATTCCGCAACAAGTCTTCACGCCGCACACTGGTGACTTCTCCTCGAGCTGGCGTCTACCACAACAATGGCATCTCCCCCTCCTCGGCGTCTCGCATTCGCCACAGAAATTATTTATCACGAATAATATTATTTCGCACAGTTGTGGCTAAAATGCTTTGATAAAGACTGGGTTGTAATTCTAGGGAGCTAAATATTATTATTTTCTCGTCTTACGAGGGTAAACGAGAAATGGAGATGATTTTAGTTCTCTCCATGGCATTCACACGTGACTTGAAATTTATTACCTAATAACAATTATAACTAAAAACTCTCGATTTGGCATTATTTGGGAGTTATGTTATAGGTAAATAATTATCACACGGAATACTGATGTTTTTAGAGAATCACACTCAATTCTCTAACAGACTGGATATAAATGTGTTTAGCTTGGTAGAATCTGACGCAATACTGGCGTTTGGTTACGTAACAATTCCAGCATTATTGTACAGATACAATTATTAGTTCAAATAAACACTACTGTTAGTTAATTTTAGTTACTACAGTAATTAGTAGATTTTAGTAATAATTAATAATAATACAACAGTATTGTAATAGTGTTGGAAATTTCCAACAGTGGTGAAGGTGGTGGTGGAGGTAGTGGTGAAGGTGGTGGTGGAGGTAGTGGTGAAGGTAGTGGTAAAGGTAGTGTTGAAGGTGGTGGTGAAGGTGGTGGTGAAGGTGGTGGTGGTGGTGAAGGTAGTGGTGAAGGTAGCGGTGAAGGTGGTGGTTAAGGTGGTGGTGAAGGTGGTGGTTAAGGTGGTGGTGAAGGTGGTGGTGGAAGTAGTGGTGAAGGTGGTGGTGGAGGTGGTGTTGAAGGTGGTGGTGAAGGTAGTAGTGAAGGTGGTGGTGAAGGTTGCGGTGAAGGTAGTGGTGAAGGTGGTAGTGAAGGTAGTGGTGAAGGTGGTGGTGATGGTGGTGGTGAAGGTAGTAGTGAAGGTGGAGGTGAAGGTGGTGGTGGAGGTGGTGGTGAAGGTGGTGGTGAAGGTAGTGGTAAAGGTGGTGGTGAAGGTGGTGGTGTAGGTGGTGGTGAAGGTGAAGGTAGTGGTGAAGGTGGTGGTGAAGGTGGTGGTGAAGGTAGTGGTGAAGGTTGTGGTGAAGGTAGTGGTGAAGGTGGTGGTGGAGGTGGTGGTGAAGGTAGTGGTGAAGGTAGCAGTGAAGGTGGTGGTGAAAGTGGTAGTGAAGGTGGTGGTGAAGGTAGTGGTGAAGGTAGTGGTGAAGGTGGTGGTGAAAGTGGTAGTGAAGGTGGTGGTGAAGGTAGTTGTAAAGGTAGTGGTGAAGGTAGCGGTGAAGGTAGTGGTGAAGGTGGTGGTGAAGGCGGAGGTGAAGGAGGGGGTGAAGGGGATGTTGAAAGTGGTGGTGAAGGTAGTGGTGAAGGTAGTGGTGAAGGTGGTGGTGAAGGTGGTAGTGGAGGTGGTGGTGGAGGTGGTGATGAAGGAAGGTGAAGGTGGTGGTGAAGGTAGTGGTGAAGGTGGTGGTGAAGGTAGTGGTGAAGGTGGTGGTGAAGGTAGTGGTGAAGGTAGTGGTGAAGGTGGTGGTGAAGGTAGTGGTGAAGGTGGTGGTGAAGGTGGTGGTGAAGGTAGTGGTGAAGGTAGCGGTGAAGGTAGTGGTGAAGTTAGTGGTGAAGGTGATGGTGAAGGTGGTGAAGGTAGTGGTAAAGGTGGCGGTGAAGGTAGTGGTGAAGGTAGTGGTGAAGGTGGTGATGAAGGTGGTGATGAAGGTAGTGGTGAAGGTGGTGGTGAAGGTAGTGGTGAAGGTGGTGGTGAAGGTGGTGGTGATGGTCGTGGTGAAGGTAGCGGTGAAGGTGGTGGTGAAGGTAGTGGTGAAGGTGGTGGTGGAGGTGGTTGTGGAGGTGGTGGTGAAGGTGGTGGTGGAGGTGGTGGTGAAGGTAGTGGTGAAGGTGGTGGTGGAGGTAGTGGTGAAGGTGGTGGTGGAGGTAGTGGTGAAGGTAGTGGTGAAGGTAGTGGTGAAGGTGGTGGTGAAGGTAGTAGTGAAGGTGGTGGTGAAGGTAGTGGTGAAGGTAGTGGTGAAGGTGGTGGTGAAGGTAGCGGTGAAGGTGGTGGTGAAGGTAGTGGTGAAGGTAGCGGTGAAGGTAGTGGTGGAGGTGGTGGTGAAGGTGGTGGTGAAGGTAGTGGTGAAGGTAGTAGTGAAGGTGTGGTGGAGGTGGTGGTGAAGGTAGTGGTGAAGGTAGCGGTGAAGGTAGCGGTGAAGGTAGTGGTGGAGGTAGTGGTGAAGGTGGTGGTGAAGGTGGTTGAGAAGGTGGTGGTGGAGGTGGTAGTGAAGGTGGTGGTCGAAGTAGTGGTGAAGGTAGTGGTGAAGGTGGTGGTGGAGGTAGTGGTGAAGGTGGTGGTGGAGGTAGTGGTGAAGGTAGTGGTGAAGGTAGTAGGGAAGGTGGTGGTGAAGGTGGTGGTGAAGGTGGTGGTGAAGGTAGTGGTGAAGGTAGTGGTGAAAGTAGCGGTGAAGGTAGTGGTGAAGGTGGTGGTGAAGGTGGTGGTGAAGGTGGTGGTGAAGGTAGTGGTGAAGGTAGCGGTGAAGGTAGTGAAGGTGGTGGTGGAGGTTTTGGTGAAGATGGTGGTGAAGGTAGCGGTGAAGGTAGCGGTGAAAGTAGCAGTGAAGGTGGTAGTGAAGGTAGTGGTGAAGGTAGTGGTGAAGGTGGTGGTGAAGGTAGTAGTGAAGGTGCTGGTGAAGGTGCTGGTGAAGGTAGTGGTGAAGGTGGTGGTGAAGGTGGTGGTGAAGGTAGTGGTGAAGGTGCTGGTGAAGGTGCTGGTGAAGGTAGTGGTGAAGGTAGTGGTGAAGGTGGTGGTGAAGGTGGTGGTTAAGGTGGTGGTGAAGGTGGTGGTGAAGGTAGCGGTGAAGATAGTGGTGAAGGTGGTGGTGAAGGTGGTGGTGAAGGTAGTGGTGAAGGTGGTGGTGAAGGTGGTGGTGAAGGTAGTGGTGAAGGTGGTGGTGAAGGTAGTGGTGAAGGTAGCGGTGAAGATAGTGGTGAAGGTGGTGGTGAAGGTGGTGGTGAAGGTAGTGGTGAAGGTAGTGGTGAAGGTAGTGGTGAAGGTAGTGGTGAAGGTAGTAGGGAAGGTGGTGGTGAAGGTGGTGGTGAAGGTAGTGGTGAAGGTGGTGGTGAAGATGGTGGTGAAGGTAGTGGTGAAGGTAGTGGTGAAGGTAGCGGTGAAGGTAGTGGTGAAGGTGGTGGTGAAGGTGGTGGTGAAGGTGGTGGTGCAGGTGGTGGTGAAGGTAGTGGTGAAGGTGAGAGTGAAGGTAGCGGTGAAGGTAGTTGTGAAGGTGGTGGTGAAGGTAGTGGTGAAGGTGGTGGTGAAGGTGGTGGTGAAGGTAGCGGTGAAGGTAGCGGTGAAGGTGAGAGTGAAGGTAGTGGTGACGGTGGTGGTGAAGGTAGTGGTGAAGGTGGTGGTGAAGGTGGTGGTGAAGGTGCTGGTGAAGGTAGTGGTGAAGGTGGTGGTGAAGGTGGTGGTGAAGGTAGTGGTGAAGGTGGTGGTGAAGGTGGTGGTGAAGGTGGTGGTGAAGGTGGTGGTGAAGGTAGTGGTGAAGGTGGTGGTGAAGGTGGTGGTGAAGGTGGTGGTGAAGGTGGTGGTGGAGGTTGTGGTGAACGTGGTGGTGAAGGTAGCGGTGAAGATAGTGGTGAAGGTGGTGGTGAAGGTGGTGGTGAAGGTAGAGGTGAAGGTGGTGGTGAAGGTGGTGGTGAAGGTGGTGGTGAAGGTAGTGGTGAAGGTAGCGGTGAAGATAGTGGTGAAGGTGGTGGTGAAGGTGGTGGTGAAGGTGGTCGTGAAGGTGGTGGTGAAGGTAGTGGTGAAGGTGATGGTGAAGGTGGTGAAGGTAGTGGTGAAGGTAGCATTGAAGGTAGTGGTGAAGGTGGTGGTGAAGGTGGTGGTGAAGGTGGTGATGAAGGTAGTGGTGAAGGTGGTGGTGAAGGTGGTGGTGAAGGTAGTGGTGGAGTTGGTCGTCAAGGTGGTGGTGAAGGTGGCGGTGAAGGTAGTGGTGGAGGTGGTGGTGAAGGTGGTGGTGAAGGTAGCGGTGAAGGTGGTGGTGAAGGTAGTGGTGAAGGTGGTGGTTAAGGTAGTGGTGAAGGTGGTGGTGAAGGTGGTGGTGGAGATGATGGTAGAGGTGATGGTGAAGGTGGTGGTGGAGGTGGTCGTGAAGGTGGTGGTGGAGGTAGTGGTGAAGGTAGTAGTGAAGGTGGTGGTGGAGGTAGTGGTGAAGGTGGTGGTGGAGGTAGTGGTGAACGTAGTGGTGAAGGTAGTGGTGAAGGTAGTGGTGAAGGTGGTGGTGAAGGTAGTGGTGAAGGTAGTGGTGAAGGTGGTGGTGAAGGTGGTGGTGAAGGTGGTGGTGAAGGTGGTGGTGGAGGTGGTGGTGAAGGTGGTGGTGAAGGTAGTGGTGAAGGTAGTGGTGAAGGTGGTGAAGGTTATGGTGAAGGTAGTGGTGAAGGTGGTGGTGGAGGTGGTGGTGAAGGTAGTGGTGAAGGTAGCGGTGAAGGTGGCGGTGAAGGTAGTGGTGAAGGTGGTGGTGGAGGTGGTGGTGGAGGTAGTGGTGAAGGTAGTGGTGAAGGTGGTGGTGAAGGTGGTTGTGAAGGTAGTGGTGAAGGTGGTGGTGAAGGTGGTGGTGAAGGTGGTGGTGGAGGTAGTGGTAGAGGTAGTGGTGAAGGTAGTGGTGAAGGTGGTGGTGGAGGTGGTGGTGGAGGTAGTGGTGAAGGTAGTGGTGAAGGTGGTGGTGAAGGTTGCGGTGAAAGTGGTGGTGAAGGTAGTAGTGAAGGTAGTGGTGAAGGTGGTGTTGAAGGTGGTGGTGAAGGTAGTAGTGAAGGTGGTGGTGAAGGTGGTGGTGAAGGTTGCGGTGGAGGTGGTGGTGGAGGTGGTGGTGAAGGTGGTGGTGAAGGTGGTGGTGAAGGTAGTGGTGAAGGTGGTGGTGAAGGTGGAGGTGAAGGTGGTGGTGTAGGTGGTAGTGAAGGTGGAGGTGAAGGTGGTGGTGAAGGTGGTGGTGAAGGTGGTGGTGAAGGTGGTGGTGGAGGTGGTGGTGAAGGTGGTGGTGAAGGTAGTGGTGAAGGTGGTGGTGAAGGTTGTGGTGAAGGTAGTGGTGAAGGTGGTGGTGAAGGTGGTGGTGAAGGTGGTGGTGAAGGTAGCGGTGAAGATAGTGGTGAAGGTGCTGGTGAAGGTAGTGGTGAAGGTAGTGGTGAAGGTGGTGGTGAAGGTAGTGGTGAAGGTAGCGGTGAAGATAGTGGTGAAGGTGGTGGTAAAGGTGGTGGTGAAGGTGGTGGTGAAGGTAGTGGTGAAGGTAGTGGTGAAGGTAGTGGTGAAGGTAGTAGGGAAGGTGGTGGTGAAGGTGGTGGTGAAGGTAGTGGTGAAGGTGGTGGTGAAGGTGGTGGTGAAGGTAGTGGTGAAGGTAGTGGTGAAGGTAGCGGTGAAGGTAGTGGTGAAGGTGGTGGTGAAGGTGGTGGTGAAGGTGGTGGAGCAGGTGGTGGTGAAGGTAGTGGTGAAGGTAGTGGTGAAGGTAGTGGTGAAGGTAGTGGTGAAGGTGAGAGTGAAGGTAGCGGTGAAGGTAGTGGTGAAGGTGGTGGTGAAGGTAGTGGTGAAGGTGGTGGTGAAGGTGGTGGTGAAGGTAGCGGTGAAGGTAGCGGTGAAGGTGAGAGTGAAGGTAGTGGTGAAGGTAGTGGTGACGGTGGTGGTGAAGGTAGTGGTGAAGGTGGTGGTGAAGGTGGTGGTGAAGGTGGTGGTGAAGGTGCTGGTGAAGGTAGTGGTGAAGGTGGTGGTGAAGGTGGTGGTGAAGGTAGTGGTGAAGGTGGTGGTGAAGGTGGTGGTGAAGGTGGTGGTGAAGGTGGTGGTGAAGGTAGTGGTGAAGGTGGTGGTGAAGGTGGTGGTGAAGGTGGTGGTGAAGGTGGTGGTGGAGGTTGTGGTGAAGGTGGTGGTGAAGGTAGCGGTGAAGGTAGCGGTGAAGGTGGTGGTGAAGGTGGTGGTGAAGGTAGAAGTGAAGGTGGTGGTGAAGGTGGTGGTGAAGGTGGTGGTGAAGGTGGTGGTGAAGGTAGTGGTGAAGGTAGCGGTGAAGATAGTGGTGAAGGTGGTGGTGAAGGTGGTGGTGAAGGTGGTCGTGAAGGTGGTGGTGAAGGTAGTGGTGAAGGTGATGGTGAAGGTGGTGAAGGTAGTGGTGAAGGTAGCATTGAAGGTAGTGGTGAAGGTGGTGGTGAAGGTGGTGGTGAAGGTGGTGGTGAAGGTAGTGGTGAAGGTGGTGGTGAAGGTGGTGGTGAAGGTAGTGGTGGAGTTGGTCGTCAAGGTGGTGGTGAAGGTGGCGGTGAAGGTAGTGGTGGAGGTGGTGGTGAAGGTGGTGGTGAAGGTAGCGGTGAAGGTGGTGGTGAAGGTAGTGGTGAAGGTGGTGGTTAAGGTAGTGGTGAAGGTGGTGGTGAAGGTGGTGGTGAAGGTGGTGGTGGAGATGGTGGTAGAGGTGATGGTGAAGGTGGTGGTGGAGGTGGTCGTGAAGGTGGTGGTGGAGGTAGTGGTGAAGGTAGTAGTGAAGGTGGTGGTGGAGGTAGTGGTGAAGGTGGTGGTGGAGGTAGTGGTGAACGTAGTGGTGAAGGTAGTGGTGAAGGTAGTGGTGAAGGTGGTGGTGAAGGTAGTGGTGAAGGTAGTGGTGAAGGTGGTGGAGAAGGTAGTGGTGAAGGTAGTGGTGAAGGTGGTGGTGAAGGTAGCGGTGAAGGTGGTGGTGAAGGTAGTGGTGAAGGTAGCGGTGAAGGTAGTCTCCATAGTCTCCAGCAGAAGACTACAGTGTTGATCCCCTTTGTAAAGTGTTAATACCCCTCCCCCTTGTGCACGTTTTACTTTTATATATTTAAATGGTGATGGTGAACATTATATTATATTAAGTTCTTAGCTTTCTTTCCCTACTCCCTTTAAGTTACTTGCGTCACGGATCGCATCCCTTGATAGCCTCTACTGGCTTGGGGCCGGATATATATCTTCCTCTAACTACATCAGAGTAAGAACCCCGTTGCGTCCCGAGAGGGCCGTAACATAATTGGCATCCCCAGCGGGATCCGTCCCCTTGTTAAGTATGTTTGACAGGGGTGGTGAAGTGGCGTAATCCCTGTATATAATTCCCCCTTTGTGTGACGATTGTGACGTTATACGTCCTGTGCGGTGCTCAGAGTGACTAAGTGCGATATTGTGCAGTGCGGTGCTCGCTGTGATTAAGCGATTAAGTGCAATATTGACTAGTGCGGTGCTCAGTGATTTAGTGTAATATTGTGGAGCGAAGTGTTCGCTTGGACTCAGTGCAATATTGTAGAGCGAAGTGTTCGCTTGGACTCAGTGTAATATTGGGTAGTGCGGTGCCCGGAGTGATTACGTGCAATATTGGCAAGTGCAGTGTTTGGTGCAATATTGGCGTAGAACAGTGCTCGGTGTGTTAAGTGCTAACGTGTAAGCGGCGTGTTAAGTGCAAAGTGTTCCATCTGTGACAATGGCAGACAAAGCTACCATCGATGATCTGGACGATGTTCAGGCTTTTCTGAACAGAGTGGACTGTCTTGCCAGATTAAAGTATCTGAGCAAACCGGAACTTGTACTAGTGAGCGCCTACCTGGAGATCAAGATCCGTGCCAGTGATTCCCGTGTGGAGATCTTGTCCAAGGTTCACCGGCACCTGAAGGCAGAAGAGAAACAGGAAGGCGAGACTCCTAGTACAAAGGAAGGTGAGGAAATAGCTTCCACGGAAAAGGAAGATAAGGGCAGCGACGTTGATAGTGATGCAGGTGAGCTTAATATCAGCTTCCTAACAGTCAAAATGCGTGCCCTAGAGATCAATCGTGAAATAGAATGGAAGAAATTAGAAATGGAACGAGAGAGACAAGATAAAGAAATGGAGATGAAAGAAAAAGAATTGGCGATGAGGCGTTTAGAATTAGAGCGAGAAGAAAGAAGAGAAGAACGAGAAAGAGAAGAGAAAAGAGAAAGAGAAGAACGAGAAAGAGAAGAGAAAAGAGAGAGAGAAGAACGAGAAAGAGAAGAGAAAAGAGAGAGAGAAGAACGAGAAAGAGAAGAGAAAAGAGAGAGAGAAGAACGAGAAAGAGAAGAAAAAGAAAGACAGAGACAACATGAACTAGAAGTATTACGACTAGGCGCTGGACAGAGACAAACTGGAGTAATCGGTTTCGATCCGGTAAGGAATATCAAAATGGTCCCCAAATTCAACGAGAGAGAAGTTTCGAAGTTCTTCGCAGCCTTCGAGAAAGTTGCTGCCTCTTTGGAGTGGCCAAGGGAGAATTGGGCCATCATGATACAGTCAGTCTTGACTGGGAAGGCCCAAATCGCCTACTCTACGTTATCCCTTGACGACTCCGGCGATTACGATATGGTGAAGAAAGTGGTGCTCATGGCGTACCAATTGGTACCTGAGGCATATAGGCAAAAGTTCAGAAACCTGAAGAAGACCTCAGAGCACACTTTCACCGAATTCGCCACCATCAAGGAGCGACTTTTTCAAGAATGGTGTGCCTCTCGGAAGGTGGAGACCAAGGAAGACCTCGAGCAGCTGATTCTGCTCGAGGACTTCAAGGATTGTTTGTCTGGAGACCTCAAGACGTACTTAGAGGAACAGCAGGTAGAGACCTTGAGTGCAGCAGCCACCATGGCTGAAGAGTATATCCTGACTCATAGGCCGTCTGCTAAGTACGTCCCGAGGAATTACCAGCGCCGGTTCGACAGACCTCATGATGAAGAAGAAAGACCCGTCCCACAAAGTGCTAAGAAGACGCCCCCAAGTAGCCCTCGAAGGACTAGTCCTAGTAGTCCGAAACACCGGAGTCCAAGGAGGAATATGGTGTGCTGGACTTGTGGGCAGAAAGGGCACATAGCTGCTAGGTGCCGAGGCAGAAGAGGTGGCAGTGCACGAAGGGAGGTGATGTTGATGAGCTGTGGAACATCACCAGCAGGAAGCCAGTCGACGACGACGCAGGAAGGACCAAGTTTGTTGGCCCCTCACACCTCAACCGGGTATGTAACGAGTGATCATACTGGTAGATCAGTTGTAGTGCTCAGAGATAGTGGAGCAGCCCAGTCCCTGATCGTGAAGAGCTCGTTACCCGAGGGAGTAAGTGTGGATGGGAGACCAGAGGTTATCCTGGTTGGGTTTCCAAGGACGCAGTACATCGCCCCCTTAGTGCCAGTACATCTCGACTCGCCTTATTTCAGCGGCACATGTGAGTTGGCAGTAGTCGATACCCTCCCTGTGGCTGGGATTGACGTGGTACTAGCCAACGACTTGGTGACAGATTGGAGCATCAATCTTCCCAAGATTGTGGACGAGTCTACCAGAACAGCAAGGTCGGAGGTGTCTACAGGCAATGGTAATGTCCAGGTAAAGACAGACCCGGATGTAACTATGTTTAATTTGTCCTCTCGCCTACAGATTGAGAGCGTTCTAGCAGTGTCTCCTGATTCTCTCGACAAGGAACATGAAGTTAAGAAGGCAGAGGTACCTGAGCACGAAGAGAGGCCTTGTGTGCAGGCACCCACAGATACCAACGAGTCTGGAGCGAAGGCGGATGTGTGCTTGCGGTATGGCCAGGTACAGCGTGTATTGAACCAGCCAGAGATTCCCCAGACTTCAGAGGTATGTGAGGTGTGTTCAAAAGGTCTAGTGCCCTCTTCGGTCCAAGCCAGGCTAGTGGATGTTGCCGGCTATGGACATGACTGGCTCGGGAAGCATATCCCTCAATTGACCCCATGTTTCTTAGCAGTATTTTGTTTTGTTCTCTTATGTGCTCTCTGTGTTCTCAGTAAGGATCAGTGGACGACCCGAAGGATGATGGCTCCCATGAACATCGAGAAGAGGTCCCAGGGATTGGAGAGTTGTACTGCAAGTGTGGCAGTTGAAGAAGGGACCTGGGAGGTAATAGATGATACAGGAGGTACGACATGTGATAATGTGAGTGACTGTTTCCGACAGGTTGACACCCCCCGCGTGACTGCTGAGCCTCAATGCAGCGTTATGTGGAACGTTGGTCGACCTGACGGTGGCAGAGCGAATGCCACCTGCGACGTACGAACAGCCCCGTTGGGACTAGGTGTGGACCTAGTAGAGTATGCTGTAAGTACTGTTTTACTCGCGGTCGCTATCACTCTGAATTATCAGACCCCTGTATTCCAGGTTCCTGTCTCCCTGAAGGACCATCGGACCGGCACCAGAAATGCCGTCTGTGGTCAGCCATCATCGGTGCCACGACATAGGAAAGTGTCGAGTCACCCCAGATCGTGTCGAAACCAATCCGTACTCGAGAGATGTGAGATGACGCCCCTGCTTGACATCGCAGTGGAGACGTGGAAGATTACGTCAGGCAGATCATTGCCTTCTATCTGCAAGCTCCCTTTGGGCCAGGGTTTCTCAGTAGAAAAGTTCTGTGGACAAGACAGCCTCATCACTCCAGTGCATAGTATAAGTAAGTCCATTTGGAGTTGTGTCGCCCTGCTAATTTGGTTTGTGTTTTTTATAGAACCCCAAACCAAATTCTTTTTGGTGGGGAGGTGTTACGAACCCGGATCCAACGTCCGAGCCTGGAGCAGTGACAAACACGCCATCTGTGGGTCAGCTCCCGAAACCCCCGCCAAACGAACGACGACACCTAGTGAGGACAGCGTGTACTGGCCTCGAGGACCAGTTTCCAGTCTGGTTCAGCGCTCAACACCGCCGCTCCTGACCTCTGGTGAGGTGGTGCTCCGACGACAGCGCCATCTAGGGAGTGGATATGTCGGGCGTTTGTATCTGAGCCTGTGAGTGTGGTGTATTAGTGTCCCGGTTATTAATAACGTGTCTGCTTACAGAGCCAACCTGGGACCACTGTGTTGAAGGTGTAGTCAGTCTACCCGAGGCAGCCAGTCTCCATACAGTGAAGTTTGCTGCAGCTGTCGTGACGTCGTCCCCCCGGAAGAACACTGGTGTGTTAAGCCTGCCAGTGGAGTGGCAGTGGAAGGATTTACCCGGGGCCGACGGTTGGAGACGATAATCCACTGGGGTATTGAGGACAGGAGGGTGATTGGTGATATCACACGAGACTCCTGTCTAGGGCGTACCCCTTATATCGTTCATGGAGTGGCCGAACCAGCCTTGGTGGCTCAGTACCTGCCAGCAGACCTGCTGGACGTGTGGTTGACGGCCTCCACGACGGTGCCCCCAGTGGACCTGTGTTGTGGCTGACCTGTGGCCAGGGTAGACTCGGCGTTCTCAGAGGACACGTCTTGAGGCCACGAAGAAAGCACCGCGGACTCAGCACCTAGCTTCGAGGATCCATAGTCTCCAGCAGAAGACTACAGTGTTGATCCCCTTTGTAAAGTGTTAATACCCCTCCCCCTTGTGCACGTTTTACTTTTATATATTTAAATGGTGATGGTGAACATTATATTATATTAAGTTCTTAGCTTTCTTTCCCTACTCCCTTTAAGTTACTTGCGTCACGGATCGCATCCCTTGATAGCCTCTACTGGCTTGGGGCCGGATATATATCTTCCTCTAACTACATCAGAGTAAGAACCCCGTTGCGTCCCGAGAGGGCCGTAACAGTGGTGAAGGTAGTGGTGAAGATGGTGGAGAAGGTAGTGGTGAAGGTAGTGGTGAAGGTGGTGGTGAAGGTAGCGGTGAAGGTGGTGGTGAAGGTAGTGGTGAAGGTAGCGGTGAAGGTAGTGGTGGTGGTGGTGAAGGTGGTGGTGAAGGTAGTGGTGAAGGTGGTGGTGAAGGTGGTGGTGAAGGTGGTGGTGAAGGTGGTGGTGGAGGTGGTGGTGAAGGTGGTGGTGAAGGTAGTGGTGAAGGTAGTGGTGAAGGTGGTGGAGAAGGTTGTGGTGAAGGTAGTGGTGAAGGTGGTGGTGGAGGTGGTGGTGAAGGTAGTGGTGAAGGTAGCGGTGAAGGTGGCGGTGAAGGTAGTGGTGAAGGTGGTGGTGGAGGTGGTGGTGGAGGTAGTGGTGAAGGTAGTGGTGAAGGTGGTGGTGAAGGTGGTTGTGAAGGTAGTGGTGAAGGTAGTGGTGAAGGTGGTGGTGAAGGTGGTGGTGAAGGTGGTGGTGGAGGTAGTGGTAGAGGTAGTGGTGAAGGTAGTGGTGAAGGTGGTGGTGGAGGTGGTGGTGGAGGTAGTGGTGAAGGTAGTGGTGAAGGTGGTGGTGAAGGTGGTGGTGAAGGTGGTGGTGAAGGTGGTGGTGAAGGTAGTGGTGAAGGTGGTGGTGAAGGTGGTGGTGAAGGTGGTGGTGGAGGTTGTGGTGAAGGTGGTGGTGAAGGTAGCGGTGAAGATAGTGGTGAAGGTGGTGGTGAAGGTGGTGGTGAAGGTAGAAGTGAAGGTGGTGGTGAAGGTGGTGGTGAAGGTGGTGGTGAAGGTGGTGGTGAAGGTAGTGGTGAAGGTAGCGGTGAAGATAGTGGTGAAGGTGGTGGTGAAGGTGGTGGTGAAGGTGGTCGTGAAGGTGGTGGTGAAGGTAGTGGTGAAGGTGATGGTGAAGGTGGTGAAGGTAGTGGTGAAGGTAGCATTGAAGGTAGTGGTGAAGGTGGTGGTGAAGGTGGTGGTGAAGGTGGTGATGAAGGTAGTGGTGAAGGTGGTGGTGAAGGTGGTGGTGAAGGTAGTGGTGGAGTTGGTGGTTAAGGTAGTGGTGAAGGTGGTGGTGAAGGTGGTAGTGAAGGTGGTGGTGGAGATGGTGGTAGAGGTGATGGTGAAGGTGGTGGTGGAGGTGGTCGTGAAGGTGGTGGTGGAGGTAGTGGTGAAGGTAGTAGTGAAGGTGGTGGTGGAGGTAGTGGTGAAGGTGGTGGTGGAGGTAGTGGTGAACGTAGTGGTGAAGGTAGTGGTGAAGGTAGTGGTGAAGGTGGTGGTGAAGGTAGTGGTGAAGGTAGTGGTGAAGGTGGTGGAGAAGGTAGTGGTGAAGGTAGTGGTGAAGGTGGTGGTGAAGGTAGCGGTGAAGGTGGTGGTGAAGGTAGTGGTGAAGGTAGCGGTGAAGGTAGTGGTGGTGGTGGTGAAGGTGGTGGTGAAGGTAGTGGTGAAGGTGGTGGTGAAGGTGGTGGTGAAGGTGGTGGTGAAGGTGGTGGTGGAGGTAGTGGTGAAGGTGGTGGTGGAGGTGGTGGTGAAGGTAGTGGTGAAGGTAGCGGTGAAGGTGGCGGTGAAGGTAGTGGTGAAGGTGGTGGTGGAGGTGGTGGTGGAGGTAGTGGTGAAGGTGGTGGTGAAGGTGGTGGTGAAGGTAGTGGTGGAGTTGGTCGTCAAGGTGGTGGTGAAGGTGGTGGTGAAGGTTGTGGTGGAGGTGGTGGTGAAGGTGGTGGTGAAGGTAGCGGTGAAGGTGGTGGTGAAGGTAGTGGTGAAGGTGGTGGTTAAGGTAGTGGTGAAGGTGGTGGTGAAGGTGGTAGTGAAGGTGGTGGTGGAGATGGTGGTAGAGGTGATGGTGAAGGTGGTGGTGGAGGTGGTCGTGAAGGTGGTGGTGGAGGTAGTGGTAGAGGTAGTGGTGAAGGTAGTGGTGAAGGTGGTGGTGGAGGTGGTGGTGGAGGTAGTGGTGAAGGTAGTGGTGAAGGTGGTGGTGAAGGTTGCGGTGAAAGTGGTGGTGAAGGTAGTAGTGAAGGTAGTGGTGAAGGTGGTGTTGAAGGTGGTGGTGAAGGTAGTAGTGAAGGTGGTGGTGAAGGTGGTGGTGAAGGTTGCGGTGAAGGTGGTGGTGGAGGTGGTGGTGAAGGTGGTGGTGAAGGTGGTGGTGAAGGTAGTGGTGAAGGTAGTGGTGAAGGTGGTGGTGAAGGTGAAGGTGAAGGTGGTGGTGTAGGTGGTAGTGAAGGTGGAGGTGAAGGTAGTGGTGAAGGTGGTGGTGAAGGTGGTGGTGAAGGTGGTGGTGAAGGTCGTGGTGGAGGTGGTGGTGAAGGTGGTGGTGAAGGTAGTGGTGAAGGTGGTGGTGAAGGTTGTGGTGAAGGTAGTGGTGAAGGTGGTGGTGGAGGTGGTGGTGAAGGTGGTGCTGAAGGTGGTGGTGAAGGTAGTGGTGAAGGTAGTGGTGAAGGTAGTGTTGAAGGTAGCAGTGAAGGTAGTGGTGAAGGTGGTGGTAAAAGTGGTGGTGAAGGAAGTGGTGAAGGTGGTGGTGAAGGTGGTGGTGAAGGTGGTGGTGAAGGTAGTGGTGAAGAAGCTGGTGAAGGTGGTGGTGAAGGTGGTGGTGAAGGTAGTGGTGAAGGTAGCGGTGAAGGTAGTAGTGAAGGTGGTGGTGAAGGTGGTGGTGAAGGTGGTGGCGAAGGTGGTGGTGGAGGTGGTGGTGAAGGCAGAGGTGAAGGTAGTGGTGAAAGTGGTGGTGAAGGTGGTGTTGAAAGTGGTGGTAAAGATAGTGATGAAGGTAGTGGTGAAGGTAGTGGTGAAGGTAGTATTGAAGGTGGTGGTGAAGGTGGTAGTGGAGGTGGTAGTGGAGGTGGTGATGAAGGTTGTGGTGAAGGTGGTGGTGAAGGTGGTGGTGAAGGTGGTGGTGAAGGTGGTGGTGTAGGTGGTGGTGAAGGTAGTGGTGAAGGTAGTGGTGAAGGTAGTGGTGAAGGTAGTGGTGAAGGTAGTGGTGAAGGTAGTGGTGAAGGTAGTGGTGAAGGTAGTGGTGAAGGTGGTGGTGAAGGTGGTGGTGAAGGTGGCGGTGAAGGTAGTTGTTACGAACCCGGATCCAGCGTCCGAGCAAGGAGCAGTAATAACTACGCCATCTGTGGGTCAGCTCCTGAAACCCCCGCCAAACGAACGACGACACCGGATGAGGACGGCGAATATCGGCCACAAGGGCCAGTTTCCAGTCCTGTGCAGCTCGCAACACAGCCGCTCCTGACCTCTGGTGAGGTGGTGCTCCGACGACAGCGCCATCTATGGACTGGATACGTCAGGTGTTTGCGCCCGAGCCCGTAAGTGTGGTGTTTTAGTGTCCCTGTTATTGATGACGTGTCTGCTTACAGAGCCGACCTGGGACCACTGTGATGGAAGTGGAGTGAGTCTACCCGAGGCAGCCAGTCTCCATACTGTGAAGTTTGCTGCAGCTGTTGTGACGTCGTCCCCCCGGAAGAACACTGTGGTGTGTTAGCCTGCCATTGGAGTGGCAGTGAAAGGATTTACCCGGGACCGACTGTTGGAGACGATCATCCACTGGGGTATTGAGGACAGGAGGGTGATTTGTGATATCACACGAGACTCCTGTCTAGGGCGTACCCCTTATATCGTTCGTGGAGCGGCCGTACCAGCCTTGGTGGCTCAGTACCTGCCAGCAGACCAGCTGGACGTGTGGTTGACGGCCTCCACGACGGTGCCCCCAGTGGACCTGCGTTTTGGCTGACCTGTGGCCCGGGTAGGCTCGGCATTCTCAGAGGACACGTCGTGAGGCCACGAACAAAGCACCCAGGACTCGGCACCAAGTGGTGTGGCACCAGCGTCTTCAGCAGAAGACCACGATGAAGGATTAATCCCCTTGTATAGTGTTAATACCCTCCCCCTGTGCACGTTTGATGTTTATATATTTAATAGGTGATGGTAATAATTATAATATTAAGTTCTTAGCTTTCTTTCCCTACTCCCTTTAAGTTAATTGCGTCACGGATCTCATCCCTTGATAGCCAATACTGGCTTGGGAACGGATACATATATCTTCCTCTAACAACATCAGAGCAAGAACCCCGTTGCGTCCCGAGAGGGTCGTAACATAATTGGCATCCCCAGCGGGATCCGTCCCCTTGTTAAGTATGTTTGACAGGGGTGGTGAAGTGGCGTAATCCCTGTAAATAATTCCCCCCTGTGTGTGACGATTGTGAAGTTATACGTCCTGTGCAGTGCTCAGAGTGACTAAGTGCGATATTGTGCAGTGCGGTGCTCGCTGTGATTAAGCGATTAAGTGCAATATTGACTAGTGCGGTGCTCAGTGATTCAGTGGAATATTGTAGAGCGAAGTGTTCGCTTGGACTCAGTGCAATATTGGGTAGAGTGGTGCCCGAAGTGATTACATGCAATATTGGCAAGTGCAGTGTTTGGTGCGATAAAGTGCAATATTGACGTAGAGCAGTGCTCGGTGCGTTAAGTGCTAACGTGTAAACGGTGTGTTAAGTGCTCGTTAAGTGTTCCATCGTGACAATGGCAGACAAAGCTACCATCGATGATCTGGACGATGTTCAGGCTTTTCTGAACAGAGTGGACTGTCTTGCCAGATTAAAATATCTGAGCAAACCAGAGCTTGTACTAGTGAGCGCCTACCTGGAGATAAAGATCCGTGCCAGTGATTCCCGTGTGGAGATCTTGTCCACGGTTCACCGGCACCTGAAGGCAGAAGAGAAACAGGAAGGCGAGACTCCTAGTACAAGGGAAGGTGAGGAAATAGCTTCCACGGAAAAGGAAGATAAGGGCAGCGACGTTGATAGTGATGCAGGTGAGCTTAATATCAGCTGCCTAACAGTCAAAATGCGTGCCCTAGAGATCAATCGTGAAATAGAATGGAAGAAATTAGAAATGGAACGAGAGAGACAAGATAAAGAAATGGAGATGAAAGAAAAAGAATTGGCGATGAGGCGTTTAGAATTAGAAAGAGAAGAAAGAAGAGAAGAACGAGAAAGAGAGAGAGAAGAACGAGAAAGAGAGAGAGAAGAACGAGAAAGAGAAGAGAAAAGAGAGAGAGAAGAACGAGAAAGAGAGAGAGAAGAACGAGAAAGAGAAGAGAGACGAGAGAGAGAAGAACGAGAAAGAGAGAGAGAAGAACGAGAAAGAGAGAGAGAAGAACGAGAAAGAGAAGAAAAAGAAAGACAGAGACAACATGAACTAGAAGTATTATGACTAGGCGCTGGACAGAGACAAACTGGAGTAAGCGGTTTCGATCCGGTAAGGAATATCAAAATGGTCCCCAAATTCAACGAGAGAGAAGTTTCGAAGTTCTTCGCAGCCTTCGAGAAAGTCGCTGCCTCTTTGGAGTGGCCAAGGGAGAATTGGGCCATCATGATACAGTCAGTCTTGACTGGGAAGGCCCAAATCGCCTACTCTACGTTATCCCTTGACGACTCCGGCGATTACGATATGGTGAAGAAAGTGGTGCTCATGGCGTACCAATTGGTACCTGAGGCATATAGGCAAAAGTTCAGAAACCTGAAGAAGACCTCAGAGCACACTTTCACCGAATTCGCCACCATCAAGGAGCGACTTTTTCAAGAATGGTGTGCCTCTCGGAAGGTGGAGACCAAGGAAGACCTCGAGCAGCTGATTCTGCTCGAGGACTTCAAGGATTGTTTGTCTGGAGACCTGAAGACGTACCTAGAGGAGCAGCAGGTGGAGACCTTGAGTGCAGCAGCCACCATGGCTGAAGAGTATATCCTGACTCATAGGTCGTCTGCTAAGTACGTCCCGAGGAATTACCAGCGCCGGTTTGACAGACCTCAGGACGATGAAGAGACTCCCGTCCCACGAAGCGCTAAGAAGACGCCCCCAAGTAGCCCCCGAAGAACAAGTCCTAGTAGTCCGAAACACCGTAGTCCAAGGAGGAATATGGTGTGCTGGACTTGTGGGCAGAAAGGGCACGTAGCTGCTAGGTGCCGAGGCAGAAGAGGTGGCAGCGCACGAAGGGAGGTGATGTTGATGAGCTGTGGAACACCACCAGTAGGAAACCAGTCTACGACGACGCAGGAAGGACCAAGTTTGTTGGCCCCTCACACTTCAACCGGGTACGTAACGAGTGATCATACTGGTAGATCAATAGTAGTGCTCAGAGATAGTGGAGCAGCCCAGTCCCTGATCATGAAGAGCTCGGTACCCGAGGGAGTAAGTGTGGATGGGAGACAAGAGGTTGTCCTGGTTGGGTTTCCAAGGACGCAGTACATCGCCCCCTTAGTGCCAGTACATCTCGACTCGCCTTATTTCAGCGGCACATGTGCGTTGGCAGTAGTCGATACCCTCCCTGTGGCTGGGATTGACGTGGTACTAGCCAACGACTTGGTGACCGATTGGAGCACCAATCATCCCAAGGTTGCGGACGAGTCTACCGGAACAGCACGGTCTGAGGTAACAGGCAATGGTAATGTCCAGGTAAAGACAGACCCGGATGTAACTATGTTTAATTTCTCCTCTCGCCTACAGATTGAGAACGATCTAGCAGTGTCTCCTGATTCTCTCGACAAGGAACATGAGGTTACGATGGCAGAAGTACCTGAGCTAGAAGAGGCCTTGTGTGCAGGCACCCACGGGTACCAACGAGTCTGGAGCGAAGGCAGAAGTGTGCTTGCGGTATGGCAAGTTACAGCGTGTATTGAACCAGCCAGAGATTCCCCAGACGTCAGAGGTATGTGAGGTGTGTTCAACAGGTCTAGTGCCCTCTTCGGTCCCAGCCAGGCTAGTGGATGTTGCCGGCTATGGACATGACTGGCTCGGGAAGCTTATCCCTCAATTGACCCCATGTTTCTTAGCGATATTTTGTTTTATTCTCCTATGTATTCTCTGTGTTCTCAGTAAGGATCAGTGGACGACCCGTAGGATGATGGCTCCCATGAACATCGCGCAGAGGTCCCAGGGATTGGAGATTTGTACTGCAGGCGTTGCAGTTGAAGAAGGGACCTGGAAGGTGATGGTTGATACAGGAGGTACGACATGTGATAATATGAGTGACTGTTTCCGACAGGTTGACACCCCCCGCGTGATTGCTGAGCCTCAACACTGCGTTATGCGGAACGTTGGTCGACCTGACGGTGGCAGAGCGAATGCCACCTGCGACGTACGAACAGCCCCGTTGGGACTAGGTGTGGACCTAGTAGAGTATGCTGTAAGTACTGTTTTACCCGCTGTCGCTATCACTCTGAATTATCAGACCCCTGTATTCCAGGTTCCTGTCTCCCTGAAGGACCATCGGACCGGCCCCAGAAATGCCGTCTGTGGTCAGCCATCATCGGTGCCACGACATAGGGAAGTGTCGAGTCACCCCAGATCGAGTCTACACGGATCCTTACTCGAGAGATGTGAGATGATGTCCCTGTTTGCCATCGCAGAGGAGATGTGGAAGATTATGTCAGGCAGGTCATCGCCTGCCATTTTCAAGGTCCCTTTGTGCCAGGGATTTTCTTTAGTACAATTCAGTAGACGAGACAGCCTCGCCATCCCAGATTATAAAGCATGTGTGTCCATTTGGAGCAGTGTCGCCGTACTAATTTGGTTTGTGTTTCTTTTTATAGAACCCCAAACCAAATTCTTTTTGGTGGGGAGGTGTTACGAACCCGGATCCAGCGTCCGAGCAAGGAGCAGTAACAACTACGCCATCTGTGGGTCAGCTCCTGAAACCCCCGCCAAACGAACGACGACACCGGATGAGGACGGCGAATATCGGCCACAAGGGCCAGTTTCCAGTCCTGTGCAGCTCGCAACACAGCCGCTCCTGACCTCTGGTGAGGTGGTGCTCCGACGACAGCGCCATCTATGGACTGGATACGTCAGGTGTTTGCGCCCGAGCCCGTAAGTGTGGTGTTTTAGTGTCCCTGTTATTGATGACGTGTCTGCTTACAGAGCCGACCTGGGACCACTGTGATGGAAGTGGAGTGAGTCTACCCGAGGCAGCCAGTCTCCATACTGCGAAGTTTGTTGCAGCTGTTGTGACGTCGTCCCCCCGGAAGAACACTGTGGTGTGTTAGCCTGCCATTGGAGTGGCAGTGAAAGGATTTACCCGGGACCGACTGTTGGAGACGATCATCCACTGGGGTATTGAGGACAGGAGGGTGATTTGTGATATCACACGAGACTCCTGTCTAGGGCGTACCCCTTATATCGTTCGTGGAGCGGCCGTACCAGCCTTGGTGGCTCAGTACCTGCCAGCAGACCAGCTGGACGTGTGGTTGACGGCCTCCACGACGGTGCCCCCAGTGGACCTGCGTTTTGGCTGACCTGTGGCCCGGGTAGGCTCGGCATTCTCAGAGGACACGTCGTGAGGCCACGAACAAAGCACCCAGGACTCGGCACCAAGTGGTGTGGCACCAGCGTCTTCAGCAGAAGACCACGATGAAGGATTAATCCCCTTGTATAGTGTTAATACCCTCCCCCTGTGCACGTTTGATGTTTATATATTTAATAGGTGATGGTAATAATTATAATATTAGGTTCTTAGCTTTCTTTCCCTACTCCCTTTAAGTTAATTGCGTCACGGATCTCATCCCTTGATAGCCAATACTGGCTTGGGAACGGATACATATATCTTCCTCTAACAACATCAGAGCAAGAACCCCGTTGCGTCCCGAGAGGGTCGTAACAGTAGTGGTGAAGGTGGTGGTGAAGGTGGCGGTAAAGGTAGTAGTGAAGGTGGTGGTGAAGGTGGTGGTGAAGGGGTGGTGAAGGTAGTGGTGAAGGTAGTGGTGAAGGTAGCGGTGAAGGTAGTGGTGAAGGTGGTGGTGAAGGTGGTGGTGAAGGTAGTGGTGAAGGTAGTGGTGAAGGTAGTGGTGAAGGTGGTGGTGAAGGTGGTGGTCAAGGTGGTGGTGAAGGTAGTGGTGAAGGTAGTGGTGAAGGTAGCGGTGAAGGTGGTGGTGAAGGTGGTGGTGAAGGTGGTGGTGAAGGTGATGGTGAAGGTAGGGGTGAAGGTAGTGGTGAAGGTGGTGGTGAAGGTAGCGGTGAAGGTAGTGGTAAAGGTGGTGGTGGAGGTAGTGGTGAAGGTAGTGGTGAAGGTAGTGGTGAAGGTGGTGGTGGAGGTAGTGGTGAAGGTGGTGGTGGAGGTAGTGGTGAAGGTAGTGGTGAAGGTGGTGGTGAAGGTAGTGGTGAAAGTAGGGGTCAAGGTGGTGGTGAAGGTATTGGTGAAGGTAGTGGTGAAGGTGGTGGTGAAGGTAGCGGTGAAGGTAGTGGTGGAGGTGGTGGTGAAGGTGGTGGTGAAGGTAGTGGTGAAGGTTGTGGTGAAGGTAGTGGTGAAGGTGGTGGTGAAGGTAGTGGTGAAGGTAGCAGTAAAGGTGAAGGTAGTAGTGATGGTAGTGGTGAAGGTAGTAGTGAAGGTGGTGGTGAAGGTAGTGGTGAAGGTAGTGGTGAAGGTAGTGGTGAAGATGGTGGTGAAGGTAGCGGTGAAGGTAGTGGTGAAGGTGGTGGTGGAGGTAGTGGTGAAGGTAGTAGTGAAGGTGGTGGTGGAGGTAGTGGTGAAGGTAGTGGGGAAGGTGGTGGTGGAGGTAGTGGTGAAGGTGGTGGTGGAGGTAGTGGTGAAGGTAGTGGTGAAGGTGGTGGTGGAGGTAGTGGTGAAGGTAGTGGTGAAGGTTGTGGTGAAGGTAGTGGTGAAGGTGGTGGTGAAGGTAGTGGTGAAGGTAGTGGTGAAGGTGGTGGTGAAGGTAGCGGTGAAGGTGGTGGTGAAGGTAGCGGTGAAGGTAGTGGTGGAGGTGGTGGTGAAGGTGGTGGTGAAGGTAGTGGTGAAGGTTGTGGTGAAGGTAGCGGTGAAGGTAGTGGTGAAGGTAGCGGTGAAGGTGGTGGTGGAGGTGGTGGTGGAGGTAGTGGTGAAGGTGGTGGTGGAGGTGGTGGTGGAGGTAGTGGTGAAGGTAGTGGTGAAGGTGGTGGTGAAGGTAGCGGGGAAGGTGGTGGTGAAGGTGGTGGTGAAGGTGGTGGTGGAGGTGGTAGTGGAGGTGGTGGTGAAGGTGGTGGTGGAGGTGGTGGTGAAGGTGGTGGTGGAGGTAGTGGTGAAAGTAGTGGTGAAGGTGGTGGTGAAGGTTGCGGTGAAAGTGGTGGTGAAGGTAGTAGTGAAAGTAGTGGTGAAGGTGGTGTTGAAGGTGGTGGTGAAGGTAGTAGTGAAGGTGGTGGTGAAGGTGGTGGTGAAGGTTGCGGTGAAGGTGGTGGTGGAGGTGGTGGTGAAGGTGGTGGTGAAGGTGGTGGTGAAGGTAGTGGTGAAGGTAGTGGTGAAGGTGGTGGTGAAGGTGGAGGTGAAGGTGGTGGTGTAGGTGGTTGTGAAGGTAGTGGTGAAGGTAGTGGTGAAGGTGGTGGTGAAGGTGGTGGTGAAGGTGGTGGTGGAGGAAGGTAGTGGAGGTAGTGGTGAAGGTGGTGGTGGAGGTAGTGGTGGAGGTAGTGGTGAAGGTAGTGGTGAAGGTGGTGGTGGAGGTGGTGGTGGAGGTAGTGGTGAAGGTAGTGGTGAAAGTGGTGGTGAAGGTTGCGGTGAAAGTGGTGGTGAAGGTAGTAGTGAAGGTAGTGGTGAAGGTGGTGTTGAAGGTGGTGGTGAAGGTAGTAGTGAAGGTGGTGGTGAAGGTGGTGGTGAAGGTTGCGGTGAAGGTGGTGGTGGATGTGGTGGTGAAGGTGGTGGTGAAGGTGGTGGTGAAGGTAGTGGTGAAGGTAGTGGTGAAGGTGGTGGTGAAGGTGGAGGTGAAGGTGGTGGTGTAGGTGGTAGTGAAGGTGGAGGTGAAGGTAGTGGTGAAAGTGGTGGTGAAGGTGGTGGTGAAGGTGGTGGTGAAGGTGGTGGTGAAGGTAGTGGTGGAGGTTGTGGTGAAGGTAGTGGTGAAGGTGGTGGTGGAGGTGGTGGTGAAGGTGGTGGTGAAGGTGGTGGTGAAGGTAGTGGTGAAGGTAGTGGTGAAGGTAGTGGTGAAGGTAGTGGTGAAGGTAGTGTTGAAGGTAGCAGTGAAGGTAGTGGTGAAGGTGGTGGTAAAAGTGGTGGTGAAGGAAGTGGTGAAGGTGGTGGTGAAGGTGGTGGTGAAGGTGGTGGTGAAGGTAGTGGTGAAGAAGCTGGTGAAGGTGGTGGTGAAGGTGGTGGTGAAGGTAGTGGTGAAGGTAGCGGTGAAGGTAGTAGTGAAGGTGGTGGTGAAGGTGGTGGTGAAGGTGGTGGTGAAGGTGGTGGTGGAGGTGGTGGTGAAGGCGGAGGTGAAGGTAGTGGTGAAGGTGGTGGTGAAGGTGGTGTTGAAAGTGGTGGTAAAGATAGTAATGAAGGTAGTGGTGAAGGTAGTGGTGAAGGTAGTGGTGAAGGTGGTGGTGAAGGTAGCGGTGAAGGTGGTGGTGAAGGTAGCGGTGAAGGTAGTGGTGGAGGTGGTGGTGAAGGTGGTGGTGAAGGTAGTGGTGAAGGTGGTGGTGAAGGTAGTGGTGAAAGTTGTGGTGAAGGTAGCGGTGAAGGTAGTGGTGAAGGTAGCGGTGAAGGTGGTGGTGGAGGTGGTGGTGGAGGTAGTGGTGAAGGTAGTGGTGTAGGTGGTGGTGGAGGTGGTGGTGAAGGTGGTGGTGAAGGTGGTGGTGAAGGTGGTGGTGAAGGTGGTGGTGAAGGTGGTGGTGGAGGTGGTAGTGGAGGTTGTGGTGAAGGTGGTGGTGGAGGTGGTGGTGAAGGTGGTGGTGGAGGTAGTGGTGAAAGTAGTGGTGAAGGTGGTGGTGAAGGTTGCGGTGAAAGTGGTGGTGAAGGTAGTAGTGAAGGTAGTGGTGAAGGTGGTGTTGAAGGTGGTGGTGAAGGTAGTAGTGAAGGTGGTGGTGAAGGTTGCGGTGAAGGTGGTGGTGGAGGTGGTGGTGAAGGTGGTGGTGAAGGTGGTGGTGAAGGTAGTGGTGAAGGTAGTGGTGAAGGTGGTGGTGAAGGTGGAGGTGAAGGTGGTGGTGTAGGTGGTTGTGAAGGTAGTTGTGAAGGTAGTGGTGAAGGTAGTGGTGAAGGTGGTGGTGAAGGTGGTGGTGAAGGTGGTGGTGGAGGTGGTAGTGGAGGTAGTGGTGAAGGTGGTGGTGGAGGTAGTGGTGGAGTTAGTGGTGAAGGTAGTGGTGAAGGTGGTGGTGGAGGTGGTGGTGGAGGTAGTGGTGAAGGTAGTGGTGAAGGTGGTGGTGAAGGTTGCGTGAAAGTGGTGGTGAAGGTAGTAGTGAAGGTAGTGGTGAAGGTGGTGGTGAAGGTAGTAGTGAAGGTGGTGGTGAAGGTGGTGGTGAAGGTTGCGGTGAAGGTGGTGGTGGAGGTGGTGGTGAAGGTGGTGGTGAAGGTGGTGGTGAAGGTAGTGGTGAAGGTAGTGGTGAAGGTGGTGGTGAAGGTGGAGGTGAAGGTGGTGGTGTAGGTGGTAGTGAAGGTGGAGGTGAAGGTAGTGGTGAAGGTGGTGGTGAAGGTGGTGGTGAACGTGGTGGTGATGGTGGTGGTGGAGGTGGTGGTGAAGGTGGTGGTGAAGGTAGTGGTGAAGGTGGTGGTGAAGGTTGTGGTGAAGGTAGTGGTGAAGGTGGTGGTGGAGGTGGTGGTGAAGGTGGTGCTGAAGGTGGTGGTGAAGGTAGTGGTGAAGGTAGTGGTGAAGGTAGTGGTGAAGGTAGTGTTGAAGGTAGCAGTGAAGGTAGTGGTGAAGGTGGTGGTAAAAGTGGTGGTGAAGGAAGTGGTGAAGGTGGTGGTGAAGGTGGTGGTGAAGGTGGTGGTGAAGGTAGTGGTGAAGAAGCTGGTGAAGGTGGTGGTGAAGGTAGTGGTGAAGGTAGCGGTGAAGGTAGTAGTGAAGGTGGTGGTGAAGGTGGTGGTGAAGGTGGTGGTGAAGGTGGTGGTGAAGGTGGTGGTGGAGGTGGTGGTGAAGGCGGAGGTGAAGGTAGTGGTGAAGGTGGTGGTGAAGGTGGTGTTGAAAGTGGTGGTAAAGATAGTGATGAAGGTAGTGGTGAAGGTAGTGGTGAAGGTAGTATTGAAGGTGGTGGTGAAGGTGGTAGTGGAGGTGGTAGTGGAGGTGGTGATGAAGGTAGTGGTGAAGGTGGTGGTGAAGGTGGTGGTGAAGGTGGTGGTGAAGGTAGTGGTGAAGGTAGTGGTGAAGGTAGTGGTGAAGGTATTGGTGAAGGTAGTGGTGAAGGTAGTGGTGAAGGTAGTGGTGAAGGTGGTGGTGAAGGTGGCTGTGAAGGTAGTGGTGAAGGTGGTGGTGAAGGTGGCGGTGAAGGTAGTAGTGAAGGTGGTGGTGAAGGTGGAGGTGAAGGGGTGGTGAAGGTAGTGGTGAAGGTAGTGGTGAAGGTAGTTGTGATGGTAGCGGTGAAGGTAGTGGTGAAGGTGGTGGTGAAGGTGGTGGTGAAGGTGGTGGTGAAGGGGTGGTGAAGGTAGTGGTGAAGGTAGTGGTGAAGGTAGTGATGAAGGTAGCGGTGAAGGTAGTGGTGAAGGTGGTGGTGAAGGTGGTGGTGAAGGTGGGGGTGAAGGTGGTGGTGAAGGTGGTGGTGAAGGTAGTGGTGAAGGTAGTGGTGAAGGTAGCGGTGAAGATAGCGGTGAAGATAGTGGTGAAGGTGGTGGTGAAGGTGGTGTTGAAGGTGGTGGTGAAGGTGGTGGTGAAGGTGGTGGTGAAGGTAGTGGTGAAGGTAGTGGTGAAGATGGTGGTGAAGGTAGCGGTGAAAGTAGTGGTGAAGGTGGTGGTGGAGGTAGTGGTGAAGGTAGTGGTGAAGGTGGTGGTGGAGGTAGTGGTGAAGGTGGTGGTGGAGGTAGTGGTGAAGGTAGTGGTGAAGGTAGTGGTGAAGGTAGTGGTGAAGGTAGTGGTGAAGGTGGTGGTGAAGGTAGTGGTGAAGGTAGTGGTGAAGGTGGTGGTGAAGGTAGTGGTGAAGGTAGTGGTGAAGGTGGTGGTGAAGGTAGCGGTGAAGGTAGTGGTGGAGGTGGTGGTGAAGGTGGTGGTGAAGGTAGTGGTGAAGGTAGTGGTGAAGGTTGTGGTGAAGGTAGTGGTGAAGGTGGTGGTGAAGGTAGCGGTGAAGGTAGCGGTGAAGGTGAAGGTAGTAGTGATGGTAGTGGTGAAGGTACTGGTGAAGGTGGTGGTGAAGGTAGTGGTGAAGGTAGTGGTGAAGGTAGTGGCGAAGATGGTGGTGAAGGTAGCGGTGAAGGTAGTGGTGAAGGTGGTGGTGGAGGAAGTGGTGAAGGTAGTGGTGAAGGTGGTGGTGAAGGTGGTGGTGGAGGTAGTGGTGAAGGTAGTGGGGAAGGTGGTGGTGGAGGTGGTGGTGGAGGTAGTGGTGAAGGTAGTGGTGAAGGTGGTGGTGGAGGTAGTGGTGAAGGTAGTGGTGAAGGTAGTGGTGAAGGTTGTGGTGAAGGTAGTGGTGAAGGTGGTGGTGAAGGTAGTGGTGAAGGTAGTGGTGAAGGTGGTGGTGAAGGTAGCGGTGAAGGTGGTGGTGAAGGTAGCGGTGAAGGTAGTGGTGGAGGTGGTGGTGAAGGTGGTGGTGAAGGTAGTGGTGAAGGTGGTGGTGAAGGTAGTGGTGAAGGTAGTGGTGAAGGTAGCGTTGAAGGTGGTGGTGGAGGTGGTGGTGGAGGTAGTGGTGAAGGTAGTGGTGAAGGTGGTGGTGGAGGTGGTGGTGGAGGTAGTGGTGAAGGTAGTGGTGAAGGTGGTGGTGAAGGTAGCGGGGAAGGTGGTGGTGAAGGTGGTGGTGAAGGTGGTGGTGGAGGTGGTAGAGGAGGTGGTGGTGAAGGTGGTGGTGGAGGTGGTGGTGAAGGTGGTGGTGGAGGTAGTGGTGAAAGTAGTGGTGAAGGTGGTGGTGGAGGTAGTGGTGAAGGTGGTGGTGAAGGTGGTGGTGAAGGTGGTGGTGGAGGTGGTGGTGAAGGTAGTGGTGAAGGGAGCAGTGAAGGTAGGGGTGAAGGTGGTGGTGAAGGTGGTGGTGGAGGTAGTGATGAAGGTGGTGGTGGAGGTGGTGGTGAAGGTGGTGATGAAGGTGGTGGTGGAGGTGGTGGTAAAGGTAGTAGTGAAGGTGGTGGTGAAGGTTTCGGTAAAGGTGGTGGTGAAGGTAAGGTAGTGGTGAAGGTGGTGGTGAAGGTGGTGGTGAAGGTAGTAGTGAATGTAGTGGTGAAGGTGGTGGTGGTGAAGGTAGTAGTGAAGGTGGTGGTGAAGTTAGTGGTGAAAGTAGCGGTGAAGGTGGTGGTGAAGGTAGTGGTGAAGGTAGTGGTGAAGGTGGTGATGAAGGTGGCGGTGAAGGTGGTGGTGAAGGTAGTGGTGAAGGTGGTGGTGAAGGTAGTGGTGAAGGTAGCGGTAAAGGTGGTAGTGAAGGTAGTGGTGAAGGAAGTGGTGAAGGTAGCGGTGAAGGTGGTGGTGAAGGTGGTGGTGAAGGTGGCGGTGAAGGTAGTGGTGAAGGTGGTGGTGAAGGTAGCGGTAAAGGTAGTAGTGAAGGTGGTGGTGAAGGTGGTGGTGAAGGGGTGGTGAAGATAGTGGTGAAGGTAGTGGTGAAGGTAGTGGTGAAGGTAGCGGTGAAGGTGGTGGTGAAGGTGGTGGTGAAGGTGGTGGTGAAGGGGTGGTGAAGGTAGTGGTGAAGGTAGTGGTGAAGGTAGTGGTGAAGGTGGTGGTGAAGGTAGTGGTGAAGGTAGTGGTGAAGGTGGTGGTGAAGGTAGCGGTGAAGGTGGTGGTGAAGGTAGCGGTGAAGGTAGTGGTGGAGGTGGTGGTGAAGGTGGTGGTGAAGGTAGTGGTGAAGGTTGTGGTGAAGGTAGCGGTGAAGGTAGTGGTGAAGGTAGCGGTGAAGGTGGTGGTGGAGGTGGTGGTGGAGGTAGTGGTGAAGGTGGTGGTGGAGGTGGTGGTGGAGGTAGTGGTGAAGGTAGTGGTGAAGGTGGTGGTGAAGGTAGCGGGGAAGGTGGTGGTGAAGGTGGTGGTGAAGGTGGTGGTGGAGGTGGTAGTGGAGGTGGTGGTGAAGGTGGTGGTGGAGGTGGTGGTGAAGGTGGTGGTGGAGGTAGTGGTGAAAGTAGTGGTGAAGGTGGTGGTGAAGGTTGCGGTGAAAGTGATGGTGAAGGTAGTAGTGAAAGTAGTGGTGAAGGTGGTGTTGAAGGTGGTGGTGAAGGTAGTAGTGAAGGTGGTGGTGAAGGTGGTGGTGAAGGTTGCGGTGAAGGTGGTGGTGGAGGTGGTGGTGAAGGTGGTGGTGAAGGTGGTGGTGAAGGTAGTGGTGAAGGTAGTGGTGAAGGTGGTGGTGAAGGTGGAGGTGAAGGTGGTGGTGTAGGTGGTTGTGAAGGTAGTGGTGAAGGTAGTGGTGAAGGTGGTGGTGAAGGTGGTGGTGAAGGTGGTGGTGGAGGAAGGTAGTGGAGGTAGTGGTGAAGGTGGTGGTGGAGGTAGTGGTGGAGGTAGTGGTGAAGGTAGTGGTGAAGGTGGTGGTGGAGGTGGTGGTGGAGGTAGTGGTGAAGGTAGTGGTGAAAGTGGTGGTGAAGGTTGCGGTGAAAGTGGTGGTGAAGGTAGTAGTGAAGGTAGTGGTGAAGGTGGTGTTGAAGGTGGTGGTGAAGGTAGTAGTGAAGGTGGTGGTGAAGGTGGTGGTGAAGGTTGCGGTGAAGGTGGTGGTGGATGTGGTGGTGAAGGTGGTGGTGAAGGTGGTGGTGAAGGTAGTGGTGAAGGTAGTGGTGAAGGTGGTGGTGAAGGTGGAGGTGAAGGTGGTGGTGTAGGTGGTAGTGAAGGTGGAGGTGAAGGTAGTGGTGAAGGTGGTGGTGAAGGTGGTGGTGAAGGTGGTGGTGAAGGTGGTGGTGAAGGTAGTGGTGGAGGTTGTGGTGAAGGTAGTGGTGAAGGTGGTGGTGGAGGTGGTGGTGAAGGTGGTGGTGAAGGTGGTGGTGAAGGTAGTGGTGAAGGTAGTGGTGAAGGTAGTGGTGAAGGTGGTGGTGAAGGTAGTGTTGAAGGTAGCAGTGAAGGTAGTGGTGAAGGTGGTGGTAAAAGTGGTGGTGAAGGAAGTGGTGAAGGTGGTGGTGAAGGTGGTGGTGAAGGTGGTGGTGAAGGTAGTGGTGAAGAAGCTGGTGAAGGTGGTGGTGAAGGTGGTGGTGAAGGTAGTGGTGAAGGTAGCGGTGAAGGTAGTAGTGAAGGTGGTGGTGAAGGTGGTGGTGAAGGTGGTGGTGAAGGTGGTGGTGGAGGTGGTGGTGAAGGCGGAGGTGAAGGTAGTGGTGAAGGTGGTGGTGAAGGTGGTGTTGAAAGTGGTGGTAAAGATAGTAATGAAGGTAGTGGTGAAGGTAGTGGTGAAGGTAGTGGTGAAGGTGGTGGTGAAGGTAGCGGTGAAGGTGGTGGTGAAGGTAGCGGTGAAGGTAGTGGTGGAGGTGGTGGTGAAGGTGGTGGTGAAGGTAGTGGTGAAGGTGGTGGTGAAGGTAGTGGTGAAAGTTGTGGTGAAGGTAGCGGTGAAGGTAGTGGTGAAGGTAGCGGTGAAGGTGGTGGTGGAGGTGGTGGTGGAGGTAGTGGTGAAGGTAGTGGTGTAGGTGGTGGTGGAGGTGGTAGTGGAGGTTGTGGTGAAGGTGGTGGTGGAGGTGGTGGTGAAGGTGGTGGTGGAGGTAGTGGTGAAAGTAGTGGTGAAGGTGGTGGTGAAGGTTGCGGTGAAAGTGGTGGTGAAGGTAGTAGTGAAGGTAGTGGTGAAGGTGGTGTTGAAGGTGGTGGTGAAGGTAGTAGTGAAGGTGGTGGTGAAGGTTGCGGTGAAGGTGGTGGTGGAGGTGGTGGTGAAGGTGGTGGTGAAGGTGGTGGTGAAGGTAGTGGTGAAGGTAGTGGTGAAGGTGGTGGTGAAGGTGGAGGTGAAGGTGGTGGTGTAGGTGGTTGTGAAGGTAGTTGTGAAGGTAGTGGTGAAGGTAGTGGTGAAGGTGGTGGTGAAGGTGGTGGTGAAGGTGGTGGTGGAGGTGGTAGTGGAGGTAGTGGTGAAGGTGGTGGTGGAGGTAGTGGTGGAGTTAGTGGTGAAGGTAGTGGTGAAGGTGGTGGTGGAGGTGGTGGTGGAGGTAGTGGTGAAGGTAGTGGTGAAGGTGGTGGTGAAGGTTGCGTGAAAGTGGTGGTGAAGGTAGTAGTGAAGGTAGTGGTGAAGGTGGTGGTGAAGGTAGTAGTGAAGGTGGTGGTGAAGGTGGTGGTGAAGGTTGCGGTGAAGGTGGTGGTGGAGGTGGTGGTGAAGGTGGTGGTGAAGGTGGTGGTGAAGGTAGTGGTGAAGGTAGTGGTGAAGGTGGTGGTGAAGGTGGAGGTGAAGGTGGTGGTGTAGGTGGTAGTGAAGGTGGAGGTGAAGGTAGTGGTGAAGGTGGTGGTGAAGGTGGTGGTGAACGTGGTGGTGATGGTGGTGGTGGAGGTGGTGGTGAAGGTGGTGGTGAAGGTAGTGGTGAAGGTGGTGGTGAAGGTTGTGGTGAAGGTAGTGGTGAAGGTGGTGGTGGAGGTGGTGGTGAAGGTGGTGCTGAAGGTGGTGGTGAAGGTAGTGGTGAAGGTAGTGGTGAAGGTAGTGGTGAAGGTAGTGTTGAAGGTAGCAGTGAAGGTAGTGGTGAAGGTGGTGGTAAAAGTGGTGGTGAAGGAAGTGGTGAAGGTGGTGGTGAAGGTGGTGGTGAAGGTGGTGGTGAAGGTAGTGGTGAAGAAGCTGGTGAAGGTGGTGGTGAAGGTAGTGGTGAAGGTAGCGGTGAAGGTAGTAGTGAAGGTGGTGGTGAAGGTGGTGGTGAAGGTGGTGGTGAAGGTGGTGGTGAAGGTGGTGGTGGAGGTGGTGGTGAAGGCGGAGGTGAAGGTAGTGGTGAAGGTGGTGGTGAAGGTGGTGTTGAAAGTGGTGGTAAAGATAGTGATGAAGGTAGTGGTGAAGGTAGTGGTGAAGGTAGTATTGAAGGTGGTGGTGAAGGTGGTAGTGGAGGTGGTAGTGGAGGTGGTGATGAAGGTAGTGGTGAAGGTGGTGGTGAAGGTGGTGGTGAAGGTGGTGGTGAAGGTAGTGGTGAAGGTAGTGGTGAAGGTAGTGGTGAAGGTATTGGTGAAGGTAGTGGTGAAGGTAGTGGTGAAGGTAGTGGTGAAGGTGGTGGTGAAGGTGGCTGTGAAGGTAGTGGTGAAGGTGGTGGTGAAGGTGGCGGTGAAGGTAGTAGTGAAGGTGGTGGTGAAGGTGGAGGTGAAGGGGTGGTGAAGGTAGTGGTGAAGGTAGTGGTGAAGGTAGTTGTGATGGTAGCGGTGAAGGTAGTGGTGAAGGTGGTGGTGAAGGTGGTGGTGAAGGTGGTGGTGAAGGGGTGGTGAAGGTAGTGGTGAAGGTAGTGGTGAAGGTAGTGATGAAGGTAGCGGTGAAGGTAGTGGTGAAGGTGGTGGTGAAGGTGGTGGTGAAGGTGGGGGTGAAGGTGGTGGTGAAGGTGGTGGTGAAGGTAGTGGTGAAGGTAGTGGTGAAGGTAGCGGTGAAGATAGCGGTGAAGATAGTGGTGAAGGTGGTGGTGAAGGTGGTGTTGAAGGTGGTGGTGAAGGTGGTGGTGAAGGTGGTGGTGAAGGTAGTGGTGAAGGTAGTGGTGAAGATGGTGGTGAAGGTAGCGGTGAAAGTAGTGGTGAAGGTGGTGGTGGAGGTAGTGGTGAAGGTAGTGGTGAAGGTGGTGGTGGAGGTAGTGGTGAAGGTGGTGGTGGAGGTAGTGGTGAAGGTAGTGGTGAAGGTAGTGGTGAAGGTAGTGGTGAAGGTAGTGGTGAAGGTGGTGGTGAAGGTAGTGGTGAAGGTAGTGGTGAAGGTGGTGGTGAAGGTAGTGGTGAAGGTAGTGGTGAAGGTGGTGGTGAAGGTAGCGGTGAAGGTAGTGGTGGAGGTGGTGGTGAAGGTGGTGGTGAAGGTAGTGGTGAAGGTAGTGGTGAAGGTTGTGGTGAAGGTAGTGGTGAAGGTGGTGGTGAAGGTAGCGGTGAAGGTAGCGGTGAAGGTGAAGGTAGTAGTGATGGTAGTGGTGAAGGTACTGGTGAAGGTGGTGGTGAAGGTAGTGGTGAAGGTAGTGGTGAAGGTAGTGGCGAAGATGGTGGTGAAGGTAGCGGTGAAGGTAGTGGTGAAGGTGGTGGTGGAGGAAGTGGTGAAGGTAGTGGTGAAGGTGGTGGTGAAGGTGGTGGTGGAGGTAGTGGTGAAGGTAGTAGGGAAGGTGGTGGTGGAGGTGGTGGTGGAGGTAGTGGTGAAGGTAGTGGTGAAGGTGGTGGTGGAGGTAGTGGTGAAGGTAGTGGTGAAGGTAGTGGTGAAGGTTGTGGTGAAGGTAGTGGTGAAGGTGGTGGTGAAGGTAGTGGTGAAGGTAGTGGTGAAGGTGGTGGTGAAGGTAGCGGTGAAGGTGGTGGTGAAGGTAGCGGTGAAGGTAGTGGTGGAGGTGGTGGTGAAGGTGGTGGTGAAGGTAGTGGTGAAGGTGGTGGTGAAGGTAGTGGTGAAGGTAGTGGTGAAGGTAGCGTTGAAGGTGGTGGTGGAGGTGGTGGTGGAGGTAGTGGTGAAGGTAGTGGTGAAGGTGGTGGTGGAGGTGGTGGTGGAGGTAGTGGTGAAGGTAGTGGTGAAGGTGGTGGTGAAGGTAGCGGGGAAGGTGGTGGTGAAGGTGGTGGTGAAGGTGGTGGTGGAGGTGGTAGAGGAGGTGGTGGTGAAGGTGGTGGTGGAGGTGGTGGTGAAGGTGGTGGTGGAGGTAGTGGTGAAAGTAGTGGTGAAGGTGGTGGTGGAGGTAGTGGTGAAGGTGGTGGTGAAGGTGGTGGTGAAGGTGGTGGTGGAGGTGGTGGTGAAGGTAGTGGTGAAGGGAGCAGTGAAGGTAGGGGTGAAGGTGGTGGTGAAGGTGGTGGTGGAGGTAGTGATGAAGGTGGTGGTGGAGGTGGTGGTGAAGGTGGTGATGAAGGTGGTGGTGGAGGTGGTGGTAAAGGTAGTAGTGAAGGTGGTGGTGAAGGTTTCGGTAAAGGTGGTGGTGAAGGTAAGGTAGTGGTGAAGGTGGTGGTGAAGGTGGTGGTGAAGGTAGTAGTGAATGTAGTGGTGAAGGTGGTGGTGGTGAAGGTAGTAGTGAAGGTGGTGGTGAAGTTAGTGGTGAAAGTAGCGGTGAAGGTGGTGGTGAAGGTAGTGGTGAAGGTAGTGGTGAAGGTGGTGATGAAGGTGGCGGTGAAGGTGGTGGTGAAGGTAGTGGTGAAGGTGGTGGTGAAGGTAGTGGTGAAGGTAGCGGTAAAGGTGGTAGTGAAGGTAGTGGTGAAGGAAGTGGTGAAGGTAGCGGTGAAGGTGGTGGTGAAGGTGGTGGTGAAGGTGGCGGTGAAGGTAGTGGTGAAGGTGGTGGTGAAGGTAGCGGTAAAGGTAGTAGTGAAGGTGGTGGTGAAGGTGGTGGTGAAGGGGTGGTGAAGATAGTGGTGAAGGTAGTGGTGAAGGTAGTGGTGAAGGTAGCGGTGAAGGTGGTGGTGAAGGTGGTGGTGAAGGTGGTGGTGAAGGGGTGGTGAAGGTAGTGGTGAAGGTAGTGGTGAAGGTAGTGGTGAAGGTGGTGGTGAAGGTAGTGGTGAAGGTAGTGGTGAAGGTGGTGGTGAAGGTAGCGGTGAAGGTGGTGGTGAAGGTAGCGGTGAAGGTAGTGGTGGAGGTGGTGGTGAAGGTGGTGGTGAAGGTAGTGGTGAAGGTTGTGGTGAAGGTAGCGGTGAAGGTAGTGGTGAAGGTAGCGGTGAAGGTGGTGGTGGAGGTGGTGGTGGAGGTAGTGGTGAAGGTGGTGGTGGAGGTGGTGGTGGAGGTAGTGGTGAAGGTAGTGGTGAAGGTGGTGGTGAAGGTAGCGGGGAAGGTGGTGGTGAAGGTGGTGGTGAAGGTGGTGGTGGAGGTGGTAGTGGAGGTGGTGGTGAAGGTGGTGGTGGAGGTGGTGGTGAAGGTGGTGGTGGAGGTAGTGGTGAAAGTAGTGGTGAAGGTGGTGGTGAAGGTTGCGGTGAAAGTGATGGTGAAGGTAGTAGTGAAAGTAGTGGTGAAGGTGGTGTTGAAGGTGGTGGTGAAGGTAGTAGTGAAGGTGGTGGTGAAGGTGGTGGTGAAGGTTGCGGTGAAGGTGGTGGTGGAGGTGGTGGTGAAGGTGGTGGTGAAGGTGGTGGTGAAGGTAGTGGTGAAGGTAGTGGTGAAGGTGGTGGTGAAGGTGGAGGTGAAGGTGGTGGTGTAGGTGGTTGTGAAGGTAGTGGTGAAGGTAGTGGTGAAGGTGGTGGTGAAGGTGGTGGTGAAGGTGGTGGTGGAGGAAGGTAGTGGAGGTAGTGGTGAAGGTGGTGGTGGAGGTAGTGGTGGAGGTAGTGGTGAAGGTAGTGGTGAAGGTGGTGGTGGAGGTGGTGGTGGAGGTAGTGGTGAAGGTAGTGGTGAAAGTGGTGGTGAAGGTTGCGGTGAAAGTGGTGGTGAAGGTAGTAGTGAAGGTAGTGGTGAAGGTGGTGTTGAAGGTGGTGGTGAAGGTAGTAGTGAAGGTGGTGGTGAAGGTGGTGGTGAAGGTTGCGGTGAAGGTGGTGGTGGATGTGGTGGTGAAGGTGGTGGTGAAGGTGGTGGTGAAGGTAGTGGTGAAGGTAGTGGTGAAGGTGGTGGTGAAGGTGGAGGTGAAGGTGGTGGTGTAGGTGGTAGTGAAGGTGGAGGTGAAGGTAGTGGTGAAGGTGGTGGTGAAGGTGGTGGTGAAGGTGGTGGTGAAGGTGGTGGTGAAGGTAGTGGTGGAGGTTGTGGTGAAGGTAGTGGTGAAGGTGGTGGTGGAGGTGGTGGTGAAGGTGGTGGTGAAGGTGGTGGTGAAGGTAGTGGTGAAGGTAGTGGTGAAGGTAGTGGTGAAGGTGGTGGTGAAGGTAGTGTTGAAGGTAGCAGTGAAGGTAGTGGTGAAGGTGGTGGTAAAAGTGGTGGTGAAGGAAGTGGTGAAGGTGGTGGTGAAGGTGGTGGTGAAGGTGGTGGTGAAGGTAGTGGTGAAGAAGCTGGTGAAGGTGGTGGTGAAGGTGGTGGTGAAGGTAGTGGTGAAGGTAGCGGTGAAGGTAGTAGTGAAGGTGGTGGTGAAGGTGGTGGTGAAGGTGGTGGTGAAGGTGGTGGTGGAGGTGGTGGTGAAGGCGGAGGTGAAGGTAGTGGTGAAGGTGGTGGTGAAGGTGGTGTTGAAAGTGGTGGTAAAGATAGTAATGAAGGTAGTGGTGAAGGTAGTGGTGAAGGTAGTGGTGAAGGTGGTGGTGAAGGTAGCGGTGAAGGTGGTGGTGAAGGTAGCGGTGAAGGTAGTGGTGGAGGTGGTGGTGAAGGTGGTGGTGAAGGTAGTGGTGAAGGTGGTGGTGAAGGTAGTGGTGAAAGTTGTGGTGAAGGTAGCGGTGAAGGTAGTGGTGAAGGTAGCGGTGAAGGTGGTGGTGGAGGTGGTGGTGGAGGTAGTGGTGAAGGTAGTGGTGTAGGTGGTGGTGGAGGTGGTAGTGGAGGTTGTGGTGAAGGTGGTGGTGGAGGTGGTGGTGAAGGTGGTGGTGGAGGTAGTGGTGAAAGTAGTGGTGAAGGTGGTGGTGAAGGTTGCGGTGAAAGTGGTGGTGAAGGTAGTAGTGAAGGTAGTGGTGAAGGTGGTGTTGAAGGTGGTGGTGAAGGTAGTAGTGAAGGTGGTGGTGAAGGTTGCGGTGAAGGTGGTGGTGGAGGTGGTGGTGAAGGTGGTGGTGAAGGTGGTGGTGAAGGTAGTGGTGAAGGTAGTGGTGAAGGTGGTGGTGAAGGTGGAGGTGAAGGTGGTGGTGTAGGTGGTTGTGAAGGTAGTTGTGAAGGTAGTGGTGAAGGTAGTGGTGAAGGTGGTGGTGAAGGTGGTGGTGAAGGTGGTGGTGGAGGTGGTAGTGGAGGTAGTGGTGAAGGTGGTGGTGGAGGTAGTGGTGGAGTTAGTGGTGAAGGTAGTGGTGAAGGTGGTGGTGGAGGTGGTGGTGGAGGTAGTGGTGAAGGTAGTGGTGAAGGTGGTGGTGAAGGTTGCGTGAAAGTGGTGGTGAAGGTAGTAGTGAAGGTAGTGGTGAAGGTGGTGGTGAAGGTAGTAGTGAAGGTGGTGGTGAAGGTGGTGGTGAAGGTTGCGGTGAAGGTGGTGGTGGAGGTGGTGGTGAAGGTGGTGGTGAAGGTGGTGGTGAAGGTAGTGGTGAAGGTAGTGGTGAAGGTGGTGGTGAAGGTGGAGGTGAAGGTGGTGGTGTAGGTGGTAGTGAAGGTGGAGGTGAAGGTAGTGGTGAAGGTGGTGGTGAAGGTGGTGGTGAACGTGGTGGTGATGGTGGTGGTGGAGGTGGTGGTGAAGGTGGTGGTGAAGGTAGTGGTGAAGGTGGTGGTGAAGGTTGTGGTGAAGGTAGTGGTGAAGGTGGTGGTGGAGGTGGTGGTGAAGGTGGTGCTGAAGGTGGTGGTGAAGGTAGTGGTGAAGGTAGTGGTGAAGGTAGTGGTGAAGGTAGTGTTGAAGGTAGCAGTGAAGGTAGTGGTGAAGGTGGTGGTAAAAGTGGTGGTGAAGGAAGTGGTGAAGGTGGTGGTGAAGGTGGTGGTGAAGGTGGTGGTGAAGGTAGTGGTGAAGAAGCTGGTGAAGGTGGTGGTGAAGGTAGTGGTGAAGGTAGCGGTGAAGGTAGTAGTGAAGGTGGTGGTGAAGGTGGTGGTGAAGGTGGTGGTGAAGGTGGTGGTGAAGGTGGTGGTGGAGGTGGTGGTGAAGGCGGAGGTGAAGGTAGTGGTGAAGGTGGTGGTGAAGGTGGTGTTGAAAGTGGTGGTAAAGATAGTGATGAAGGTAGTGGTGAAGGTAGTGGTGAAGGTAGTATTGAAGGTGGTGGTGAAGGTGGTAGTGGAGGTGGTAGTGGAGGTGGTGATGAAGGTAGTGGTGAAGGTGGTGGTGAAGGTGGTGGTGAAGGTTGTGGTGAAGGTAGTGGTGAAGGTAGTGGTGAAGGTAGTGGTGAAGGTATTGGTGAAGGTAGTGGTGAAGGTAGTGGTGAAGGTAGTGGTGAAGGTGGTGGTGAAGGTGGCTGTGAAGGTAGTGGTGAAGGTGGTGGTGAAGGTGGCGGTGAAGGTAGTAGTGAAGGTGGTGGTGAAGGTGGAGGTGAAGGGGTGGTGAAGGTAGTGGTGAAGGTAGTGGTGAAGGTGGTGGTGAAGGTGGTGGTGAAGGTGGTGGTGAAGGGGTGGTGAAGGTAGTGGTGAAGGTAGTGGTGAAGGTAGTGATGAAGGTAGCGGTGAAGGTAGTGGTGAAGGTGGTGGTGAAGGTGGTGGTGAAGGTGGGGGTGAAGGTGGTGGTGAAGGTGGTGGTGAAGGTAGTGGTGAAGGTAGTGGTGAAGGTAGCGGTGAAGATAGCGGTGAAGATAGTGGTGAAGGTGGTGGTGAAGGTGGTGTTGAAGGTGGTGGTGAAGGTGGTGGTGAAGGTGGTGGTGAAGGTAGTGGTGAAGGTAGTGGTGAAGATGGTGGTGAAGGTAGCGGTGAAAGTAGTGGTGAAGGTGGTGGTGGAGGTAGTGGTGAAGGTAGTGGTGAAGGTGGTGGTGGAGGTAGTGGTGAAGGTGGTGGTGGAGGTAGTGGTGAAGGTAGTGGTGAAGGTAGTGGTGAAGGTAGTGGTGAAGGTAGTGGTGAAGGTGGTGGTGAAGGTAGTGGTGAAGGTAGTGGTGAAGGTGGTGGTGAAGGTAGTGGTGAAGGTAGTGGTGAAGGTGGTGGTGAAGGTAGCGGTGAAGGTAGTGGTGGAGGTGGTGGTGAAGGTGGTGGTGAAGGTAGTGGTGAAGGTAGTGGTGAAGGTTGTGGTGAAGGTAGTGGTGAAGGAGGTGGTGAAGGTAGCGGTGAAGGTAGCGGTGAAGGTGAAGGTAGTAGTGATGGTAGTGGTGAAGGTACTGGTGAAGGTGGTGGTGAAGGTAGTGGTGAAGGTAGTGGTGAAGGTAGTGGCGAAGATGGTGGTGAAGGTAGCGGTGAAGGTAGTGGTGAAGGTGGTGGTGGAGGAAGTGGTGAAGGTAGTGGTGAAGGTGGTGGTGAAGGTGGTGGTGGAGGTAGTGGTGAAGGTAGTGGGGAAGGTGGTGGTGGAGGTGGTGGTGGAGGTAGTGGTGAAGGTAGTGGTGAAGGTGGTGGTGGAGGTAGTGGTGAAGGTAGTGGTGAAGGTAGTGGTGAAGGTTGTGGTGAAGGTAGTGGTGAAGGTGGTGGTGAAGGTAGTGGTGAAGGTAGTGGTGAAGGTGGTGGTGAAGGTAGCGGTGAAGGTGGTGGTGAAGGTAGCGGTGAAGGTAGTGGTGGAGGTGGTGGTGAAGGTGGTGGTGAAGGTAGTGGTGAAGGTGGTGGTGAAGGTAGTGGTGAAGGTAGTGGTGAAGGTAGCGTTGAAGGTGGTGGTGGAGGTGGTGGTGGAGGTAGTGGTGAAGGTAGTGGTGAAGGTGGTGGTGGAGGTGGTGGTGGAGGTAGTGGTGAAGGTAGTGGTGAAGGTGGTGGTGAAGGTAGCGGGGAAGGTGGTGGTGAAGGTGGTGGTGAAGGTGGTGGTGGAGGTGGTAGTGGAGGTGGTGGTGAAGGTGGTGGTGGAGGTGGTGGTGAAGGTGGTGGTGGAGGTAGTGGTGAAAGTAGTGGTGAAGGTGGTGGTGGAGGTAGTGGTGAAGGTGGTGGTGAAGGTGGTGGTGAAGGTGGTGGTGGAGGTGGTGGTGAAGGTAGTGGTGAAGGGAGCAGTGAAGGTAGGGGTGAAGGTGGTGGTGAAGGTGGTGGTGGAGGTAGTGATGAAGGTGGTGGTGGAGGTGGTGGTGAAGGTGGTGATGAAGGTGGTGGTGGAGGTGGTGGTAAAGGTAGTAGTGAAGGTGGTGGTGAAGGTTTCGGTAAAGGTGGTGGTGAAGGTAAGGTAGTGGTGAAGGTGGTGGTGAAGGTGGTGGTGAAGGTAGTAGTGAATGTAGTGGTGAAGGTGGTGGTGGTGAAGGTAGTAGTGAAGGTGGTGGTGAAGTTAGTGGTGAAAGTAGCGGTGAAGGTGGTGGTGAAGGTAGTGGTGAAGGTAGTGGTGAAGGTGGTGATGAAGGTGGCGGTGAAGGTGGTGGTGAAGGTAGTGGTGAAGGTGGTGGTGAAGGTAGTGGTGAAGGTAGCGGTAAAGGTGGTAGTGAAGGTAGTGGTGAAGGAAGTGGTGAAGGTAGCGGTGAAGGTGGTGGTGAAGGTGGTGGTGAAGGTGGCGGTGAAGGTAGTGGTGAAGGTGGTGGTGAAGGTAGCGGTAAAGGTAGTAGTGAAGGTGGTGGTGAAGGTGGTGGTGAAGGGGTGGTGAAGATAGTGGTGAAGGTAGTGGTGAAGGTAGTGGTGAAGGTAGCGGTGAAGGTGGTGGTGAAGGTGGTGGTGAAGGTGGTGGTGAAGGGGTGGTGAAGGTAGTGGTGAAGGTAGTGGTGAAGGTAGTGGTGAAGGTAGCGGTGAAGGTAGTGGTGAAGGTGGTGGTGAAGGTGGTGGTGAAGGTGGTGGTGAAGGTGGTGGTGAAGGTAGTGGTGAAGGTAGTGGTGAAGTTAGCGGTGAAGATAGTGGTGAAGGTGGTGGTGAAGGTGGTGTTGAAGGTGGTGGTGAAGGTGGTGGTGAAGGTGGTGGTGAAGGTAGTGGTGAAGGTAGTGGTGAAGGTGGTGGTGAAGGTAGCGGTGAAGGTAGTGGTGAAGGTGGTGGTGGAGGTAGTGGTGAAGGTAGTGGTGAAGGTGGTGGTGGAGGTAGTGGTGAAGGTAGTGGTGAAGGTGGTGGTGGAGGTAGTGGTGAAGGTGGTGGTGGAGGTAGTGGTGAAGGTGGTGGTGAAGGTAGTGGTGAAGGTAGTGGTGAAGGTGGTGGTGAAGGTAGCGGTGAAGGTAGTAGTGGAGGTGGTGGTGAAGGTGGTGGTGAAGGTAGTGGTGAAGGTTGTGGTGAAGGTAGTGGTGAAGGTGGTGGTGAAGGTAGCGGTGAAGGTAGCGGTGAAGGTGAAGGTAGTAGTGATGGTAGTGGTGAAGGTAGTAGTGAAGGTGGTGGTGAAGGTAGTGGTGAAGGTAGTGGTGAAGGTAGTGGTGAAGGTGGTGGTGAAGGTAGCGGTGAAGGTAGTGGTGAAGGTGGTGGTGGAGGTAGTGGTGAAGGTAGAGGTGAAGGTGGTGGTGGAGGTAGTGGTGAAGGTAGTGGGGAAGGTGGTGGTGGAGGTAGTGGTGAAGGTGGTGGTGGAGGTAGTGGTGAAGGTAGTGGCGAAGGTGGTGGTGGAGGTAGTGGTGAAGGTAGTGGTGAAGGTAGTGGTGAAGGTTGTGGTGAAGGTAGTGGTGAAGGTGGTGGTGAAGGTAGTGGTGAAGGTAGTGGTGAAGGTGGTGGTGAAGGTAGCGGTGAAGGTGGTGGTGAAGGTAGCGGTGAAGGTAGTGGTGGAGGTGGTGGTGAAGGTGGTGGTGAAGGTAGTGGTGAAGGTGGTGGTGAAGGTAGTGGTGAAGGTTGTGGTGAAGGTAGCGGTGAAGGTAGTGGTGAAGGTAGCGGTGAAGGTGGTGGTGGAGGTGGTGGTGGAGGTAGTGGGGAAGGTAGTGGTGAAGGTGGTGGTGGTGGTGGTGGAGGTAGTGGTGAAGGTAGTGGTGAAGGTGGTGGTGAAGGTAGCGGGGAAGGTGGTGGTGAGGGTGGTGGTGAAGGTGGTGGTGGAGGTGGTAGTGGAGGTGGTGGTGAAGGTGGTGGTGGAGGTGGTGGTGAAGGTGGTGGTGGAGGTAGTGGTGAAAGTAGTGGTGAAGGTGATGGTGAAGGTTGCGGTGAAAGTGGTGATGAAGGTAGTAGTGAAAGTAGTGGTGAAGGTGGTGTTGAAGGTGGTGGTGAAGGTAGTAGTGAAGGTGGTGGTGAAGGTGGTGGTGAAGGTTGCGGTGAAGGTGGTGGTGGAGGTGGTGGTGAAGGTGGTGGTGAAGGTAGTGGTGAAGGTAGTGGTGAAGGTGGTGGTGAAGGTGGAGGTGAAGGTGGTGGTGTAGGTGGTTGTGAAGGTAGTGGTGAAGGTAGTGGTGAAGGTGGTGGTGAAGGTGGTGGTGAAGGTGGTGGTGGAGGAAGGTAGTGGAGGTAGTGGTGAAGGTGGTGGAGGAGGTAGTGGTGGAGGTAGTGGTGAAGGTAGTGGTGAAGGTGGTGGTGGAGGTGGTGGTGGAGGTAGTGGTGAAGGTAGTGGTGAAGGTGGTGGTGAAGGTTGCGGTGAAAGTGGTGGTGAAGGTAGTAGTGAAGGTAGTGGTGAAGGTGGTGTTGAAGGTGGTGGTGAAGGTAGTAGTGAAGGTGGTGGTGAAGGTGGTGGTGAAGGTTGCGGTGAAGGTGGTGGTGGAGGTGGTGGTGAAGGTGGTGGTGAAGGTGGTGGTGAAGGTAGTGGTGAAGGTAGTGGTGAAGGTGGTGGTGAAGGTGGAGGTGAAGGTGGTGGTGTAGGTGGTAGTGAAGGTGGAGGTGAAGGTAGTGGTGAAGGTGGTGGTGAAGGTGGTGGTGAAGGTGGTGGTGAAGGTGGTGGTGGAGGTGGTGGTGAAGGTGGTAGTGAAGGTAGTGGTGAAGGTGGTGGTGAAGGTTGTGGTGAAGGTAGTGGTGAAGGTGGTGGTGGAGGTGGTGGTGAAGGTGGTGCTGAAGGTGGTGGTGAAGGTAGTGGTGAAGGTAGTGGTGAAGGTAGTGTTGAAGGTAGCAGTGAAGGTAGTGGTGAAGGTGGTGGTAAAAGTGGTGGTGAAGGAAGTGGTGAAGGTGGTGGTGAAGGTGGTGGTGAAGGTGGTGGTGAAGGTAGTGGTGAAGAAGCTGGTGAAGGTGGTGGTGAAGGTGGTGGTGAAGGTAGTGGTGAAGGTAGCGGGGAAGGTAGTAGTGAAGGTGGTGGTGAAGGTGGTGGTGAAGGTGGTGGTGAAGGTGGTGGTGGAGGTGGTGGTGAAGGCGGAGGTGAAGGTAGTGGTGAAGGTTTTGGTGAAGGTGGTGTTGAAAGTGGTGGTAAAGATAGTGATGAAGGTAGTGGTGAAGGTAGTGGTGAAGGTAGTGGTAAAGGTGGTGGTGAAGGTAGCGGTGAAGGTGGTGGTGAAGGTAGCGGTGAAGGTAGTGGTGGAGGTGGTGGTGAAGGTGGTGGTGAAGGTAGTGGTGAAGGTAGCGGTGAAGGTAGTGGTGAAGGTAGCGGTGAAGGTGGTGGTGGAGGTGGTGGTGGAGGTAGTGGTGAAGGTAGTGGTGTAGGTGGTGGTGGAGGTGGTGGTGGAGGTAGTGGTGAAGGTAGTGGTGAAGGTGGTGGTGAAGGTGGTGGTGAAGGTGGTGGTGGAGGTGGTAGTGGAGGTTGTGGTGAAGGTGGTGGTGGAGGTGGTGGTGAAGGTGGTGGTGGAGGTAGTGGTGAAAGTAGTGGTGAAGGTGGTGGTGAAGGTTGCGGTGAAAGTGGTGGTGAAGGTAGTAGTGAAGGTAGTGGTGAAGGTGGTGTTGAAGGTGGTGGTGAAGGTAGTAGTGAAGCTGGTGGTGAAGGTGGTGGTGAAGGTTGCGGTGAAGGTGGTGGTGGAGGTGGTGGTGAAGGTGGTGGTGAAGGTGGTGGTGAAGGTAGTGGTGAAGGTAGTGGTGAAGGTAGTGGTGAAGGTGGTGGTGAAGCAAGCGGGGAAGGTGGTGGTGAAGGTGGTGGTGAAGGTGGTGGTGGAGGTGGTAGTGGAGGTGGTGGTGAAGGTGGTGGTGGAGGTGGTGGTGAAGGTGGTGGTGGAGGTAGTGGTGAAAGTAGTGGTGAAGGTGGTGGTGGAGGTAGTGGTGAAGGTGGTGGTGAAGGTGGTGGTGAAGGTGGTGGTGGAGGTGGTGGTGAAGGTAGTGGTGAAGGGAGCAGTGAAGGTAGGGGTGAAGGTGGTGGTGAAGGTGGTGGTGGAGGTAGTGATGAAGGTGGTGGTGGAGGTGGTGGTGAAGGTGGTGGTGAAGGTGGTGGTGGAGGTGGTGGTAAAGGTAGTAGTGAAGGTGGTGGTGAAGGTTTCGGTAAAGGTGGTGGTGAAGGTAAGGTAGTGGTGAAGGTGGTGGTGAAGGTGGTGGTGAAGGTAGTAGTGAAGGTAGTGGTGAAGGTGGTGGTAAAGGTGGTGGTGGTGAAGGTAGTAGTGAAGGTGGTGGTGAAGTTAGTGGTGAAAGTAGCGGTGAAGGTGGTGGTGAAGGTAGTGGTGAAGGTAGTGGTGAAGGTGGTGATGAAGGTGGCGGTGAAGGTGGTGGTGAAGGTAGTGGTGAAGGTGGTGGTGAACTTAGTGGTGAAGGTAGCGGTAAAGGTGGTAGTGAAGGTAGTGGTGAAGGAAGTGGTGAAGGTAGCGGTGAAGGTGGTGGTGAAGGTGGTGGTGAAGGTGGCGGTGAAGGTAGTGGTGAAGGTGGTGGTGAAGGTAGCGGTAAAGGTAGTAGTGAAGGTGGTGGTGAAGGTGGTGGTGAAGGGGTGGTGAAGGTAGTGGTGAAGGTAGTGGTGAAGGTAGTGGTGAAGGTAGCGGTGAAGGTAGTGGTGAAGGTGGTGGTGAAGGTGGTGGTGAAGGTGGTGGTGAAGGGGTGGTGAAGGTAGTGGTGAAGGTAGTGGTGAAGGTAGTGGTGAAGGTAGCGGTGAAGGTAGTGGTGAAGGTGGTGGTGAAGGTGGTGGTGAAGGTGGTGGTGAAGGTGGTGGTGAAGGTAGTGGTGAAGGTAGTGGTGAAGTTAGCGGTGAAGATAGTGGTGAAGGTGGTGGTGAAGGTGGTGTTGAAGGTGGTGGTGAAGGTGGTGGTGAAGGTGGTGGTGAAGGTAGTGGTGAAGGTAGTGGTGAAGGTGGTGGTGAAGGTAGCGGTGAAGGTAGTGGTGAAGGTGGTGGTGGAGGTAGTGGTGAAGGTAGTGGTGAAGGTGGTGGTGGAGGTAGTGGTGAAGGTAGTGGTGAAGGTGGTGGTGGAGGTAGTGGTGAAGGTGGTGGTGGAGGTAGTGGTGAAGGTGGTGGTGAAGGTAGTGGTGAAGGTAGTGGTGAAGGTGGTGGTGAAGGTAGCGGTGAAGGTAGTAGTGGAGGTGGTGGTGAAGGTGGTGGTGAAGGTAGTGGTGAAGGTTGTGGTGAAGGTAGTGGTGAAGGTGGTGGTGAAGGTAGCGGTGAAGGTAGCGGTGAAGGTGAAGGTAGTAGTGATGGTAGTGGTGAAGGTAGTAGTGAAGGTGGTGGTGAAGGTAGTGGTGAAGGTAGTGGTGAAGGTAGTGGTGAAGATGGTGGTGAAGGTAGCGGTGAAGGTAGTGGTGAAGGTGGTGGTGGAGGTAGTGGTGAAGGTAGTGGTGAAGGTGGTGGTGGAGGTAGTGGTGAAGGTAGTGGGGAAGGTGGTGGTGGAGGTAGTGGTGAAGGTGGTGGTGGAGGTAGTGGTGAAGGTAGTGGCGAAGGTGGTGGTGGAGGTAGTGGTGAAGGTAGTGGTGAAGGTAGTGGTGAAGGTTGTGGTGAAGGTAGTGGTGAAGGTGGTGGTGAAGGTAGTGGTGAAGGTAGTGGTGAAGGTGGTGGTGAAGGTAGCGGTGAAGGTGGTGGTGAAGGTAGCGGTGAAGGTAGTGGTGGAGGTGGTGGTGAAGGTGGTGGTGAAGGTAGTGGTGAAGGTGGTGGTGAAGGTAGTGGTGAAGGTTGTGGTGAAGGTAGCGGTGAAGGTAGTGGTGAAGGTAGCGGTGAAGGTGGTGGTGGAGGTGGTGGTGGAGGTAGTGGTGAAGGTAGTGGTGAAGGTGGTGGTGGTGGTGGAGGTAGTGGTGAAGGTAGTGGTGAAGGTGGTGGTGAAGGTAGCGGGGAAGGTGGTGGTGAAGGTGGTGGTGAAGGTGGTGGTGGAGGTGGTAGTGGAGGTGGTGGTGAAGGTGGTGGTGGAGGTGGTGGTGAAGGTGGTGGTGGAGGTAGTGGTGAAAGTAGTGGTGAAGGTGGTGGTGAAGGTTGCGGTGAAAGTGGTGATGAAGGTAGTAGTGAAAGTAGTGGTGAAGGTGGTGTTGAAGGTGGTGGTGAAGGTAGTAGTGAAGGTGGTGGTGAAGGTGGTGGTGAAGGTTGCGGTGAAGGTGGTGGTGGAGGTGGTGGTTAAGGTGGTGGTGAAGGTAGTGGTGAAGGTAGTGGTGAAGGTGGTGGTGAAGGTGGAGGTGAAGGTGGTGGTGTAGGTGGTTGTGAAGGTAGTGGTGAAGGTAGTGGTGAAGGTGGTGGTGAAGGTGGTGGTGAAGGTGGTGGTGGAGGAAGGTAGTGGAGGTAGTGGTGAAGGTGGTGGTGGAGGTAGTGGTGGAGGTAGTGGTGAAGGTAGTGGTGAAGGTGGTGGTGGAGGTGGTGGTGGAGGTAGTGGTGAAGGTAGTGGTGAAGGTGGTGGTGAAGGTTGCGGTGAAAGTGGTGGTGAAGGTAGTAGTGAAGGTAGTGGTGAAGGTGGTGTTGAAGGTGGTGGTGAAGGTAGTAGTGAAGGTGGTGGTGAAGGTGGTGGTGAAGGTTGCGGTGAAGGTGGTGGTGGAGGTGGTGGTGAAGGTGGTGGTGAAGGTGGTGGTGAAGGTAGTGGTGAAGGTAGTGGTGAAGGTGGTGGTGAAGGTGGAGGTGAAGGTGGTGGTGTAGGTGGTAGTGAAGGTGGAGGTGAAGGTAGTGGTGAAGGTGGTGGTGAAGGTGGTGGTGAAGGTGGTGGTGAAGGTGGTGGTGGAGGTGGTGGTGAAGGTGGTAGTGAAGGTAGTGGTGAAGGTGGTGGTGAAGGTTGTGGTGAAGGTAGTGGTGAAGGTGGTGGTGGAGGTGGTGGTGTAGGTGGTAGTGAAGGTGGAGGTGAAGGTAGTGGTGAAGGTGGTGGTGAAGGTGGTGGTGAAGGTGGTGGTGAAGGTGGTGGTGGAGGTGGTGGTGAAGGTGGTAGTGAAGGTAGTGGTGAAGGTGGTGGTGAAGGTTGTGCTGAAGGTAGTGGTGAAGGTGGTGGTGGAGGTGGTGGTGAAGGTGGTGCTGAATGTGGTGGTGAAGGTAGTGGTGAAGGTAGTGGTGAAGGTAGTGGTGAAGGTAGTGTTGAAGGTAGCAGTGAAGGTAGTGGTGAAGGTGGTGGTAAAAGTGGTGGTGAAGGAAGTGGTGAAGGTGGTGGTGAAGGTGGTGGTGAAGGTGGTGGTGAAGATAGTGGTGAAGAAGCTGGTGAAGGTGGTGGTGAAGGTGGTGGTGAAGGTAGTGGTGAAGGTAGCGGTGAAGGTAGTAGTGAAGGTGGTGGTGAAGGTGGTGGTGAAGGTGGTGGTGAAGGTGGTGGTGGAGGTGGTGGTGAAGGCGGAGGTGAAGGTAGTGGTGAAGGTGGTGGTGAAGGTGGTGTTGAAAGTGGTGGTAAAGATAGTGATGAAGGTAGTGGTGAAGGTAGTGGTGAAGGTAGTGGTAAAGGTGGTGGTGAAGGTAGCGGTGAAGGTGGTGGTGAAGGTAGCGGTGAAGGTAGTGGTGGAGGTGGTTGTGAAGGTGGTGGTGAAGGTAGTGGTGAAGGTGGTGGTGAAGGTAGTGGTGAAGGTTGTGGTGAAGGTAGCGGTGAAGGTAGTGGTGAAGGTAGCGGTGAAGGTGGTGGTGGAGGTGGTGGTGGAGGTAGTGGTGAAGGTAGTGGTGTAGGTGGTGGTGGAGGTGGTGGTGGAGGTAGTGGTGAAGGTAGTGGTGAAGGTGGTGGTGAAGGTGGTGGTGAAGGTGGTGGTGGAGGTGGTAGTGGAGGTTGTGGTGAAGGTGGTGGTGGAGGTGGTGGTGAAGGTGGTGGTGGAGGTAGTGGTGAAAGTAGTGGTGAAGGTGGTGGTGAAGGTTGCGGTGAAAGTGGTGGTGAAGGTAGTAGTGAAGGTAGTGGTGAAGGTGGTGTTGAAGGTGGTGGTGAAGGTAGTAGTGAAGCTGGTGGTGAAGGTGGTGGTGAAGGTTGCGGTGAAGGTGGTGGTGGAGGTGGTGGTGAAGGTGGTGGTGTAGGTGGTGGTGAAGGTAGTGGTGAAGGTAGTGGTGAAGGTAGTGGTGAAGGTGGTGGTGAAGGAAGCGGGGAAGGTGGTGGTGAAGGTGGTGGTGAAGGTGGTGGTGGAGGTGGTAGTGGAGGTGGTGGTGAAGGTGGTGGTGGAGGTGGTGGTGAAGGTGGTGGTGGAGGTAGTGGTGAAAGTAGTGGTGAAGGTGGTGGTGGAGGTAGTGGTGAAGGTGGTGGTGAAGGTGGTGGTGAAGGTGGTGGTGGAGGTGGTGGTGAAGGTAGTGGTGAAGGGAGCAGTGAAGGTAGGGGTGAAGGTGGTGGTGAAGGTAGGGGTGAAGGTGGTGGTGAAGGTGGTGGTGGAGGTAGTGATGAAGGTGGTGGTGGAGGTGGTGGTGAAGGTGGTGGTGAAGGTGGTGGTGGAGGTGGTGGTAAAGGTAGTAGTGAAGGTGGTGGTGAAGGTTTCGGTAAAGGTGGTGGTGAAGGTAAGGTAGTGGTGAAGGTGGTGGTGAAGGTGGTGGTGAAGGTAGTAGTGAAGGTAGTGGTGAAGGTGGTGGTAAAGGTGGTGGTGGTGAAGGTAGTAGTGTAGGTGGTGGTGAAGTTAGTGGTGAAAGTAGCGGTGAAGGTGGTGGTGAAGGTAGTGGTGAAGGTAGTGGTGAAGGTGGTGATGAAGGTGGCGGTGAAGGTGGTGGTGAAGGTAGTGGTGAAGGTGGTGGTGAACTTAGTGGTGAAGGTAGCGGTAAAGGTGGTAGTGAAGGTAGTGGTGAAGGAAGTGGTGAAGGTAGCGGTGAAGGTGGTGGTGAAGGTGGTGGTGAAGGTGGCGGTGAAGGTAGTGGTGAAGGTGGTGGTGAAGGTAGCGGTAAAGGTAGTAGTGAAGGTGGTGGTGAAGGTGGTGGTGAAGGGGTGGTGAAGGTAGTGGTGAAGGTAGTGGTGAAGGTAGTGGTGAAGGTAGCGGTGAAGGTAGTGGTGAAGGTGGTGGTGAAGGTGGTGGTGAAGGTGGTGGTGAAGGGGTGGTGAAGGTAGTGGTGAAGGTAGTGGTGAAGGTAGTGGTGAAGGTAGCGGTGAAGGTAGTGGTGAAGGTGGTGGTGAAGGTGGTGGTGAAGGTGGTGGTGAAGGTGGTGGTGAAGGTAGTGGTGAAGTTAGCGGTGAAGATAGTGGTGAAGGTGGTGTTGAAGGTGGTGGTGAAGGTGGTGGTGAAGGTAGTGGTGAAGGTAGTGGTGAAGGTGGTGGTGAAGGTAGCGGTGAAGGTTGTGGTGAAGGTGGTGGTGGAGGTAGTGGTGAAGGTAGTGGTGAAGGTGGTGGTGGAGGTAGTGGTGAAGGTAGTGGTGAAGGTGGTGGTGGAGGTAGTGGTGAAGGTGGTGGTGGAGGTAGTGGTGAAGGTGGTGGTGAAGGTAGTGGTGAAGGTAGTGGTGAAGGTGGTGGTGAAGGTAGCGGTGAAGGTAGTAGTGGAGGTGGTGGTGAAGGTGGTGGTGAAGGTGGTGGTGAAGGTAGTGGTGAAGGTTGTGGTGAAGGTAGTGGTGAAGGTGGTGGTGAAGGTAGCGGTGAAGGTGAAGGTAGTAGTGATGGTAGTGGTGAAGGTAGTAGTGAAGGTGGTGGTGAAGGTAGTGGTGAAGGTAGTGGTGAAGGTAGTGGTGAAGATGGTGGTGAAGGTAGCGGTGAAGGTAGTGGTGAAGGTGGTGGTGGAGGTAGTGGTGAAGGTAGTGGTGAAGGTGGTGGTGGAGGTAGTGGTGAAGGTAGTGGGGAAGGTGGTGGTGGAGGTAGTGGTGAAGGTGGTGGTGGAGGTAGTGGAGAAGGTAGTGGCGAAGGTGGTGGTGGAGGTAGTGGTGAAGGTAGTGGTGAAGGTAGTGGTGAAGGTTGTGGTGAAGGTAGTGGTGAAGGTGGTGGTGAAGGTAGTGGTGAAGGTAGTGGTGAAGGTGGTGGTGAAGGTAGCAGTGAAGGTGGTGGTGAAGGTAGCGGTGAAGGTAGTGGTGGAGGTGGTGGTGAAGGTGGTGGTGAAGGTAGTGGTGAAGGTGGTGGTGAAGGTAGTGGTGAAGGTTGTGGTGAAGGTAGCGGTGAAGGTAGTGGTGAAGGTAGCGGTGAAGGTGTTGGTGGAGGTGGTGGTGGAGGTAGTGGTGAAGGTAGTGGTGAACGTGGTGGTGGTGGTGGAGGTAGTGGTGAAGGTAGTGGTGAAGGTGGTGGTGAAGGTAGCGGGGAAGGTGGTGGTGAAGGTGGTGGTGAAGGTGGTGGTGGAGGTGGTAGTGGAGGTGGTGGTGAAGGTGGTGGTGGAGGTGGTGGTGAAGGTGGTGGTGGAGGTAGTGGTGAAAGTAGTGGTGAAGGTGGTGGTGAAGGTTGCGGTGAAAGTGGTGATGAAGGTAGTAGTGAAAGTAGTGGTGAAGGTGGTGTTGAAGGTGGTGGTGAAGGTAGTAGTGAAGGTGGTGGTGAAGGTGGTGGTGAAGGTTGCGGTGAAGGTGGTGGTGGAGGTGGTGGTGAAGGTGGTGGTGAAGGTAGTGGTGAAGGTAGTGGTGAAGGTGGTGGTGAAGGTGGAGGTGAAGGTGGTGGTGTAGGTGGTTGTGAAGGTAGTGGTGAAGGTAGTGGTGAAGGTGGTGGTGAAGGTGGTGGTGAAGGTGGTGGTGGAGGAAGGTAGTGGAGGTAGTGGTGAAGGTGGTGGTGGAGGTAGTGGTGGAGGTAGTGGTGAAGGTAGTGGTGAAGGTGGTGGTGGAGGTGGTGGTGGAGGTAGTGGTGAAGGTAGTGGTGAAGGTGGTGGTGAAGGTTGCGGTGAAAGTGGTGGTGAAGGTAGTAGTGAAGGTAGTGGTGAAGGTGGTGTTGAAGGTGGTGGTGAAGGTAGTAGTGAAGGTGGTGGTGAAGGTGGTGGTGAAGGTTGCGGTGAAGGTGGTGGTGGAGGTGGTGGTGAAGGTGGTGGTGAAGGTGGTGGTGAAGGTAGTGGTGAAGGTAGTGGTGAAGGTGGTGGTGAAGGTGGAGGTGAAGGTGGTGGTGTAGGTGGTAGTGAAGGTAGTGGTGAAGGTGGTGTTGAAGGTGGTGGTGAAGGTAGTAGTGAAGGTGGTGGTGAAGGTGGTAGTGAAGGTTGCGGTGAAGGTGGTGGTGGAGGTGGTGGTGAAGGTGGTGGTGAAGGTGGTGGTGAAGGTAGTGGTGAAGGTAGTGGTGAAGGTGGTGGTAAAGGTGGAGATGAAGGTGGTGGTGTAGGTGGTAGTGAAGGTGGAGGTGAAGGTAGTGGTGAAGGTGGTGGTGAAGGTGGTGGTGAACGAGGTGGTGATGGTGGTGGTGGAGGTGGTGGTGAAGGTGGTGCTGAAGGTGGTGGTGAAGGTAGTGGTGAAGGTGGTGGTGGAGGTGGTGGTGAAGGTGGTGCTGAAGGTGGTGGTGAAGGTAGTGGTGAAGGTAGTGGTGAAGGTAGTGGTGAAGGTAGTGTTGAAGGTAGAAGTGAAGGTAGTGGTGAAGGTGGTGGTAAAAGTGGTGGTGAAGGAAGTGGTGAAGGTGGTGGTGAAGGTGGTGGTGAAGGTGGTGGTGAAGGTAGTGGTGAAGAAGCTGGTGAAGGTGGTGGTGAAGGTGATGGTGAAGGTAGTGGTGAAGGTAGCGGTGAAGGTAGTAGTGAAGGTGGTGGTGAAGGTGGTGGTGAAGGTGGTGGTGAAGGTGGTGGTGGAGGTGGTGGTGAAGGCAGAGGTGAAGGTAGTGGTGAAGGTGGTGGTGAAGGTGGTGTTGAAAGTGGTGGTAAAGATAGTGATGAAGGTAGTGGTGAAGGTAGTGGTGAAGGTAGTATTGAAGGTGGTGGTGAAGGTGGTAGTGGAGGTGGTAGTGGAGGTGGTGATGAAGGTAGTGGTGAAGGTGGTGGTGAAGGTGGTGGTGAAGGTGGTGGTGAAGGTGGTGGTGAAGGTAGTGGTGAAGGTACTGGTGAAGGTAGTGGTGAAGGTAGTGGTGAAGGTATTGGTGAAGGTAGTGGTGAAGGTAGTGGTGAAGGTAGTGGTGAAGGTGGTGGTGAAGGTGGAAGTGAAGGTAGTGGTGAAGGTGGTGGTGAAGGTGGCGGTGAAGGTAGTAGTGAAGGTGGTGGTGAAGGTGGAGGTGAAGGGGTGGTGAAGGTAGTGGTGAAGGTAGTGGTGAAGGTAGTGGTGAAGGTAGCGGTGAAGGTAGTGGTGAAGGTGGTGGTGAAGGTGGTGGTGAAGGTGGTGGTGAAGGGGTGGTGAAGGTAGTGGTGAAGGTAGTGGTGAAGGTAGTGGTGAAGGTAGCGGTGAAGGTAGTGGTGAAGGTGGTAGTGAAGGTGGTGGTGAAGGTGGTGGTGAAGGTGGTGGTGAAGGTAGTGGTGAAGGTAGTGGTGAAGGTAGCGGTGAAGATAGCGGTGAAGATAGTGGTGAAGGTGGTAGTGAAGGTGGTGTTGAAGGTGGTGGTGAAGGTGGTGGTGAAGGTAGTGGTGAAGAAGCTGGTGAAGGTGGTGGTGAAGGTGATGGTGAAGGTAGTGGTGAAGGTAGCGGTGAAGGTAGTAGTGAAGGTGGTGGTGAAGGTGGTGGTGAAGGTGGTGGTGAAGGTGGTGGTGGAGATGGTGGTGAAGGCAGAGGTGAAGGTAGTGGTGAAGGTGGTGGTGAAGGTGGTGTTGAAAGTGGTGGTAAAGATAGTGATGAAGGTAGTGGTGAAGGTAGTGGTGAAGGTAGTATTGAAGGTGGTGGTGAAGGTGGTAGTGGAGGTGGTAGTGGAGGTGGTGATGAAGGTAGTGGTGAAGGTGGTGGTGAAGGTGGTGGTGAAGGTGGTGGTGAAGGTGGTGGTGAAGGTAGTGGTGAAGGTACTGGTGAAGGTAGTGGTGAAGGTAGTGGTGAAGGTATTGGTGAAGGTAGTGGTGAAGGTAGTGGTGAAGGTAGTGGTGAAGGTGGTGGTGAAGGTGGAAGTGAAGGTAGTGGTGAAGGTGGTGGTGAAGGTGGCGGTGAAGGTAGTAGTGAAGGTGGTGGTGAAGGTGGAGGTGAAGGGGTGGTGAAGGTAGTGGTGAAGGTAGTGGTGAAGGTAGTGGTGAAGGTAGCGGTGAAGGTAGTGGTGAAGGTGGTGGTGAAGGTGGTGGTGAAGGTGGTGGTGAAGGGGTGGTGAAGGTAGTGGTGAAGGTAGTGGTGAAGTTAGTGGTGAAGGTAGCGGTGAAGGTAGTGGTGAAGGTGGTAGTGAAGGTGGTGGTGAAGGTGGTGGTGAAGGTGGTGGTGAAGGTAGTGGTGAAGGTAGTGGTGAAGGTAGCGGTGAAGATAGCGGTGAAGATAGTGGTGAAGGTGGTAGTGAAGGTGGTGTTGAAGGTGGTGGTGAAGGTGGTGGTGAAGGTGGTGGTGAAGGTAGTGGTGAAGGTAGTGGTGAAGGTGGTGGTGAAGGTAGCGGTGAAAGTAGTGGTGAAGGTGGTGGTGGAGGTAGTGGTGAAGGTAGTGGTGAAGGTGGTGGTGGAGGTAGTGGTGAAGGTGGTGGTGGAGGTAGTGGTGAAGGTAGTGGTGAAGGTAGTGGTGAAGGTAGTGGTGAAGGTAGTGGTGAAGGTAGTGGTGAAAGTAGTGGTGAAGGTGGAGGTGAAGGTTGTGGTGAAGGTAGTGGTGAAGGTGGTGGTGAAGGTAGTGGTGAAAGTAGTGGTGAAGGTGGTGGTGAAGGTAGCGGTGAAGGTAGTGGTGGAGGTGGTGGTGAAGGTGGTGGTGAAGGTAGTGGTGAAGGTTGTGGTGAAGGTAGTGGTGAAGGAGGTGGTGAAGGTAGCGGTGAAGGTAGCGGTGAAGGTGAAGGTAGTAGTGATGGTAGTGGTGAAGGTACTGGTGAAGGTGGTGGTGAAGGTAGTGGTGAAGGTAGTGGTGAAGGTAGTGGTGAAGATGGTGGTGAAGGTAGCGGTGAAGGTAGTGGTGAAGGTGGTGGTGGAGGTAGTGGTGAAGGTAGTGGTGAAGGTGGTGGTGGAGGTAGTGGTGAAGGTAGTGGGGAAGGTGGTGGTGGAGGTGGTGGTGGAGGTAGTGGTGAAGGTAGTGGTGAAGGTGGTGGTGGAGGTAGTGGTGAAGGTAGTGGTGAAGGTAGTGGTGAAGGTTGTGGTGAAGGTAGTGGTGAAGGTGGTGGTGAAGGTAGTGGTGAAGGTAGTGGTGAAGGTGGTGGTGAAGGTAGCGGTGAAGGTGGTGGTGAAGGTAGCGGTGAAGGTAGTGGTGGAGGTGGTGGTGAAGGTGGTGGTGAAGGTAGTGGTGAAGGTGGTGGTGAAGGTAGTGGTGAAGGTTGTGGTGAAGGTAGCGGTGAAGGTAGTGGTGAAGGTAGCGTTGAAGGTGGTGTTGAAAGTGGTGGTAAAGATAGTGATGAAGGTAGTGGTGAAGGTAGTGGTGAAGGTAGTATTGAAGGTGGTGGTGAAGGTGGTGGTGGAGGTAGTGGTGGAGGTAGTGGTGAAGGTAGTGGTGAAGGTGGTGGTGGAGGTGGTGGTGGAGGTAGTGGTGAAGGTAGTGGTGAAGGTGGTGGTGAAGGTTGCGGTGAAAGTGGTGGTGAAGGTAGTAGTGAAGGTAGTGGTGAAGGTGGTGTTGAAGGTGGTGGTGAAGGTAGTAGTGAAGGTGGTGGTGAAGGTGGTGGTGAAGGTTGCGGTGAAGGTGGTGGTGGAGGTGGTGGTGAAGGTGGTGGTGAAGGTGGTGGTGAAGGTAGTGGTGAAGGTAGTGGTGAAGGTGGTGGTGAAGGTGGAGGTGAAGGTGGTGGTGTAGGTGGTAGTGAAGGTGGAGGTGAAGGTAGTGGTGAAGGTGGTGGTGAACGTGGTGGTGATGGTGGTGGTGGAGGTGGTGGTGAAGGTGGTGCAGAAGGTGGTGGTGAAGGTAGTGGTGAAGGTGGTGGTGGAGGTGGTGGTGAAGGTGGTGCTGAAGGTGGTGGTGAAGGTAGTGGTGAAGGTAGTGGTGAAGGTAGTGGTGAAGGTAGTGTTGAAGGTAGAAGTGAAGGTAGTGGTGAAGGTGGTGGTAAAAGTGGTGGTGAAGGAAGTGGTGAAGGTGGTGGTGAAGGTGGTGGTGAAGGTGGTGGTGAAGGTAGTGGTGAAGAAGCTGGTGAAGGTGGTGGTGAAGGTGGTGGTGAAGGTAGTGGTGAAGGTAGCGGTGAAGGTAGTAGTGAAGGTGGTGGTGAAGGTAGTGGTGAAGGTAGTGGTGAAGGTAGTGGTGAAGGTGGTGGTGAAGGTGGAGGTGAAGGTGGTGGTGTAGGTGGTAGTGAAGGTAGTGGTGAAGGTGGTGTTGAAGGTGGTGGTGAAGGTAGTAGTGAAGGTGGTGGTGAAGGTGGTGGTGAAGGTTGCGGTGAAGGTGGTGGTGGAGGTGGTGGTGAAGGTGGTGGTGAAGGTGGTGGTGAAGGTAGTGGTGAAGGTAGTGGTGAAGGTGGTGGTAAAGGTGGAGGTGAAGGTGGTGGTGTAGGTGGTAGTGAAGGTGGAGGTGAAGGTAGTGGTGAAGGTGGTGGTGAAGGTGGTGGTGAACGTGGTGGTGATGGTGGTGGTGGAGGTGGTGGTGAAGGTGGTGCTGAAGGTGGTGGTGAAGGTAGTGGTGAAGGTGGTGGTGGAGGTGGTGGTGAAGGTGGTGCTGAAGGTGGTGGTGAAGGTAGTGGTGAAGGTAGTGGTGAAGGTAGTGGTGAAGGTAGTGGTGAAGGTAGTGTTGAAGGTAGAAGTGAAGGTAGTGGTGAAGGTGGTGGTAAAAGTGGTGGTGAAGGAAGTGGTGAAGGTGGTGGTGAAGGTGGTGGTGAAGGTGGTGGTGAAGGTAGTGGTGAAGAAGCTGGTGAAGGTGGTGGTGAAGGTGGTGGTGAAGGTAGTGGTGAAGGTAGCGGTGAAGGTAGTAGTGAAGGTGGTGGTGAAGGTGGTGGTGAAGGTGGTGGTGAAGGTGGTGGTGGAGGTGGTGGTGAAGGCAGAGGTGAAGGTAGTGGTGAAGGTGGTGGTGAAGGTGGTGTTGAAAGTGGTTAGTAAAGATAGTGATGAAGGTAGTGGTGAAGGTAGTGGTGAAGGTAGTATTGAAGGTGGTGGTGAAGGTGGTAGTGGAGGTGGTAGTGGAGGTGGTGATGAAGGTAGTGGTGAAGGTGGTGGTGAAGGTGGTGGTGAAGGTGGTGGTGAAGGTGGTGGTGAAGGTAGTGGTGAAGGTAGTGGTGAAGGTAGTGGTGAAGGTAGTGGTGAAGGTATTGGTGAAGGTAGTGGTGAAGGTAGTGGTGAAGGTAGTGGTGAAGGTGGTGGTGAAGGTGGAAGTGAAGGTAGTGGTGAAGGTGGTGGTGAAGGTGGCGGTGAAGGTAGTAGTGAAGATGGTGGTGAAGGTGGAGGTGAAGGGGTGGTGAAGGTAGTGGTGAAGGTAGTGGTGAAGGTAGTGGTGAAGGTAGCGGTGAAGGTAGTGGTGAAGGTGGTGGTGAAGGTGGTGGTGAAGGTGGTGGTGAAGGGGTGGTGAAGGTAGTGGTGAAGGTAGTGGTGAAGGTAGTGGTGAAGGTAGCGGTGAAGGTAGTGGTGAAGGTGGTAGTGAAGGTGGTGGTGAAGGTGGTGGTGAAGGTGGTGGTGAAGGTAGTGGTGAAGGTAGTGGTGAAGGTAGCGGTGAAGATAGCGGTGAAGATAGTGGTGAAGGTGGTAGTGAAGGTGGTGTTGAAGGTGGTGGTGAAGGTGGTGGTGAAGGTGGTGGTGAAGGTAGTGGTGAAGGTAGTGGTGAAGGTGGTGGTGAAGGTAGCGGTGAAAGTAGTGGTGAAGGTGGTGGTGGAGGTAGTGGTGAAGGTAGTGGTGAAGGTGGTGGTGGAGGTAGTGGTGAAGGTGGTGGTGGAGGTAGTGGTGAAGGTAGTGGTGAAGGTAGTGGTGAAGGTAGTGGTGAAGGTAGTGGTGAAGGTAGTGGTGAAGGTGGTGGTGAAGGTTGTGGTGAAGGTAGTGGTGAAGGTGGTGGTGAAGGTAGTGGTGAAAGTAGTGGTGAAGGTGGTGGTGAAGGTAGCGGTGAAGGTAGTGGTGGAGGTGGTGGTGAAGGTGGTGGTGAAGGTAGTGGTGAAGGTTGTGGTGAAGGTAGTGGTGAAGGAGGTGGTGAAGGTAGCGGTGAAGGTAGCGGTGAAGGTGAAGGTAGTAGTGATGGTAGTGGTGAAGGTACTGGTGAAGGTGGTGGTGAAGGTAGTGGTGAAGGTAGTGGTGAAGGTAGTGGTGAAGATGGTGGTGAAGGTAGCGGTGAAGGTAGTGGTGAAGGTGGTGGTGGAGGTAGTGGTGAAGGTAGTGGTGAAGGTAGTGGTGAAGGTGGTGGTGAAGGTAGCGGTGAAGGTGGTGGTGAAGGTAGCGGTGAAGGTAGTGGTGGAGGTGGTGGTGAAGGTGGTGGTGAAGGTAGTGGTGAAGGTGGTGGTGAAGGTAGTGGTGAAGGTTGTGGTGAAGGTAGCGGTGAAGGTAGTGGTGAAGGTAGCGTTGAAGGTGGTGTTGAAAGTGGTGGTAAAGATAGTGATGAAGGTAGTGGTGAAGGTAGTATTGAAGGTGGTGGTGAAGGTGGTGGTGGAGGTAGTGGTGGAGGTAGTGGTGAAGGTAGTGGTGAAGGTGGTGGTGGAGGTGGTGGTGGAGGTAGTGGTGAAGGTAGTGGTGAAGGTGGTGGTGAAGGTTGCGGTGAAAGTGGTGGTGAAGGTAGTAGTGAAGGTAGTGGTGAAGGTGGTGTTGAAGGTGGTGGTGAAGGTAGTAGTGAAGGTGGTGGTGAAGGTGGTGGTGAAGGTTGCGGTGAAGGTGGTGGTGGAGGTGGTGGTGAAGGTGGTGGTGAAGGTGGTGGTGAAGGTAGTGGTGAAGGTAGTGGTGAAGGTGGTGGTGAAGGTGGAGGTGAAGGTGGTGGTGTAGGTGGTAGTGAAGGTGGAGGTGAAGGTAGTGGTGAAGGTGGTGGTGAAGGTGGTGGTGAAGGTGGTGGTGAAGGTAGTGGTGAAGAAGCTGGTGAAGGTGGTGGTGAAGGTGGTGGTGAAGGTAGTGGTGAAGGTAGCGGTGAAGGTAGTAGTGAAGGTGGTGGTGAAGGTGGTGGTGAAGGTGGTGGTGAAGGTGGTGGTGGAGGTGGTGGTGAAGGCAGAGGTGAAGGTAGTGGTGAAGGTGGTGGTGAAGGTGGTGTTGAAAGTGGTGGTAAAGATAGTGATGAAGGTAGTGGTGAAGGTAGTGGTGAAGGTAGTATTGAAGGTGGTGGTGAAGGTGGTAGTGGAGGTGATAGTGGAGGTGGTGATGAAGGTAGTGGTGAAGGTGGTGGTGAAGGTGGTGGTGAAGGTGGTGGTGAAGGTGGTGGTGAAGGTAGTGGTGAAGGTACTGGTGAATGTAGTGGTGAAGGTAGTGGTGAAGGTATTGGTGAAGGTAGTGGTGAAGGTAGTGGTGAAGGTAGTGGTGAAGGTGGTGGTGAAGGTGGAAGTGAAGGTAGTGGTGAAGGTGGTGGTGAAGGTGGCGGTGAAGGTAGTAGTGAAGGTGGTGGTGAAGGTGGAGGTGAAGGGGTGGTGAAGGTAGTGGTGAAGGTAGTGGTGAAGGTAGTGGTGAAGGTAGCGGTGAAGGTAGTGGTGAAGGTGGTGGTGAAGGTGGTGGTGAAGGTGGTGGTGAAGGGGTGGTGAAGGTAGTGGTGAAGGTAGTGGTGAAGGTAGTGGTGAAGGTAGCGGTGAAGGTAGTGGTGAAGGTGGTAGTGAAGGTGGTGGTGAAGGTGGTGGTGAAGGTGGTGGTGAAGGTAGTGGTGAAGGTAGTGGTGAAGGTAGCGGTGAAGATAGTGGTGAAGATAGTGGTGAAGGTGGTAGTGAAGGTGGTGTTGAAGGTGGTGGTGAAGGTGGTGGTGAAGGTGGTGGTGAAGGTAGTGGTGAAGGTAGTGGTGAAGGTGGTGGTGAAGGTAGCGGTGAAAGTAGTGGTGAAGGTGGTGGTGGAGGTAGTGGTGAAGGTAGTGGTGAAGGTGGTGGTGGAGGTAGTGGTGAAGGTGGTGGTGGAGGTAGTGGTGAAGGTAGTGGTGAAGGTAGTGGTGAAGGTAGTGGTGAAGGTAGTGGTGAAGGTAGTGGTGAAGGTAGTGGTGAAGGTGGTGGTGAAGGTTGTGGTGAAGGTAGTGGTGAAGGTGGTGGTGAAGGTAGTGGTGAAAGTAGTGGTGAAGGTGGTGGTGAAGGTAGCGGTGAAGGTAGTGGTGGAGGTGGTGGTGAAGGTGGTGGTGAAGGTAGTGGTGAAGGTTGTGGTGAAGGTAGTGGTGAAGGAGGTGGTGAAGGTAGCGGTGAAGGTAGCGGTGAAGGTGAAGGTAGTAGTGATGGTAGTGGTGAAGGTACTGGTGAAGGTGGTGGTGAAGGTAGTGGTGAAGGTAGTGGTGAAGGTAGTGGTGAAGATGGTGGTGAAGGTAGCGGTGAAGGTAGTGGTGAAGGTGGTGGTGGAGGTAGTGGTGAAGGTAGTGGTGAAGGTGGTGGTGGAGGTAGTGGTGAAGGTAGTGGGGAAGGTGGTGGTGGAGGTGGTGGTGGAGGTAGTGGTGAAGGTAGTGGTGAAGGTGGTGGTGGAGGTAGTGGTGAAGGTAGTGGTGAAGGTAGTGGTGAAGGTTGTGGTGAAGGTAGTGGTGAAGGTGGTGGTGAAGATAGTGGTGAAGGTAGTGGTGAAGGTGGTGGTGAAGGTAGCGGTGAAGGTGGTGGTGAAGGTAGCGGTGAAGGTAGTGGTGGAGGTGGTGGTGAAGGTGGTGGTGAAGGTAGTGGTGAAGGTGGTGGTGAAGGTAGTGGTGAAGGTTGTGGTGAAGGTAGCGGTGAAGGTAGTGGTGAAGGTAGCGTTGAAGGTGGTGTTGAAAGTGGTGGTAAAGATAGTGATGAAGGTAGTGGTGAAGGTAGTGGTGAAGGTAGTATTGAAGGTGGTGGTGAAGGTGGTGGTGGAGGTAGTAGTGGAGGTAGTGGTGAAGGTAGTGGTGAAGGTGGTGGTGGAGGTGGTGGTGGAGGTAGTGGTGAAGGTAGTGGTGAAGGTGGTGGTGAAGGTTGCGGTGAAAGTGGTGGTGAAGGTAGTAGTGAAGGTAGTGGTGAAGGTGGTGTTGAAGGTGGTGGTGAAGGTAGTAGTGAAGGTGGTGGTGAAGGTGGTGGTGAAGGTTGCGGTGAAGGTGGTGGTGGAGGTGGTGGTGAAGGTGGTGGTGAAGGTGGTGGTGAAGGTAGTGGTGAAGGTAGTGGTGAAGGTGGTGGTGAAGGTGGAGGTGAAGGTGGTGGTGTAGGTGGTAGTGAAGGTGGAGGTGAAGGTAGTGGTGAAGGTGGTGGTGAACGTGGTGGTGATGGTGGTGGTGGAGGTGGTGGTGAAGGTGGTGCAGAAGGTGGTGGTGAAGGTAGTGGTGAAGGTGGTGGTGGAGGTGGTGGTGAAGGTGGTGCTGAAGGTGGTGGTGAAGGTAGTGGTGAAGGTAGTGGTGAAGGTAGTGGTGAAGGTAGTGTTGAAGGTAGAAGTGAAGGTAGTGGTGAAGGTGGTGGTAAAAGTGGTGGTGAAGGAAGTGGTGAAGGTGGTGGTGAAGGTGGTGGTGAAGGTGGTGGTGAAGGTAGTGGTGAAGAAGCTGGTGAAGGTGGTGGTGAAGGTGGTGGTGAAGGTAGTGGTGAAGGTAGCGGTGAAGGTAGTAGTGAAGGTGGTGGTGAAGGTAGTGGTGAAGGTAGTGGTGAAGGTGGTGGTGAAGGTGGAGGTGAAGGTGGTGGTGTAGGTGGTAGTGAAGGTAGTGGTGAAGGTGGTGTTGAAGGTGGTGGTGAAGGTAGTAGTGAAGGTGGTGGTGAAGGTGGTGGTGAAGGTTGCGGTGAAGGTGGTGGTGGAGGTGGTGGTGAAGGTGGTGGTGAAGGTGGTGGTGAAGGTAGTGGTGAAGGTAGTGGTGAAGGTGGTGGTAAAGATGGAGGTGAAGGTGGTGGTGTAGGTGGTAGTGAAGGTGGAGGTGAAGGTAGTGGTGAAGGTGGTGGTGAAGGTGGTGGTGAACGTGGTGGTGATGGTGGTGGTGGAGGTGGTGGTGAAGGTGGTGCTGAAGGTGGTGGTGAAGGTAGTGGTGAAGGTGGTGGTGGAGGTGGTGGTGAAGGTGGTGCTGAAGGTGGTGGTGAAGGTAGTGGTGAAGGTAGTGGTGAAGGTAGTGGTGAAGGTAGTGGTGAAGGTAGTGTTGAAGGTAGAAGTGAAGGTAGTGGTGAAGGTGGTGGTAAAAGTGGTGGTGAAGGAAGTGGTGAAGGTGGTGGTGAAGGTGGTGGTGAAGGTGGTGGTGAAGGTATTGGTGAAGAAGCTGGTGAAGGTGGTGGTGAAGGTGGTGGTGAAGGTAGTGGTGAAGGTAGCGGTGAAGGTAGTAGTGAAGGTGGTGGTGAAGGTGGTGGTGAAGGTGGTGGTGAAGGTGGTGGTGGAGGTGGTGGTGAAGGCAGAGGTGAAGGTAGTGGTGAAGGTGGTGGTGAAGGTGGTGTTGAAAGTGGTTAGTAAAGATAGTGATGAAGGTAGTGGTGAAGGTAGTGGTGAAGGTAGTATTGAAGGTGGTGGTGAAGGTGGTAGTGGAGGTGGTAGTGGAGGTGGTGATGAAGGTAGTGGTGAAGGTGGTGGTGAAGGTGGTGGTGAAGGTGGTGGTGAAGGTGGTGGTGAAGGTAGTGGTGAAGGTAGTGGTGAAGGTAGTGGTGAAGGTAGTGGTGAAGGTATTGGTGAAGGTAGTGGTGAAGGTAGTGGTGAAGGTAGTGGTGAAGGTGGTGGTGAAGGTGGAAGTGAAGGTAGTGGTGAAGGTGGTGGTGAAGGTGGCGGTGAAGGTAGTAGTGAAGGTGGTGGTGAAGGTGGAGGTGAAGGGGTGGTGAAGGTAGTGGTGAAGGTAGTGGTGAAGGTAGTGGTGAAGGTAGCGGTGAAGGTAGTGGTGAAGGTGGTGGTGAAGGTGGTGGTGAAGGTGGTGGTGAAGGGGTGGTGAAGGTAGTGGTGAAGGTAGTGGTGAAGGTAGTGGTGAAGGTAGCGGTGAAGGTAGTGGTGAAGGTGGTAGTGAAGGTGGTGGTGAAGGTGGTGGTGAAGGTGGTGGTGAAGGTAGTGGTGAAGGTAGTGGTGAAGGTAGCGGTGAAGATAGCGGTGAAGATAGTGGTGAAGGTGGTAGTGAAGGTGGTGTTGAAGGTGGTGGTGAAGGTGGTGGTGAAGGTGGTGGTGAAGGTAGTGGTGAAGGTAGTGGTGAAGGTGGTGGTGAAGGTAGCGGTGAAAGTAGTGGTGAAGGTGGTGGTGGAGGTAGTGGTGAAGGTAGTGGTGAAGGTGGTGGTGGAGGTAGTGGTGAAGGTGGTGGTGGAGGTAGTGGTGAAGGTAGTGGTGAAGGTAGTGGTGAAGGTAGTGGTGAAGGTAGTGGTGAAGGTAGTGGTGAAGGTAGTGGTGAAGGTAGTGGTGAAGGTGGTGGTGAAGGTTGTGGTGAAGGTAGTGGTGAAGGTGGTGGTGAAGGTAGTGGTGAAAGTAGTGGTGAAGGTGGTGGTGAAGGTAGCGGTGAAGGTAGTGGTGGAGGTGGTGGTGAAGGTGGTGGTGAAGGTAGTGGTGAAGGTTGTGGTGAAGGTAGTGGTGAAGGAGGTGGTGAAGGTAGCGGTGAAGGTAGCGGTGAAGGTGAAGGTAGTAGTGATGGTAGTGGTGAAGGTACTGGTGAAGGTGGTGGTGAAGGTAGTGGTGAAGGTAGTGGTGAAGGTAGTGGTGAAGATGGTGGTGAAGGTAGCGGTGAAGGTAGTGGTGAAGGTGGTGGTGGAGGTAGTGGTGAAGGTAGTGGTGAAGGTGGTGGTGGAGGTAGTGGTGAAGGTAGTGGGGAAGGTGGTGGTGGAGGTGGTGGTGGAGGTAGTGGTGAAGGTAGTGGTGAAGGTGGTGGTGGAGGTAGTGGTGAAGGTAGTGGTGAAGGTAGTGGTGAAGGTTGTGGTGAAGGTAGTGGTGAAGGTGGTGGTGAAGGTAGTGGTGAAGGTAGTGGTGAAGGTGGTGGTGAAGGTAGCGGTGAAGGTGGTGGTGAAGGTAGCGGTGAAGGTAGTGGTGGAGGTGGTGGTGAAGGTGGTGGTGAAGGTAGTGGTGAAGGTGGTGGTGAAGGTAGTGGTGAAGGTTGTGGTGAAGGTAGCGGTGAAGGTAGTGGTGAAGGTAGCGTTGAAGGTGGTGTTAAAAGTGGTGGTAAAGATAGTGATGAAGGTAGTGGTGAAGGTAGTATTGAAGGTGGTGGTGAAGGTGGTGGTGGAGGTAGTGGTGGAGGTAGTGGTGAAGGTAGTGGTGAAGGTGGTGGTGGAGGTGGTGGTGGAGGTAGTGGTGAAGGTAGTGGTGAAGGTGGTGGTGAAGGTTGCGGTGAAAGTGGTGGTGAAGGTAGTAGTGAAGGTAGTGGTGAAGGTGGTGTTGAAGGTGGTGGTGAAGGTAGTAGTGAAGGTGGTGGTGAAGGTGGTGGTGAAGGTTGCGGTGAAGGTGGTGGTGGAGGTGGTGGTGAAGGTGGTGGTGAAGGTGGTGGTGAAGGTAGTGGTGAAGGTAGTGGTGAAGGTGGTGGTGAAGGTGGAGGTGAAGGTGGTGGTGTAGGTGGTAGTGAAGGTGGAGGTGAAGGTAGTGGTGAAGGTGGTGGTGAAGGTGGTGGTGAACGTGGTGGTGATGGTGGTGGTGGAGGTGGTGGTGAAGGTGGTGCTGAAGGTGGTGGTGAAGGTAGTGGTGAAGGTGGTGGTGGAGGTGGTGGTGAAGGTGGTGCTGAAGGTGGTGGTGAAGGTAGTGGTGAAGGTAGTGGTGAAGGTAGTGGTGAAGGTAGTGTTGAAGGTAGAAGTGAAGGTAGTGGTGAAGGTGGTGGTAAAAGTGGTGGTGAAGGAAGTGGTGAAGGTGGTGGTGAAGGTGGTGGTGAAGGTGGTGGTGAAGGTAGTGGTGAAGAAGCTGGTGAAGGTGGTGGTGAAGGTGGTGGTGAAGGTAGTGGTGAAGGTAGCGGTGAAGGTAGTAGTGAAGGTGGTGGTGAAGGTGGTGGTGAAGGTGGTGGCGAAGGTGGTGGTGGAGGTGGTGGTGAAGGCAGAGGTGAAGGTAGTGGTGAAGGTGGTGGTGAAGGTGGTGTTGAAAGTGGTGGTAAGATAGTGATGAAGGTAGTGGTGAAGGTAGTGGTGAAGGTGGTGGTGAAGGTGGTAGTGGAGGTGGTAGTGGAGGTGGTGATGAAGGTGGTGATGAAGGTAGTGGTGAAGGTGGTGGTGAAGGTGGTGGTGAAGGTGGTGGTGAAGGTGGTGGTGAAGGTAGTGGTGCAGGTAGTGGTGAAGGTAGTGGTGAAGGTAGTGGTGAAGGTATTGGTGAAGGTAGTGGTGAAGGTAGTGGTGAAGGTAGTGGTGAAGGTGGTGGTGAAGGTGGAAGTGAAGGTAGTGGTGGAGGTAGTGGTGAAGGTAGTGGTGAAGGTAGTGGTGAAGGTAGTGGTGAAGGTAGTGGTAAAGGTGGTGGTGAAGGTAGTGGTGAAGGTAGTGGTGAAGGTGGTGGTGAAGGTAGTGGTGAAAGTAGTGGTGAAGGTGGTGGTGAAGGTAGCGGTGAAGGTAGTGGTGGAGGTGGTGGTGAAGGTGGTGGTGAAGGTAGTAATGAAGGTAGTGGTGAAGGTAGTGGTGAAGGTTGTGGTGAAGGTAGCGGTGAAGGTAGTGGTGAAGGTAGCGGTGAAGGTGGTGGTGGAGGTGGTGGTGGAGGTAGTGGTGAAGGTAGTGGTGAAGGTGGTGGTGGAGGTAGTGGTGAAGGTGGTGGTGGAGGTAGTGGTGAAGGTAGTGGTGAAGGTAGTGGTGAAGGTAGTGGTGAAGGTAGTGGTGAAGGTGGTGGTGAAGGTAGTGGTGAAGGTAGTGGTGAAGGTGGTGGTGAAGGTAGTGGTGAAAGTAGTGGTGAAGGTGGTGGTGAAGGTAGCGGTGAAGGTAGTGGTGGAGGTGGTGGTGAAGGTGGTGGTGAAGGTAGTGGTGAAGGTTGTGGTGAAGGTAGTGGTGAAGGAGGTGGTGAAGGTAGCGGTGAAGGTAGCGGTGAAGGTGAAGGTAGTAGTGATGGTAGTGGTGAAGGTACTGGTGAAGGTGGTGGTGAAGGTAGTGGTGAAGGTAGTGGTGAAGGTAGTGGTGAAGATGGTGGTGAAGGTAGCGGTGAAGGTAGTGGTGAAGGTGGTGGTGGAGGTAGTGGTGAAGGTAGTGGTGAAGGTGGTGGTGGAGGTAGTGGTGAAGGTAGTGGGGAAGGTGGTGGTGGAGGTGGTGGTGGAGGTAGTGGTGAAGGTAGTGGTGAAGGTGGTGGTGGAGGTAGTGGTGAAAGTATTGGTGAAGGTAGTGGTGAAGGTTGTGGTGAAGGTAGTGGTGAAGGTGGTGGTGAAGGTAGTGGTGAAGGTAGTGGTGAAGGTGGTGGTGAAGGTAGCGGTGAAGGTGGTGGTGAAGGTAGCGGTGAAGGTAGTGGTGGAGGTGGTGGTGAAGGTGGTGGTGAAGGTAGTGGTGAAGGTGGTGGTGAAGGTAGTGGTGAAGGTTGTGGTGAAGGTAGCGGTGAAGGTAGTGGTGAAGGTAGCGTTGAAGGTGGTGGTGGAGGTGGTGGTGGAGGTAGTGGTGAAGGTAGTGGTGAAGGTGGTGGTGGAGGTGGTGGTGGAGGTAGTGGTGAAGGTAGTGGTGAAGGTGGTGGTGAAGGTAGCGGGGAAGGTGGTGGTGAAGGTGGTGGTGAAGGTAGTGGTGAAGGTAGTGGTGAAGGTAGCGGTGAAGATAGCGGTGAAGATAGTGGTGAAGGTGGTAGTGAAGGTGGTGTTGAAGGTGGTGGTGAAGGTGGTGGTGAAGGTGGTGGTGAAGGTGGTGGTGAAGGTAGTGGTGAAGGTAGTGGTGAAGGTGGTGGTGAAGGTAGCGGTGAAAGTAGTGGTGAAGGTGGTGGTGGAGGTAGTGGTGAAGGTAGTGGTGAAGGTGGTGGTGGAGGTAGTGGTGAAGGTGGTGGTGGAGGTAGTGGTGAAGGTAGTGGTGAAGGTAGTGGTGAAGGTAGTGGTGAAGGTAGTGGTGAAGGTAGTGGTGAAGGTAGTGGTGAAGGTAGTGGTGAAGGTGGTGGTGAAGGTTGTGGTGAAGGTAGTGGTGAAGGTGGTGGTGAAGGTAGTGGTGAAAGTAGTGGTGAAGGTGGTGGTGAAGGTAGCGGTGAAGGTAGTGGTGGAGGTGGTGGTGAAGGTGGTGGTGAAGGTAGTGGTGAAGGTTGTGGTGAAGGTAGTGGTGAAGGAGGTGGTGAAGGTAGCGGTGAAGGTAGCGGTGAAGGTGAAGGTAGTAGTGATGGTAGTGGTGAAGGTACTGGTGAAGGTGGTGGTGAAGGTAGTGGTGAAGGTAGTGGTGAAGGTAGTGGTGAAGATGGTGGTGAAGGTAGCGGTGAAGGTAGTGGTGAAGGTGGTGGTGGAGGTAGTGGTGAAGGTAGTGGTGAAGGTGGTGGTGGAGGTAGTGGTGAAGGTAGTGGGGAAGGTGGTGGTGGAGGTGGTGGTGGAGGTAGTGGTGAAGGTAGTGGTGAAGGTGGTGGTGGAGGTAGTGGTGAAGGTAGTGGTGAAGGTAGTGGTGAAGGTTGTGGTGAAGGTAGTGGTGAAGGTGGTGGTGAAGGTAGTGGTGAAGGTAGTGGTGAAGGTGGTGGTGAAGGTAGCGGTGAAGGTGGTGGTGAAGGTAGCGGTGAAGGTAGTGGTGGAGGTGGTGGTGAAGGTGGTGGTGAAGGTAGTGGTGAAGGTGGTGGTGAAGGTAGTGGTGAAGGTTGTGGTGAAGGTAGCGGTGAAGGTAGTGGTGAAGGTAGCGTTGAAGGTGGTGTTAAAAGTGGTGGTAAAGATAGTGATGAAGGTAGTGGTGAAGGTAGTATTGAAGGTGGTGGTGAAGGTGGTGGTGGAGGTAGTGGTGGAGGTAGTGGTGAAGGTAGTGGTGAAGGTGGTGGTGGAGGTGGTGGTGGAGGTAGTGGTGAAGGTAGTGGTGAAGGTGGTGGTGAAGGTTGCGGTGAAAGTGGTGGTGAAGGTAGTAGTGAAGGTAGTGGTGAAGGTGGTGTTGAAGGTGGTGGTGAAGGTAGTAGTGAAGGTGGTGGTGAAGGTGGTGGTGAAGGTTGCGGTGAAGGTGGTGGTGGAGGTGGTGGTGAAGGTGGTGGTGAAGGTGGTGGTGAAGGTAGTGGTGAAGGTAGTGGTGAAGGTGGTGGTGAAGGTGGAGGTGAAGGTGGTGGTGTAGGTGGTAGTGAAGGTGGAGGTGAAGGTAGTGGTGAAGGTGGTGGTGAAGGTGGTGGTGAACGTGGTGGTGATGGTGGTGGTGGAGGTGGTGGTGAAGGTGGTGCTGAAGGTGGTGGTGAAGGTAGTGGTGAAGGTGGTGGTGGAGGTGGTGGTGAAGGTGGTGCTGAAGGTGGTGGTGAAGGTAGTGGTGAAGGTAGTGGTGAAGGTAGTGGTGAAGGTAGTGTTGAAGGTAGAAGTGAAGGTAGTGGTGAAGGTGGTGGTAAAAGTGGTGGTGAAGGAAGTGGTGAAGGTGGTGGTGAAGGTGGTGGTGAAGGTGGTGGTGAAGGTAGTGGTGAAGAAGCTGGTGAAGGTGGTGGTGAAGGTGGTGGTGAAGGTAGTGGTGAAGGTAGCGGTGAAGGTAGTAGTGAAGGTGGTGGTGAAGGTGGTGGTGAAGGTGGTGGCGAAGGTGGTGGTGGAGGTGGTGGTGAAGGCAGAGGTGAAGGTAGTGGTGAAGGTGGTGGTGAAGGTGGTGTTGAAAGTGGTGGTAAAGATAGTGATGAAGGTAGTGGTGAAGGTAGTGGTGAAGGTGGTGGTGAAGGTGGTAGTGGAGGTGGTAGTGGAGGTGGTGATGAAGGTGGTGATGAAGGTAGTGGTGAAGGTGGTGGTGAAGGTGGTGGTGAAGGTGGTGGTGAAGGTGGTGGTGAAGGTAGTGGTGCAGGTAGTGGTGAAGGTAGTGGTGAAGGTAGTGGTGAAGGTATTGGTGAAGGTAGTGGTGAAGGTAGTGGTGAAGGTAGTGGTGAAGGTGGTGGTGAAGGTGGAAGTGAAGGTAGTGGTGGAGGTAGTGGTGAAGGTAGTGGTGAAGGTAGTGGTGAAGGTAGTGGTGAAGGTAGTGGTAAAGGTGGTGGTGAAGGTAGTGGTGAAGGTAGTGGTGAAGGTGGTGGTGAAGGTAGTGGTGAAAGTAGTGGTGAAGGTGGTGGTGAAGGTAGCGGTGAAGGTAGTGGTGGAGGTGGTGGTGAAGGTGGTGGTGAAGGTAGTAATGAAGGTAGTGGTGAAGGTAGTGGTGAAGGTTGTGGTGAAGGTAGCGGTGAAGGTAGTGGTGAAGGTAGCGGTGAAGGTGGTGGTGGAGGTGGTGGTGGAGGTAGTGGTGAAGGTAGTGGTGAAGGTGGTGGTGGAGGTAGTGGTGAAGGTGGTGGTGGAGGTAGTGGTGAAGGTAGTGGTGAAGGTAGTGGTGAAGGTAGTGGTGAAGGTAGTGGTGAAGGTGGTGGTGAAGGTAGTGGTGAAGGTAGTGGTGAAGGTGGTGGTGAAGGTAGTGGTGAAAGTAGTGGTGAAGGTGGTGGTGAAGGTAGCGGTGAAGGTAGTGGTGGAGGTGGTGGTGAAGGTGGTGGTGAAGGTAGTGGTGAAGGTTGTGGTGAAGGTAGTGGTGAAGGAGGTGGTGAAGGTAGCGGTGAAGGTAGCGGTGAAGGTGAAGGTAGTAGTGATGGTAGTGGTGAAGGTACTGGTGAAGGTGGTGGTGAAGGTAGTGGTGAAGGTAGTGGTGAAGGTAGTGGTGAAGATGGTGGTGAAGGTAGCGGTGAAGGTAGTGGTGAAGGTGGTGGTGGAGGTAGTGGTGAAGGTAGTGGTGAAGGTGGTGGTGGAGGTAGTGGTGAAGGTAGTGGGGAAGGTGGTGGTGGAGGTGGTGGTGGAGGTAGTGGTGAAGGTAGTGGTGAAGGTGGTGGTGGAGGTAGTGGTGAAAGTAATGGTGAAGGTAGTGGTGAAGGTTGTGGTGAAGGTAGTGGTGAAGGTGGTGGTGAAGGTAGTGGTGAAGGTAGTGGTGAAGGTGGTGGTGAAGGTAGCGGTGAAGGTGGTGGTGAAGGTAGCGGTGAAGGTAGTGGTGGAGGTGGTGGTGAAGGTGGTGGTGAAGGTAGTGGTGAAGGTGGTGGTGAAGGTAGTGGTGAAGGTTGTGGTGAAGGTAGCGGTGAAGGTAGTGGTGAAGGTAGCGTTGAAGGTGGTGGTGGAGGTGGTGGTGGAGGTAGTGGTGAAGGTAGTGGTGAAGGTGGTGGTGGAGGTGGTGGTGGAGGTAGTGGTGAAGGTAGTGGTGAAGGTGGTGGTGAAGGTAGCGGGGAAGGTGGTGGTGAAGGTGGTGGTGAAGGTGGTGGTGGAGGTGGTAGTGGAGGTGGTGGTGAAGGTGGTGGTGGAGGTGGTGGTGAAGGTGGTGGTGGAGGTAGTGGTGAAAGTAGTGGTGAAGGTGGTGGTGGAGGCAGTGGTGAAGGTGGTGGTGAAGGTGGTGGTGAAGGTGGTGGTGGAGGTGGTGGTGAAGGTAGTGGTGAAGAAAGCAGTGAAGGTAGGGGTGAAGGTGGTGGTGAAGGTGGTGGTGGAGGTAGTGATGAAGGTGGTGGTGGAGGTGGTGGTGAAGGTAGTGGTGAAGGTGGTGGTGAAGGTGGTGGTGGAGGTGGTGGTGAAGGTAGTAGTGAAGGTGGTGGTGAAGGTTTCGGTAAAGGTGGTGGTGAAGGTAAGGTAGTGGTGAAGGTGGTGGTGAAGGTGGTGGTGAAGGTAGTAGTGAAGGTAGTGGTGAAGGTGGTGGTAAAGGTGGTGGTGGTGAAGGTAGTAGTGAAGGTGGTGGTGAAGTTAGTGGTGAAAGTAGCGGTGAAGGTGGTGGTGAAGGTAGTGGTGAAGGTAGTGGTGAAGGTGGTGGTGAAGGTGGCGGTGAAGGTGGTGGTGAAGGTAGTGGTGAAGGTGGTGGTGAAGGTAGTGGTGAAGGTAGCGGTGAAGGTGGTAGTGAAGGTAGTGGTGAAGGTAGTGGTGAAGGTAGCGGTGAAGTTGGTGGTGAAGGTGGTGGTGAAGGTGGTGGTGAACGTGGTGGTGAAGGTGGTGGTGAAGGTGGTGGTGAAGGTGGTGGTGAAGGTGGTGGTGAACGTGGTGGTGAAGGTGGTGGTGAAGGTGGTGGTGAAGGTGGTGGTGAAGGTAGCGGTGAAGGTGGTGGTGAAGGTGGAGGTGAAGGTGGTGGTGAAGATGTTGGTGAAGGTAGCGGTGAAGGTGGTGGTGAAGGTGGAGGTGAAGGTGGTGGTGAAGGTTGTGGTGAAGGTAGTGGTGAAGGTAGTGGTGAAGGTAGTGGTGAAGGTAACGGTGAAGGTAGTGGTGAAGGTGGTGGTGAAGGTGGTGGCGAAGGTGGTGGTGAAGGTGGTGGTGAAGGTGGTGGTGAAGGTGGTGGTGAAGGTGGTTGTGCAGGTGGTGGTGGAGGTGGTGGAGAAGGCGGAGGTGAAGGTAGTGGTGAAGGTGGTGGTGAAGGTGGTGTTGCAAATGGTGGTGAAGATAGTGATGAAGGTAGTAGTGAAGGTAGTGGTGAAGGTAGTAGTGAAGGTGGTGGTGAAGGTGGTAGTGGAGGTGGTGGTGGAGGTGGTGATGAAGGTAGTGGTAAAGGTGGTGGTGAAGGTGGTGGTGAAGGTAGTGGTGAAGGTGGTGGTGAAGGTAGTGGTGAAGGTGGTGGTGAAGGTGGTGGTGAAGGTGGTGGTGAAGGTAGTGGTGAAGGTGGTGGTGAAGGTGGTGGTGAAGGTAGTTGTGAAGGTGGTGGTGAAGGTGGTGAAGGTCGTGGTGAAGTTAGTGGTGAAGGTAGTGGTGAAGGTAGTGGTGAAGGTAGCGGTGAAGGTAGTGGTGAAGGTGGTGGTGAAGGTGGTGGTGAAGGTGGTGGTGAAGGTAGTGGTGAAGGTAGTGGTGAAGGTGATGGTGAAGGTGGTGAAGGTAGTGGTGAAGGTAGCGGTGAAGGTAGTGGTGAAGGTGGTGGTGACGGTGGTGGTGAAGGTAGTGGTGAAGGTGGTGATAAAGGTAGTGTTGAAGGTGGTGGTGAAGGTAGTAGTGAAGGTGGTGGTGAAGGTGGTGGTGAAGGTAGTGGTGGAGGTGGTGGTGAAGATGGTGGTGAAGGTGGTGGTGAATGTGGTGGTGAATGTTGTGGTGGAGGTGGTGGTGAAGGTGGTGGTGAAGGTGGTGGTGAAGGTGGTGGTGAAGGTGGTGGTGAAGGTAGCGGTGAAGGTGGTGGTGAAGGTAGTGGTGAAGGTGGTGGTGAAGGTAGTGGTGAAGGTGGTGGTGGAGGTGGTGGTGAAGGTGGTGGTGAAGGTGATGGTGAAGGTAGCGGTGAAGGTGGTGGTGAAGGTAGCGGTGAAGGTAGTGGGGAAGGTGGTGGTGGAGGTAGTGGTGAAGGTAGTGGTGAAGGTGGTGGTGGAGGTAGTGGTGAAGGTGGTGGTGGAGGTAGTGGTGAAGGTAGTGGTGAAGGTAGTAGTGAAGGTAGTGGTGAAGGTAGTGGTGAAGGTGGTGGTGAAGGTAGTGGTGAAGGTAGTGGTGAAGGTGGTGGTGAAGGTAGTTGTGAAGGTAGTGGTGAAGGTGGTGGTGAAGGTAGCGGTGAAGGTGGTGGTGAAGGTGGTGGTGAAGGTAGTGGTGAAGGTTGTGGTGAAGGTGGTGGTGGAGGTGGTGGTGAAGGTAGTGGTGAAGGTGGTGGTGAAGGTAGCGGTGAAGGTAGCGGTGAAAGTGGTGGTGAAGGTAGTGGTGACGGTGGTGGTGAAGGTGGTAGTGAAGGTGGTGGTGAAGGTAGTGGTGAAGGTGTTGGTGAAGGTGGTTGTGAAGGTAGTGGTGAAGGTAGCGGGGAAGGTGGTGGTGAAGGTGTTGGTGAAGGTGGTGGTGGAGGTGGTAGTGGAGGTGGTGGTGAAGGTGGTGGTGCAGGTGGTACTAGAGGTGGTGGTGGAGGTGGTGGTGAAGGTGGTGGTGGAGGTAGTGGTGAAGGTAGTGGTGAAGGTGGTGGTGGAGGTAGTGGTGAAGGTGGTGGTGGAGGTAGTGGTGAAGGTAGTGGTGAAGGTAGTGGTGAAAGTAGTAGTGAAAGTGGTGGTGAAGGTAGTGGTGAAGGTGGTGGTGGAGGTGGTGGTGAAGGTAGTGGTGAAGATAGCGGTGAAGGTGGGGGTGAAGGTGGTGGTGAAGGTGTGGTGGAGGTAGTGATGAAGGTGGTGGTGGACGTGATGGTGAAGGTAGTGGTGAAGGTGGAGGTGAAGGTGTTAGTGAAGGTAGCGGTGAATGTGGGGGTGAAGGTGTTGGTGAAGGTGTTGGTGGTGGAGGTAATGATGAAGGTGGTGGTGGAGGTGGTGGTGAAGGTAGTGGTGAAGGTGGTGGTGGAGGTGGTGGCGAAGGTAGTGGTGAAGGTGGTGGTGAAGGTGGTGGTGAAGGTAGTAGTGAAGGTGGTGGTGAAGGTTGCGGTAAAGGTGGTGGTGAAGGTAGTGGTGAAGGTGGTGGTGAAGGTGGTGGTGAAGGTAGTAGTGAAGGTAGTGGTGAAGGTGGTGGTGAAGGTGGTGGTGAAGGTAGTAGTGAAGGTGGTGGTGAAGTTAGTGGTGAAGGTAGCGGTGAAGGTAGCGGTGAAGGTGGTAGTGAAGGTAGTGGTGAAGGTGGTGGTGAAGGTGGTGGTGAAGGTGGCGGTGAAGGTGGTGGTGAAGGTGGTGGTGAAGGTGGTGGTGAAGGTTGTGGTGAAGGTAGTGGTGAAAGTGGTGTTGAAGGTGGTGGTGAAGGTAGTGGTGAAGGTAGTGGTGAAGGTGGTGGTGAAGGTGGCGGTGAAGGTGGTGGTGAAGGTGGTGGTGAAGGTGGTGGTGAAGGTGGTGGTGAAGGTAGTGGCGAAGATAGTGGTGAAAGTGGTGGTGAAGGTGGTGGTGAAGGTAGTGGTGAAGTTAGCGGTGAAGGTAGTGGTGAAGGTAGTGGTGAAGGTGGTGGTGAAGGTGGTGAAGGTGGTGGTGAAGTTAGTGGTGAAGGTAGTGGTGAAGGTAGTGGTGAAGGTAGTGGTGAAGGTGGTGGTGAAGGTGGTGGTGAAGGTAGTGGTGAAGGTAGTGGTGAAGGTGATGATGAAGGAGGTGAAGGTAGTGGTGAAGGTAGCGGTGAAGGTAGTGGTGAAGGTGGTGGTGACGGTGGTGGTGAAGGTAGTGGTGAAGGTGGTGATAAAGGTAGTGGTGAAGGTAGTGGTGAAGGTGGTGGTGAAGGTAGTAGTGAAGGTGGTGGTGAAGGTGGTGGTGAAGGTAGTGGTGGAGGTGGTGGTGAAGGTGGTGGTGAAGGTGGTGGTGAATGTGGTGGTGAATGTTGTGGTGGAGGTGGTGGTGAAGGTGGTGGTGAAGGTGGTGGTGAAGGTGGTGGTGAAGGTAGCGGTGAAGGTGGTGGTGAAGGTAGTGGTGAAGGTGGTGGTGAAGGTAGTGGTGAAGGTGGTGGTGGAGGTGGTGGGGAAGGTGGTGGTGAAGGTGATGGTGAAGGTAGCGGTGAAGGTGGTGGTGAAGGTAGCGGTGAAGGTAGTGGGGAAGGTGGTGGTGGAGGTAGTGGTGAAGGTAGTGGTGAAGGTGGTGGTGGAGGTAGTGGTGAAGGTGGTGGTGGAGGTAGTGGTGAAGGTAGTGGTGAAGGTAGTAGTGAAGGTAGTGGTGAAGGTAGTGGTGAAGGTGGTGGTGAAGGTAGTGGTGAAGGTAGTGGTGAAGGTGGTGGTGAAGGTAGTTGTGAAGGTAGTGGTGAAGGTGGTGGTGAAGGTAGTGGTGACGGTGGTGGTGAAGGTGGTAGTGAAGGTGGTGGTGAAGGTAGTGGTGAAGGTGTTGGTGAAGGTGGTTGTGAAGGTAGTGGTGAAGGTAGCGGGGAAGGTGGTGGTGAAGGTGGTACTAGAGGTGGTGGTGGAGGTGGTGGTGAAGGTGGTGGTGGAGGTAGTGGTGAAGGTAGTGGGGAAGGTGGTGGTGGAGGTAGTGGTGAAGGTAGTGGTGAAGGTGGTGGTGGAGGTAGTGGTGAAGGTGGTGGTGGAGGTAGTGGTGAAGGTGGTGGTGAAGGTGGTGGTGAAGGTAGTGGTGAAGGTGGTGGTGAAGTTAGTGGTGAAGGTAGTGGTGAAGGTAGTGGTGAAGGTAGCGGTGAAGGTAGTGGTGAAGGTGGTGGTGAAGGTGGTGGTGAAGGTGGCGGTGAAGGTAGTGGTGAAGGTAGTGGTGAAGGTGATGGTGAAGGTGGTGAAGGTAGTGGTGAAGGTAGCGGTGAAGGTAGTGGTGAAGGTGGTGGTGACGGTGGTGGTGAAGGTATTGGTGAAGGTGGTGATAAAGGTAGTGGTGAAGGTGGTGGTGAAGGTAGTAGTGAAGGTGGTGGTGAAGGTGGTGGTGAAGGTAGTGGTGGAGGTGGTGGTGAAGGTGGTGGTGAAGGTGGTGGTGAATGTGGTGGTGAATGTTGTGGTGGAGGTGGTGGTGGAGGTGGTGGTGAAGGTGGTGGTGAAGGTGGTGGTGAAGGTGGTGGTGAAGGTAGCGGTGAAGGTAGTGGGGAAGGTGGTGGTGGAGGTAGTGGTGAAGGTAGTGGTGAAGGTGGTGGTGGAGGTAGTGGTGAAGGTGGTGGTGGAGGTAGTGGTGAAGGTAGTGGTGAAGGTAGTAGTGAAGGTAGTGGTGAAGGTAGTGTTGAAGGTGGTGGTGAAGGTAGTGGTGAAGGTAGTGGTGAAGGTGGTGGTGAAGGTAGTTGTGAAGGTAGTGGTGAAGGTGGTGGTGAAGGTAGCGGTGAAGGTGGTGGTGAAGGTGGTGGTGAAGGTAGTGGTGAAGGTTGTGGTGAAGGTGGTGGTGGAGGTGGTGGTGAAGGTAGTGGTGAAGGTGGTGGTGAAGGTAGCGGTGAAGGTAGCGGTGAAAGTGGTGGTGAAGGTAGTGGTGACGGTGGTGGTGAAGGTGGTAGTGAAGGTGGTGGTGAAGGTAGTGGTGAAGGTGTTGGTGAAGGTGGTTGTGAAGGTAGTGGTGAAGGTAGCGGGGAAGGTGGTGGTGAAGGTGTTGGTGAAGGTGGTGGTGGAGGTGGTAGTGGAGGAGGTGGTGAAGGTGGTGGTGGAGGTGGTACTAGAGGTGGTGGTGGAGGTGGTGGTGAAGGTGGTGGTGGAGGTAGTGGTGAAGGTAGTGGTGAAGGTGGTGGTGGAGGTAGTGGTGAAGGTGGTGGTGGAGGTAGTGGTGAAGGTAGTGGTGAAGGTAGTGGTGAAGGTAGTAGTGAAAGTGGTGGTGAAGGTAGTGGTGAAGGTGGTGGTGGAGGTGGTGGTGAAGGTAGTGGTGAAGATAGCGGTGAAGGTGGGGGTGAAGGTGGTGGTGAAGGTGTGGTGGAGGTAGTGATGAAGGTGGTGGTGGACGTGATGGTGAAGGTAGTGGTGAAGGTGGAGGTGAAGGTAGTAGTGAAGGTAGCGGTGAATGTGAGGGTGAAGGTGTTGGTGAAGGTGGTGGTGGTGAAGGTAATGATGAAGGTGGTGGTGGAGGTGGTGGTGAAGGTGGTGGTGAAGGTGGTGGTGGAGGTGGTGGCGAAGGTAGTGGTGAAGGTGGTGGTGAAGGTGGTGGTGAAGGTAGTAGTGAAGGTGGTGGTGAAGGTAGTGGTGAAGGTGGTGGTGAAGTTAGTGGTGAAGGTAGTGGTGAAGGTAGTGGTGAAGGTAGCGGTGAAGGTAGTGGTGAAGGTGGTGGTGAAGGTGGTGGTGAAGGTGGCGGTGAAGGTAGTGGTGAAGGTAGTGGTGAAGGTGATGGTGAAGGTGGTGAAGGTAGTGGTGAAGGTAGCGGTGAAGGTAGTGGTGAAGGTGGTGGTGACGGTGGTGGTGAAGGTATTGGTGAAGGTGGTGATAAAGGTAGTGGTGAAGGTGGTGGTGAAGGTAGTAGTGAAGGTGGTGGTGAAGGTGGTGGTGAAGGTAGTGGTGGAGGTGGTGGTGAAGGTGGTGGTGAAGGTGGTGGTGAATGTGGTGGTGAATGTTGTGGTGGAGGTGGTGGTGGAGGTGGTGGTGAAGGTGGTGGTGAAGGTGGTGGTGAAGGTGGTGGTGAAGGTAGCGGTGAAGGTAGTGGGGAAGGTGGTGGTGGAGGTAGTGGTGAAGGTAGTGGTGAAGGTGGTGGTGGAGGTAGTGGTGAAGGTGGTGGTGGAGGTAGTGGTGAAGGTAGTGGTGAAGGTAGTAGTGAAGGTAGTGGTGAAGGTAGTGTTGAAGGTGGTGGTGAAGGTAGTGGTGAAGGTAGTGGTGAAGGTGGTGGTGAAGGTAGTTGTGAAGGTAGTGGTGAAGGTGGTGGTGAAGGTAGCGGTGAAGGTGGTGGTGAAGGTGGTGGTGAAGGTAGTGGTGAAGGTTGTGGTGAAGGTGGTGGTGGAGGTGGTGGTGAAGGTAGTGGTGAAGGTGGTGGTGAAGGTAGCGGTGAAGGTAGCGGTGAAAGTGGTGGTGAAGGTAGTGGTGACGGTGGTGGTGAAGGTGGTAGTGAAGGTGGTGGTGAAGGTAGTGGTGAAGGTGTTGGTGAAGGTGGTTGTGAAGGTAGTGGTGAAGGTAGCGGGGAAGGTGGTGGTGAAGGTGTTGGTGAAGGTGGTGGTGGAGGTGGTAGTGGAGGAGGTGGTGAAGGTGGTGGTGGAGGTGGTACTAGAGGTGGTGGTGGAGGTGGTGGTGAAGGTGGTGGTGGAGGTAGTGGTGAAGGTAGTGGTGAAGGTGGTGGTGGAGGTAGTGGTGAAGGTGGTGGTGGAGGTAGTGGTGAAGGTAGTGGTGAAGGTAGTGGTGAAGGTAGTAGTGAAAGTGGTGGTGAAGGTAGTGGTGAAGGTGGTGGTGGAGGTGGTGGTGAAGGTAGTGGTGAAGATAGCGGTGAAGGTGGGGGTGAAGGTGGTGGTGAAGGTGTGGTGGAGGTAGTGATGAAGGTGGTGGTGGACGTGATGGTGAAGGTAGTGGTGAAGGTGGAGGTGAAGGTAGTAGTGAAGGTAGCGGTGAATGTGAGGGTGAAGGTGTTGGTGAAGGTGGTGGTGGTGAAGGTAATGATGAAGGTGGTGGTGGAGGTGGTGGTGAAGGTAGTGGTGAAGGTGGTGGTGGAGGTGGTGGCGAAGGTAGTGGTGAAGGTGGTGGTGAAGGTGGTGGTGAAGGTAGTAGTGAAGGTGGTGGTGAAGGTTGCGGTAAAGGTGGTGGTGAAGGTAGTGGTGAAGGTGGTGGTGAAGGTGGTGGTGAAGGTAGTAGTGAAGGTAGTGGTGAAGGTGGTGGTGAAGGTGGTGGTGAAGGTAGTAGTGAAGGTGGTGGTGAAGTTAGTGGTGAAGGTAGCGGTGAAGGTAGCGGTGAAGGTGGTAGTGAAGGTAGTGGTGAAGGTGGTGGTGAAGGTGGTGGTGAAGGTGGCGGTGAAGGTGGTGGTGAAGGTGGTGGTGAAGGTGGTGGTGAAGGTTGTGGTGAAGGTAGTGGTGAAAGTGGTGTTGAAGGTGGTGGTGAAGGTAGTGGTGAAGGTAGTGGTGAAGGTGGTGGTGAAGGTGGCGGTGAAGGTGGTGGTGAAGGTGGTGGTGAAGGTGGTGGTGAAGGTGGTGGTGAAGGTAGTGGTGAAGATAGTGGTGAAAGTGGTGGTGAAGGTGGTGGTGAAGGTAGTGGTGAAGTTAGCGGTGAAGGTAGTGGTGAAGGTAGTGGTGAAGGTGGTGGTGAAGGTGGTGAAGGTGGTGGTGAAGTTAGTGGTGAAGGTAGTGGTGAAGGTAGTGGTGAAGGTAGCGGTGAAGGTAGTGGTGAAGGTGGTGGTGAAGGTGGTGGTGAAGGTGGTGGTGAAGGTAGTGGTGAAGGTAGTGGTGAAGGTGATGGTGAAGGTGGTGAAGGTAGTGGTGAAGGTAGCGGTGAAGGTAGTGCTGAAGGTGGTGGTGACGGTGGTGGTGAAGGTAGTGGTGAAGGTGGTGATAAAGGTAGTGGTGAAGGTGGTGGTGAAGGTAGTAGTGAAGGTGGTGGTGAAGGTGGTGGTGAAGGTAGTGGTGGAGGTGGTGGTGAAGGTGGTGGTGAAGGTGGTGGTGAAGGTGGTGGTGAAGGTGGTGGTGAAGGTAGCGGTGAAGGTGGTGGTGAAGGTAGTGGTGAAGGTGGTGGTGAAGGTAGTGGTGAAGGTGGTGGTGGAGGTGGTGGTGAAGGTGGTGGTGAAGGTGATGGTGAAGGTAGCGGTGAAGGTGGTGGTGAAGGTAGCGGTGAAGGTAGTGGGGAAGGTGGTGGTGGAGGTAGTGGTGAAGGTAGTGGTGAAGGTGGTGGTGGAGGTAGTGGTGAAGGTGGTGGTGGAGGTAGTGGTGAAGGTAGTGGTGAAGGTAGTAGTGAAGGTAGTGGTGAAGGTAGTGGTGAAGGTGGTGGTGAAGGTAGTGGTGAAGGTAGTGGTGAAGGTGGTGGTGAAGGTAGTTGTGAAGGTAGTGGTGAAGGTGGTGGTGAAGGTAGCGGTGAAGGTGGTGGTGAAGGTGGTGGTGAAGGTAGTGGTGAAGGTTGTGGTGAAGGTGGTGGTGGAGGTGGTGGTGAAGGTAGTGGTGAAGGTGGTGGTGAAGGTAGCGGTGAAGGTAGCGGTGAAAGTGGTGGTGAAGGTAGTGGTGACGGTGGTGGTGAAGGTGGTAGTGAAGGTGGTGGTGAAGGTAGTGGTGAAGGTGTTGGTGAAGGTGGTTGTGAAGGTAGTGGTGAAGGTAGCGGGGAAGGTGGTGGTGAAGGTGTTGGTGAAGGTGGTGGTGGAGGTGGTAGTGGAGGTGGTGGTGGAGGTGGTGCTAGAGGTGGTGGTGGAGGTGGTGGTGAAGGTGGTGGTGGAGGTAGTGGTGAAGGTAGTGGTGAAGGTGGTGGTGGAGGTAGTGGTGAAGGTGGTGGTGGAGGTAGTGGTGAAGGTAGTGGTGAAGGTAGTGGTGAAGGTAGTAGTGAAAGTGGTGGTGAAGGTAGTGGTGAAGGTGGTGGTGGAGGTGGTGGTGAAGGTAGTGGTGAAGATAGCGGTGAAGGTGGGGGTGAAGGTGGTGGTGAAGGTGGTGGTGGTGGAGGTAATGATGAAGGTGGTGGTGGAGGTGGTGGTGAAGGTAGTGGTGAAGGTGGTGGTGAAGGTTGTGGTGAAGGTAGTAGTGAAGGTGGTGGTGAAGGTTGCGGTAAAGGTGGTGGTGAAGGTAGTGGTGAAGGTGGTGGTGAAGGTGGTGGTGAAGGTAGTAGTGAAGGTAGTGGTGAAGGTGGTGGTGAAGGTGGTGGTGAAGGTAGTAGTGAAGGTGGTGGTGAAGTTAGTGGTGAAGGTAGCGGTGAAGGTAGCGGTGAAGGTGGTAGTGAAGGTAGTGGTGAAGGTGGTGGTGAAGGTGGTGGTGAAGGTGGCGGTGGAGGTAGTGATGAAGGTGGTGGTGGACGTGATGGTGAAGGTAGTGGTGAAGGTGGAGGTGAAGGTAGTAGTGAAGGTAGCGGTGAATGTGGGGGTGAAGGTGTTGGTGAAGGTGGTGGTGGTGGAGGTAATGATGAAGGTGGTGGTGGTGGAGGTAATGATGAAGGTGGTGGTGGAGGTGGTGGTGAAGGTAGTGGTGAAGGTGGTGGTGGAGGTGGTGGTGAAGGTAGTGGTGAAGGTAGTAGTGAAGGTGGTGGTGAATGTGGTGGTGGAGGTGGTGGTGGAGGTGGTGGTGAAGGTGGTGGTGAAGGTAGTGGTGAAGGTGGTGGTGGAGGTGGTGGTGAAGGTGGTGGTGAAGGTGGTGGTGGAGGTGGTGGTGAAGGTGGTGGTGAATGTGGTGGTGGAGGTGGTGGTGAAGGTGGTGGTGAAGTTAGTGGTGAAGGTGGTGGTGGAGGTGGTGGTGGAGGTGGTGATGAAGGTGGTGGTGAAGGTAGTGGTGAAGGTGGTGGTGGAGGTGGTGGTGAAGGTGGTGGTGAAGATGGTGGTGAAGGTGGTGGTGAAGGTGGTGGTGAAGGTAGTGGTGAAGGTAGTGGTGAAGGTAGTGGTGAAGGTGGTGGTGAAGGTGGTGGTGAAGGTAGTGGTGAAGGTGGTGGTGAATGTGGTGGTGGAGGTGGTGGTGAAGGTGGTGGTGAAGGTAGTGGTGAAGGTGGTGGTGGAGGTGGTGGTGAAGGTGGTGGTGAAGGTGGTGGTGGAGGTGGTGGTGAAGGTGGTGGTGAATGTGGTGATGGAGGTGGTGGTGAAGGTGGTGGTGAAGTTAGTGGTGAAGGTGGTGGTGGAGGTGGTGGTGGAGGTGGTGGTGAAGGTGGTGGTGAAGGTAGTGGTGAAGGTGGTGGTGGAGGTGGTGGTGAAGGTGGTGGTGAAGGTGGTGGTGAAGGTGGTGGTGAAGGTAGTGGTGAAGGTAGTGGTGAAGGTGGTGGTGAAGGTGGTGGTGAAGGTAGTGGTGAAGGTGGTGGTGGAGGTGGTGGTGAAGGTGGTGGTGAAGGTGGTGGTGAAGGTGGTGGTGAAGGTGGTGGTGAAGGTGGTGGTGAAGGTAGTGGTGAAGGTGGTGGTGAAGGTGGTGGTGAAGGTGGTGGTGAAGGTGGTGGTGAAGGTAGTGGTGAAGGTAGTGGTGAAGGTGGTGGTGAAGGTGGTGATGAAGGTAGTTGTGAAGTTAATTGTGAAGGTAGAGGTGGGAGTAGTTGTAAAGGTAGTGGTGACTATCAGGTGGGTGGTTATTTGCAAGGCCGTGTGGTCTTACTAGCAGGTGGGTGGTTGTTAGCTAGGCCGGTAGGTCTTACCAACTGGTGTGTGGTTATTGGCTAGGCCGTGTGGTCTTACTAGCAGATGGGTGATTGTTGGCATGGCCGTGTGGTCTTACCACCAGGTGGGTGGATACTGGTTAGGCCGTGTGATCCTACTATCAGGTAGTTGGTTGTTGGCTAGGCTGTGTGGTCTTACCAACAGGTGGTTTGTTGTTATCTAGGCCGTGTGGTCTATGTTGGAAATTTCTAACACTAACACACTACTATTGTATTATAATACATCATTATTATATACTAATTACAGTAGTTATTAATTTCACTAACGGTTGTGTAATATAAATTAATATTTCTTTATCTGAGCCTATTGCTAATATTCTCACGACATCTGTCAGATAATGTACATTTAAACATATTTATTACCAATATGTTAGAGAATTGAATGTGGTTCTCTAAAATTATCAATATTCCGTACAATAATTAACTACGGATAATATAGCTCCCAATAATCCAAAACCGAGAGTTATTGACTGAAATTATTATCAAGTAGCAGTTTTATCTGTTACGTACAAATGCTATGGAGGAAATACAATTTCTCTTCATTTCTCTATTAACACCATTTAATGAGAATATGATATTATTTAATTCCCTATAATTGCCACCCGGTTCTCATTAACGCATTACATCAGTAATTACACAGAAAAGAATTATCTGTGATTAGTAATTTCTGTTGTAAATGCGAGAGACGAGTTGAAGGAGGTCGGAGAGACGCTGCCATTATTCGCCATGCTGCTTCGCTAGAGACGCCAACAATCACATCGTGCGTCCTGGGAGAGTCGATTTCCATCAATACTATGTTAGGCCCTTGCATTTAATCGGCCTAGGAGCGTGTAATTGCTCCAGTAGCAATCTGGAATTGCTTCAGTGGACAACCAGCAGGTTAAGTGCCCTAGTATTTGTTATATTGTGAGATCTCTAGGTATATCATTTTACTGTGCACTGTCCATCGTTATACTATGCGACCTCCCCAAACAATAAGTACGTCCATAAGGAATTAAATTCATTCCTTTTATGGCATAGTGAGGATATTATATAGTAGGTGTAACCAAGTAGTATATTTAGTTGAAATTTCAGCTTGTGTTGTAAGCGGTCGTGGTCATCATGTTCCCACGCCATGCTTGAACTCACGTGTTGCAGCAAGTAGCAGACAACGCCATTGCACCTCTACCTCTCCGTTCACTATTACAGCTAAGCAGCTGAAATCTTTTCTATTATTTTTTAAATTGAGAAAATAATAGATCAATCGAAGAGATTTAGTTTATTTGATTTGAGATACTTAACGTAATATGTTAGCCTCATAAACGTCAAATGAGACTAATTGCTTGATTAATCAACATATAATGTTTTTACCATTAATCAATTCATCTAATGTTTCTTAATAGTATTTAGTAGAATTACTAATTTTTATTCGAGGAAGAACCAGCCTCGATGAAGCGTGCTGGGAGTAGATTACTTCTAGTATTAACCCCCAATTTTGTGAAGGACAGAAAGTTATTCTCGAACATTTATATTATACAACCCATTAACGTTTAAAGAATAATCTTTAATAGTTTCTTATCCATAGGCACTGGTATTTCAGTCCTTATCATTTAACTTTATCTGTTTCCCTTTTCAGTCAAAATAGGGTGGTCCTTCGATTAATTTAAATTAATCTATTTATTAAATATCAATCAAATAATAGAGAGTAAGCTTTCTTCCCAACAGTCTATCAGGTGGGTGGTTGTTGATTAGGCCGTGTGGTCTTACCACTAAGTGGGTGGTAGTTGGTTAGACCGTGTGGTCTATCAGGTGGGTGGTTGTTAGCTTGGCCGTGTGGTCTTACCACTAAGTGGGTGGTAGTTGGTTAGGCCGTGTGGTCTATCAGGCGGGTGGTTGTTGGCTAGGCCGTGTGGTCTTACCACTAAGTGGGTGGTAGTTGGTTAGACCGTGTGGTCTATCAGGTGGGTGGTTGTTGGCTTGGCCGTGTGGTCTTACCACTAAGTGGGTGGTAGTTGGTTAGACCGTGTGGTCTATCAGGTGGGTGGTTGTTGGCTTGGCCGTGTGGTCTTACCACTAAGTGGGTGGTAGTTGGTTAGGCCGTGTGGTCTATCAGGCGGGTGGTTGTTGGCTAGGCCGTGTGGTCTTACCACTAAGTGGGTGGTAGTTGGTTAGGCCGTGTGGTCTATCAGGCGGGTGGTTGTTGGCTAGCCCGTGTGGTCTTACCATTCACAGTCGTGGTGGTGCTCCCGGGGGCGTGATGATGTGGGTGTTCCCACAGTCGTGGTGGTGCTCCCGGGGGCGTGGTGATGTGAGTGTTCCCACAGTCGTGGTGGTGCTCCCGGGGGCGTGGTGATGTGAGTGTTCCCACAGTCGTGGTGGTGCTCCCGGGGGCGTGGTGATGTAAGTGTTCCCGCAGTCGTGGTGGTGCTCCCGGGGGCGTGGTGATGTGAGTGTTCCCACAGTCGTGGTGGTGCTCCCGGGGGCGTGGTGATGTGAGTGTTCCCACAGTCGTGGTGGTGCTCCCGGGGGCGTGGTGATGTGAGTGTTCCCACAGTCGTGGTGGTGCTCCCGGGGGCGTGGTGATGTGAGTGTTCCCACAGTCGTGGTGGTGCTCCCGGGGGCGTGGTGATGTGGGTGTTCCCACAGTCGTGGTGGTGCTCCCGGGGGCGTGGTGATGTGAGTGTTCCCACAGTCGTGGTGGTGCTCCCGGGGGCGTGGTGATGTGAGTGTTCCCACAGTCGTGGTGGTGCTCCCGGGGGCGTGGTGATGTGAGTGTTCCCACAGTCGTGGTGGTGCTCCCGGGGGCGTGGTGATGTGGGTGTTCCCACAGTCGTGGTGGTGCTCCCGGGGGCGTGGTGATGCGAGTGTTCCCACAGTCGTGGTGGTGCTCCCGGGGGCGTGATGATGTGAGTGTTCCCACAGTCGTGGTGGTGCTCCCGGGGGCGTGATGATGTGAGTGTTCCCACAGTCGTGGTGGTGCTCCCGGGGGCGTGATGATGTGAGTGTTCCCACAGTCGTGGTGGTGCTCCCGGGGGCGTGGTGATGTGAGTGTTCCCACAGTCGTGGTGGTGCTCCCGGGGGCGTGATGATGTGAGTGTTCCCACAGTCGTGGTGGTGCTCCCGGGGGCGTGATGATGTGAGTGTTCCCACAGTCGTGGTGGTGCTCCCGGGGGCGTGGTGATGTGAGTGTTCCCACAGTCGTGGTGGTGCTCCCGGGGGCGTGATGATGTGAGTGTTCCCACAGTCGTGGTGGTGCTCCCGGGGGCGTGATGATGTGAGTGTTCCCACAGTCGTGGTGGTGCTCCCGGGGGCGTGGTGATGTGAGTGTTCCCACAGTCGTGGTGGTGCTCCCGGGGGCGTGGTGATGTGAGTGTTCCCACAGTCGTGGTGGTGCTCCCGGGTGCGTGGTGATGTGAGTGTTCCCACAGTCGTGGTGGTGCTCCCGGGGGCGTGGTGATGTGAGTGTTCCCACAGTCGTGGTGGTGCTCCCGGGGGCGTGGTGATGTGAGTGTTACCACAGTCGTGGTGGTGCTCCCGGGGGCGTGATGATGTGGGTGTTCCCACAGTCGTGGTGGTGCTCCCGGGGGCGTGGTGATGTGAGTGTTCCCACAGTCGTGGTGGTGCTCCCGGGGGCGTGGTGATGTGGGTGTTCCCACAGTCGTGGTGGTGCTCCCGGGGGCGTGGTGATGTGGGTGTTCCCACAGTCGTGGTGGTGCTCCCGGGGGCGTGGTGATGTGAGTGTTCCCACAGTCGTGGTGGTGCTCCCGGGGGCGTGGTGATGTGGGTGTTCCCACAGTCGTGGTGGTGCTCCCGGGGGCGTGGTGATGTGGGTGTTCCCACAGTCGTGGTGGTGCTCCCGGGGGCGTGGTGATGTGAGTGTTCCCACAGTCGTGGTGGTGCTCCCGGGGGCGTGGTGATGTGGGTGTTCCCACAGTCGTGGTGGTGCTCCCGGGGGCGTGGTGATGTGGGTGTTCCCACAGTCGTGCTGGTGCTCCCGGGGGCGTGGTGATGTGAGTGTTCCCACAGTCGTGGTGGTGCTCCCGGGGGCGTGGTGATGTGGGTGTTCCCACAGTCGTGGTGGTGCTCCCGGGGGCGTGGTGATGTGAGTGTTCCCACAGTCGTGGTGGTGCTCCCGGGGGCGTGGTGATGTGGGTGTTCCCACAGTCGTGGTGGTGCTCCCGGGGGCGTGGTGATGTGGGTGTTCCCACAGTCGTGGTGGTGCTCCCAGGGGCGTGGTGATGTGAGTGTTCCCACAGTCGTGGTGGTGCTCCCGGGGGCGTGGTGATGTGGGTGTTCCCACAGTCGTGGTGGTGCTCCCGGGGGCGTGGTGATGTGGGTGTTCCCACAGTCGTGGTGGTGCTCCCGGGGGCGTGATGATGTGAGTGTTCCCACAGTCGTGGTGGTGCTCCCGGGGGCGTGGTGATGTGAGTGTTACCACAGTCGTGGTGGTGCTCCCGGGGGCGTGATGATGTGGGTGTTCCCACAGTCGTGGTGGTGCTCCCGGGGGCGTGGTGATGTGAGTGTTCCCACAGTCGTGGTGGTGCTCCCGGGGGCGTGGTGATGTGGGTGTTCCCACAGTCGTGGTGGTGCTCCCGGGGGCGTGGTGATGTGGGTGTTCCCACAGTCGTGGTGGTGCTCCCGGGGGCGTGGTGATGTGAGTGTTCCCACAGTCGTGGTGGTGCTCCCGGGGGCGTGGTGATGTGGGTGTTCCCACAGTCGTGGTGGTGCTCCCGGGGGCGTGGTGATGTGGGTGTTCCCACAGTCGTGGTGGTGCTCCCGGGGGCGTGGTGATGTGAGTGTTCCCACAGTCGTGGTGGTGCTCCCGGGGGCGTGGTGATGTGGGTGTTCCCACAGTCGTGGTGGTGCTCCCGGGGGCGTGGTGATGTGGGTGTTCCCACAGTCGTGCTGGTGCTCCCGGGGGCGTGGTGATGTGAGTGTTCCCACAGTCGTGGTGGTGCTCCCGGGGGCGTGGTGATGTGGGTGTTCCCACAGTCGTGGTGGTGCTCCCGGGGGCGTGGTGATGTGAGTGTTCCCACAGTCGTGGTGGTGCTCCCGGGGGCGTGGTGATGTGGGTGTTCCCACAGTCGTGGTGGTGCTCCCGGGGGCGTGGTGATGTGGGTGTTCCCACAGTCGTGGTGGTGCTCCCAGGGGCGTGGTGATGTGAGTGTTCCCACAGTCGTGGTGGTGCTCCCGGGGGCGTGGTGATGTGGGTGTTCCCACAGTCGTGGTGGTGCTCCCGGGGGCGTGGTGATGTGGGTGTTCCCACAGTCGTGGTGGTGCTCCCGGGGGCGTGATGATGTGAGTGTTCCCACAGTCGTGGTGGTGCTCCTGGGGGCGTGGTGATGTGGGTGTTCCCACAGTCGTGGTGGTGCTCCCGGGGGCGTGGTGATGTGAGTGTTCCCACAGTCGTGGTGGTGCTCCCGGGGGCGTGGTGATGTGAGTGTTCCCACAGTCGTGGTGGTGCTCCCGGGGGCGTGGTGATGTGAGTGTTCCCACAGTCGTGGTGGTGCTCCCGGGGGCGTGGTGATGTGAGTGTTCCCACAGTCGTGGTGGTGCTCCCGGGGGCGTGGTGATGTGAGTGTTCCCACAGTCGTGGTGGTGCTCCCGGGGGCGTGGTGATGTGAGTGTTCCCACAGTCGAGGTGGTGCTCCCGGGGGCGTGGTGATGTGAGTGTTCCCACAGTCGTGGTGGTGCTCCCGGGGGCGTGATGATGTGAGTGTTCCCACAGTCGTGGTGGTGCTCCCGGGGGCGTGGTGATGTGAGTGTTCCCACAGTCGTGGTGGTGCTCCCGGGGGCGTGGTGATGTGGGTGTTCCCACAGTCGTGGTGGTGCTCCCGGGGGCGTGGTGATGTGAGTGTTCCCACAGTCGTGGTGGTGCTCCCGGGGGCGTGGTGATGTGAGTGTTCCCACAGTCGTGGTGGTGCTCCCGGGGGCGTGGTGATGTGGGTGTTCCCACAGTCGTGGTGGTGCTCCCGGGGGCGTGGTGATGTGAGTGTTCCCACAGTCGTGGTGGTGCTCCCGGGGGCGTGGTGATGTGGGTGTTCCCACAGTCGTGGTGGTGCTCCCGGGGGCGTGGTGATGTGAGTGTTCCCACAGTCGTGGTGGTGCTCCCGGGGGCGTGGTGATGTGAGTGTTCCCACAGGAGACACTGAAGAGCACGCTCTCCTCTCCCTTAAAAATGTTAACCATCGGGAAGAATGAACAAAATACTTTACTTCTTTGTTACATATTTATCCCTCCTGTGTATCCACACTTTTCCGCTCCTTTCCTTTCTTCCATCGTTCCTTTTCTTAATTCCTTTCTTCCATAGTTCACAGCCTTGTGTGCCTACTCCTCCCTTCACGACACATCTCTCCCGACCTGTAGGTCTCCCCGCCACCACCAGTACCAGCACTGGGTTGTGAGCATGATGTGACTATGAGATATAGAGGCATGGAAGCCGTCTGCTGTTAGCGCTCCACCGGCTGCTTCCCAAAATGCGATTGGCCAATAGTTTATGGGATTCTGTTATCTCTATGTTTGAGCGTGCGTTCGTGCGCACGCACGCATCTACTCGCTTAACAGTGCTTGCGGACGGATGAACTTAGGCTCTTTGGTCTCGCTTCTCAGCTGTCAATCAACTATTGTACAGGTTCCTGAGCGTTTTGAGCTGTATCATATTTGTATTTAAAACTTTGAATGAAGTTCACTTCACCACATCTTTCTAATTCATTCCCTTTGTTCACTACTCTAGCATTTAAAAAAAATATAATATCTGTGTTGCTCATTTGGGTACTAAGGTTCCACTTGTGTCTCTTTGGGTGACTTCCACCCGAGCTAAATACTCTCAATGTCTTCTTTGGAAATTCCCCTGAGAATTTTGTATGTGGTAATCATGTCTCTCTTAACTCTTCTTTCTTGCAGCGAGGTGAGGATCAATTCATGCAGACCTTCCTCGTACTCATACCTCTTAGTTCTGGAACTAGTCATGTGGCATACGTTTGAACCTTCTCCAACTTCGTCTTGTGCTTGACTAGATATGGACTCCACGTTGGAGCTGCATACTCCAGGATTGGTGTGACATGTGTGGTATTGAAGGCTCTGAATGATTCCGTATACCAGTTTTTAAGGCCAGACTCGCATGTACCTCTAATGACATCCTTTTCATGTGAGTTTCTGGAGAGAGGTTCTGTGTGCTATCAAGCCAAGATACTTCTCTGTCCGGTTCATGAAGGCTATCATCTCCCATTTGGTTCCTGGCCTCGTGCTCTTTACTTAGTCTCATTATTTTACATTTATTTGACTTAAACTCTAAAAGCCATTTTGGTCTTGAAACCTCTTGCTGTCTTCTTATTTAATCTTCCACATAATTTTTGCATTATCAACAAACATTGAGAGGAATGCTTCTATTCCTTTTGGAAGAATGTTTACTTATATGAAAAACTGGATAAGTCAGGGAACTGAGCCCTGTACTCACCTAGTACTCACCTGTGAGTGTCCGCTAGTGACGGCTCACACTGAGGCCTCAACCCTCACAGTAACTCTCTGTCATCTGTTGTTTATCCACATGAGCACCTTCAATGATACTCCTGCCTACTTCTCCAACTTATCCACATGAGCACCTTCAATGATACTCCTGCCTACTTCTCCAACTTATCCACATGAGCACCTTCAATGATACTCCTGCCTACTTCTCCAACTTATCCACATGAGCACCTTCAATGATACTGCTGCCTACTTCTCCAACTTATCCACATGAGCACCTTCAATGATACTCCTGCCTACTTCTCCAACTTATCTATTAGTCTCTTAAACGGTCTGTGTTAAAGGCTTCTGCATCACCTTGCATGTTAAGGACACGGACTTGTAGTTCATTGCCTCCTCTCTGTCTACCTGTCTATCTCTGTGGTTCAGCATTACCTCCCTACCGACCGAGGGAGCCGGTCGGCCGAGCGGACAGCACGCTGGACTTGTGATCCTGGGTTCGATCCCAGGCGCCGGCCTGGGATCGAACCGGGAAACAATGGGCAAAGTTTCTTTCACCCTATGCCCCTGTTACCTAGCAGTAAAATAGGTACCTGGGTGTTAGTCAGCTGTCACGGGCTGCTTCCTGGGGGTGGAGGCCTGGTCGAGGACCGGGCCGCAGGGACACTTAAAAGCCCCGAAATCATCTCAAGATAACCTTCTTGTATACTCGAACAATATTATCTGTTTTCCAACTTATTGGTTGATCTCCCACTTCTATCGTCCTACTATGCACAATGGAGGATAGTAATCAAAGAGTTTGTGCTCCCTCTATTAGTATCTGGTATCAAGGGTGTAGGGGGGGTTGGGGGAGGCTTTTTGTACATACAATGAAACTTGGTCATTAGAACCAACCTGATATTAGCTTACCGTCGAACAGAGACCAATCACTTCCTGACCGAACAAACAGCCGATCACGGCAGCCACACTCCTGCTACCCTCGGTCGACTAGCAGTGGACACTGGAGTGCTTGCAATTATTTAGGAGATCACCCTAGTAAGCGTCTGGTTTTGGGAGAGGTGGTTCAGCATTACCTTTATTCAGGGGTACGGCTCACACTGCCTAATTATCATGAGTACACACCCCCTGTTGAGCCGCCATGACTCCCTCGCACTCTCCTTACTGTAGGATGATCTCTTAATCCCCTTTAGCTAGTTATAGTCCACTATCACCCAAGTTATAGCCGTGTCTTTTTTTTTTCTCTCTCTCTATCTCTCTCTCTAACCAGGAAGCCTCACCAGAACAAGAGCAAAAGCCAGCTAACAAATATAACATTTAATCAAATAAAACATACACAATATACATAAAGGAAAAGTTATAAAACAATACAATCTCTTAGGCTGCTACCAACTGATAACACTCCGATATCGCCTCATGTCTCCAACCTAAAATTGTATCAGACTGCTACTTAAACTTCGGCTTTCAACCTTCTGCTCCCTTCACTGCTTTAGGCTGCAATACATGGCACAAAAAAATCACATATTTCCTACTCTACAAAAAGCATCAATATCTCACCTTGCACTGCACCTTTCATACCAAAACGCAATCAAGCACTCCCTTAAACCTCAAGGTCCATATGATCCTGCTCCGTTACCCGAGGTCCCTTACTACAATCATCATCTGGTTCACGGTAATCAAGGATAATACCTTCCAACGCAGAAATGAAGAAAAAGCACGTATTGAGAACTATGCCTCTTCAACGCAAGCAGAGCTAACTGCCATTGTTATGGCGTTAAGGTTTCTTGAACGGAATACTAATGGTGCAGTGATTTGCACCGATTCAAAAGCAGCACTGCAAAGCCTAAGTAAAAATCAGGCAGAAAATCTTGCAATAGTCGCTGAAATCAAGAAAGCTGTGAGAGTACTTACCAATCAGGGAAGAGTCATCAAGTTTCTGTGGATCCCCTCCCATGTTGGAATATGTGGAAATGAACGAGCAGATGTACTGGCTGCTGAAGGCGCTGAAGGAGACCATATTGAATTCTTCATACCCAAGACTCAACTACAAATTAGAGGTATTATCAGGCAACATCACCGTGACAAGGTAACTGAGGAAAGGAGGATAGAAGCACAAACCAGTGAATCTTTACGATGGTACAACATGGTTGCAGCTGGCAATCCCAATCATTATGGCCGAAGAGGAGGACGACGAGGGAGAGAATCAGTAATAGCGAGAATCCGTCTTGGATACAAATATCCATGGAGATTTGGAATGGAAACAACAGTTGATCAGCGAAGTTGCAGAATCTGTGGTGAGAGTGATGGACACCGCCTTGACCACTATCTACGTGAATGTGAACACCTGAGAGACATTAGGAATAACTGTAGAATAATAAACCCCACATTGTTTGAGTTAGGAAAACACTATTTGTCAAATATTGATACTGTTCTTAAAAGATTTCCCCATTTTGCACCCACAAGATAACGTATGCTTTTAAGGGTTGATAAATGTTAATCTTCTTGTTTGAGGAGCTGTTCACTTGAGACAGTTAAGCAAGTCCCAGCTGTGTCTGGGTACAAGTGACAGGATGAACAACCCAGCGGGTTTTCTTCCTATTGGGGAGTGTTGTACATTCTGCTATGGCGGTATGTTCACTCACAAGATGAGTGGCGCTGCCCAATAAACTCGCCCCTCGGGGCAAAATTTAAAAAAATCATCATCTGGGTCCTCAGAATATTCTGTAAGGTACTTCTGCAGTTCCTCCAAACAGCTGCAATGAAGTCCTTCTTTAAGGTCAGTGAAGCTCTCTCCAAACGCTTCACACAAACGACGTGTAGCTCCCTACACTATTCGAAGATTCACTATGTTTCTGGAGTTTCACTCCTCAACTTGAAGTCCTGCACCACCTAGCTGTTCAGCTCCCACCCTGAGTTTCAGCTCACACTTGGAGTTCAGCATACACTCCTCCTCTGATATGAAGTTCTCTCACTAACTTCTCCCAGACAAACCGTTGTAGTTCTCCAACCCAAACGTTGCAGTTCTCCCACACAAGCGTTACAGTTCTCCCACACAAACCTGCAAATCCATCAGCATGCCATAAGAAACGTTTTCCTAACAAAACATAATTAAATGAATTCACGGAAAATAAAACTCCTCCATCCGACATCTCTTTAAACACCAATGCGTCGCCTCAATGGTGCTCCCCCATCTTGGGCGTGTCCACTTGCGAACATGTCCAGACACGTCGGTCGGTCGTGAGGCTGGGGGCTTCCCTCCTTCAGTCAGCACTTGACCTTCGGTGAGGGCGGATGTATCACTCCTCCCTCCAGAATGTTCTCTTATCTCTAATCACTTATTTGAGCTAACTGTCACAATAAAATATACTTCCTACATGCATAAATATTTGCCATGATCGCTGGGCACATGATCAAGCACAGGCAACCACTGTAACACCTGATATATGAGCTTAAAGCGAATTTGTATCTCGAGGGCACACAGCTGTGGCGCTCCCAGATGTCATCCTCTAAGACATCCAACAAGGTCTCTTTAAGACTGCCTCACAGCTCTTCTGCTCCTGACTTGAGTACATTAAGTCGTCTAACAGGCTTCACACATCAATGCCTGCTTGATTCCCTCCTCTTGAAGGAGCACACAGTTAGGGTTCCTACTAGTTAGCTCTCCATGTTCCTCCTACTACCAGGAAATCAACAAAGTACAACCCTCTCTGTCCACTTCTGTGACTCAAGTAAGGTCATGACGTCCTGCTAGCCTCACGTCTTGTCACCAAAGTATCGACACCTCATTTCATGTCACTTATTTACACGCTCATCCTCTGCTCCTATTTTTAATTATTCACTGACATTTATTATATATTTAATACATACATCTTTCATCTGACCTCTTTATCAGGTCCAGAAGGCAGAATAACTCTCTCTGGGGTAGACTCGTTCTACCCAGGCTACATGGGGTCATAACACTGGCATATGGTGAAATTCTGTCTAGACCAACAGCCTTTCTGTCATGTCCAGTTCCTGTAAAATGTTTCCTTATCTCTCCTCTTGAAATCTCAAAATACTCCAGTGATGCCTGGTTTAACACTCTTGTCTCTTAGTTTAGAAACTTCTCTTTCCTCAATTGTGAAGACCTGGAATCTTTTGGCGAGTTCCTTTTACGCCTCCTTGTCATTCTCAGTGAGCTTGTCTGCTCCTTTTTTTTAGTTTCAATAACTCTTAATTCACTGTTGTTTTCTTCCTCATGTGACTGTGAAGTAGTTAAAGTTGGGTCTTTGCTTTATTTGCTATGTCATTTTCATAAAATGTCTCTGCTCCTTCTTCTCACACTGAGGTACTCATTTCTAGTCCACTGGTACCTTTCCTTGCTCTCTAGGGTTCTATTATTTCTGACGTTTGTCCCTTTCCTTGTACTTATTTGCTTTGCCTCCTAACATCCCTGTTTAATCCTTGGAATCCGCCCATTGCATTTAATGTTTTTTTTTCCTTTAGACCGGGACAAATTTTTCTTGTGCTTCCAAAACTTTCTGGGTGATGTAGATCATCACTTATGGTGCATTATTTCCTTGGGGTTCTGTTGCCTGTGGTATTTCTATCTGGTATTTTCATAACTATTCATAATTTCCCATTCAGCCTTTTGTTTTCTGGTCCTTTCCATGAGTAAGTTATCCCTACTTCCACCAGATATTCAAACATCAATACACTGTGACCACTCATTCCCACTGAAGCTTCAAAATTTATTTCCCTTGTGTCTGAATCGTTCAGAGTGAATACGAAGTCAAGTCTGGCTGGTTTGTTGTTGCCTCTCATACTTGTGGTTCCCCTGACTTGCCGACATTAAAGGTTTCTTGTTGATACATCTAATAGTTTAGCTCTCCGTGTTCCTGTGCCCCATGTGGTTATTTATTCTCCCAGTCTATCTTTTCATAATTCAAGTCTCCCATGATTAGAAGTTGTGATCAATTCCTACTGGTGACAGAGGCTGCCCTTTCTATTATGATAATCACTGTCATGTTTTCCCTGTCATATTCCTGGATGGGTCTTTTGTCATTGATTGAAGGGTTATATTTCATTGCTAATAATGTCTTTAGTCCTTCCATTGTCTTGGTGTCTGTTAAGTGGTCTCTGAACCTTTTGCTGCCCAGGATATCCATATCCTGATATCTCCAGTCCTTTCTTATCAGCAGGGCAACTTCTCCTTCCCTTCCTTTCCCTCCCCCTTCCTTCCCTTTTTTTTTCCTGATTACATTGTAGTCCAGGAGAAACACTGCATTTGTTACGATACCTGACAATTTCCTTTCAACAAGTGCTATTAACGCCACGTAATATTCTTGTGCTCTTTTCCCAAGTTCACTTGTTTCATCTGTAATGCCATCTGTGCCATTAGGTGTCCAGAGACACCTAACCATCATATCAGTTACACTGGAGTATGAGGCTGTGTTCTACGTGGTGAGGAAGGCACTATGGGATTGGGGGTAGGAGGTAAGTCTAGAGTTACATGGATGCGGGGCAGGGATGGCACGATGGTGTGAGAAAGAGTAGGAAAGATTACCCTGAAATGGGATACAGGGCTGGGAGGTCTGGAAACCAGGGGCTGGGATAGTCTGGGATGTGTGGGAAGGGAGGTTCTGGAATAGTTGGCCGGGAGAGCCTGAGATTGAGGGACTGGGAGGATTTGGTTTAGAGAAGCAGGGAAGACATGGAATGGGGGAACAGGAAGGCACGCAGTGAGAACTTGATGGAGCACGTAAATAGATATTCTTTCTCTGCTACCAGGAGCTTAAAGACATTGCATCCTGCTTGTTACGAACCCGGATCCAGCGTCCGAGCACGGAGCAGTGACGACCGCACCATCTGTGGGTCAGCTCCCGAAACCCCCTCCAAACGGACGACGACACCTGGTGAGGACGACGTGTACTGGCCTCGAGGGCCAGTTTCCAGTCCTGTTCAGCGCTCAACACAGCCGCTGCTGACCTCTGGTGAGGTGGTGCTCAGACTACAACGCCATCTATGAAGTGGATATATCGGGCGTTTGTGTCTGAGCCTGTAAGTGAGGTGTTTCAGTGTCCCAGTTATTGATGATGTGTCTGCTTACAGAGTCGACCTGGGACTGCTGTGATGTTAGTTGAGTCAGTCTACCCAAGGCAGCCGTCTCCATACCTTGTACTTTGCTGCAGCAGTTGTGAAGTCGTCCCCCCGGAAGAACACTGTGGTGTGTTACCCTGCCAGTGGAGTGGCAGTAGAAGGATTACCCGGGACCGACTGTTGGAGACGATCATCCACTGGGGTACTGAGGACAGGAGAGTGATTTGTGGTATCACACGAAGCTCCTGTCTAGGGCGTTACCCTTATATCGTTCGTGGAGTGGCCTGACCAGCCTTGCTGATCCGGAACCTGCCAGCAGCCCTGCTGGATTTGTGGTTGACGGCCTCCACGGCGGTGCCCCCAGTGGACCTGTGTTTTGGCTGACCTGTGGCCAGGGTAGGCTCAGCTTCCCAGAGGATTCGTTGTGAGTCCACGAAGAAGCACCGAGGATTTAGCACCGAGAGCCTGTGTCCAGAGTCTTCAACAGAAGACAACAGTGTATTTTCCCCTGTAAATAAGTGTTAATACCCCTCCCCCTGTGTTACTTTTATATATTATTTATTTGGTGATGGTGAATTATAATCTTAAGTTCTTAACTTTCTTTCCCTTCCCCCTTTATGTTTCTTGCGTCACGGATCACATCCCTTGAAAGCCACTACTGGCTTGGGGCCGGATACTACTTCCTCTAATAACATTAGAGTAAGAACCCCGTTGCGTCCCGAGAGGGCCGTAACATAATTGGCATCCCCAGCGGGATCCGTCCCCTTGTTAAGTATGTTTGACAGGGGTGGTGAAGTGGCGTAATCCCTGTATATAATTCCCCCTGTGTGTGACGATTGTGACGTTATACGTCCTGTGCGGTGCTCAAGAGTGACTAAGTGCAATATTGTGCAGTGCGGTGCTCGCTGTGACTAAGCGATTAAGTGCAATATTGACTAGTGCGGTGCTCAGTGATTCAGTGCAATATTGTAGAGCGAAGTGTTCATTGCGATTTAGTGCAATATTGTGTAGTGCGGTGCCCGAAGTAATTACGTGCAATATTGGCAAGTGAGGCGCCAGGTGCGATAAAGTGCAATATTGACGTAGAACTGTGCTCGGTGCGTTAAGTGCTAAAGTGTAAGCGGTGTGTCAAGTGCTAGTGTCTAGTTAAGTGTTCCATCGGTGACAATGGCAGAGAAAGCTACCATCGATGATCTGGACGATGTGCAGGCTTTTCTGAACAGAGAGGACTGTCTTGCCAGATTAAAGTATCTGAGCAAACCGGAACTTGTACTAGTGAGGAGATCAAGATCCGTGCCAGTGATTCCCGTGTGGAGATCTTGTCCAAGGTTCACCGGCACTTGAAGGCAGAAGAGAAACAGGAAGGCGAGGCTCCTAGTACAAAAGAAGGTGAGGACATAGCTTCCACGGAAAAGGAAGATAAGGGCAGCGACGTTGACAGTGATGCAGGTGAGCTTAATATCAGCTTCCTAACAGTCAAAATGCGCGCCCTAGAGATAAATCGTGAGATAGAATGGAAGAAATTAGAAATGGAACGAGAATTAAAAGAAAAGGAATTGGCGATGAGGCGTTTAGAATTAGAAGAAAGGAAAGAAGAACGAGAAAGAGAAAGAGAAGAACGAGAAAGAGAAGAGAAACGAGAGAGAGAAGAACGAGAAAGAGAAGAGAAACGAGAAAGAGAAAGAGAAGAGAGAGAAGAGAAACGAGAAAGAGAAAGAGAAGAACGAGAGAGAGAAGAGAAACGAGAAAGAGAAGAACGAGAGAGAGAAGAGAAACGAGAAAGAGAAGAACGAGAGAGAGAAGAGAAACGAGAAAGAGAAGAACGAGAGAGAGAAGAGAAACGAGAAAGAGAAGAACGAGAAAGAGAAGAGAAACAGCGAGAGAGAGAGGAAAAAGAAAGACAGAGACAACATGAACTAGAAGTATTGCGATTAGGCGGTGGTCGGAGGCCAACAACGGACACCAGCGGTTTCGATCCGGTAAGAAACATCAAAATGGTCCCCAAATTCAATGAGAGGGAAGTTTCGAAGTTCTTTGCAGCCTTCGAGAAAGTCGCTGCCTCTTTGGAGTGGCCAAGGGAGAATTGGGCCATCATGATACAGTCAGTCTTGACTGGGAAGGCCCAAATCGCCTACTCTACGTTATCCCTTGACGACTCCGGCGATTACGACAAGGTGAAGAAGGTTGTGCTCATGGCGTACCAATTGGTACCTGAGGCATACAGGCAAAAGTTCAGAAACCTGAAGAAGACCTCAGAGCACACTTTCACCGAATTCGCCACCATCAAGGAGCGACTTTTCCAGGAATGGTGTGCCTCTCGGAAGGTGGAGACCAAAGAAGACCTCGAGCAGCTTATACTGCTAGAGGACTTCAAGGATTGTTTGTCTGGAGACCTCAAGACATACTTAGAAGAGCAGCAGGTGGAGACCTTGAGTGCAGCAGCCACCATGGCTGAAGAGTACATCCTGACTCATAGGCCGTCTGCTAAGTACGTCCCAAGGAATTACCAGCGCCGGTTTGACAGACCTCATGACGAAGAGGAAAGACCCGTCCCACAAAGTGCTAAGAAGACGCCCCCAAGTAGCCCTCGAAGAACAAGTCCTAGCAGTCCGAAACACCGGAGCCCGAGGAGGAATATGGTGTGCTGGACTTGTGGGCAGAAAGGGCATGTAGCTGCTATGTGCCGAGGCAAAAGAGGTGGCGGCGCACGAAGGGAGGTGATGTTGATGAGCTGTGGAACATCACCAGCAGGAAACCAGTCTACGATTACGCAGGAAGAACCCAGATGGTTTTCCCCTCACACTTCAGGCGGGTATGTATCGAGTGATCATACTGGTAGATCAGTTGTAGTGCTCAGAGATAGTGGAGCAGCCCAGTCCCTGATCGTGAAGAGCTCGTTACCCGAGGGAGTAAGTGTGGACGGGAGACAACAGGTTGTCCTGGTTGGGTTTCCTAGGACGCAGTATATCGCCCCCTTAGTGCCAGTATATCTCGACTCTCCTTATTTCAGCGGCACATGTGCGTTGGCAGTAGTCGATACCCTTCCTGTGGCTGGGATTGACGTGGTACTAGCCAACGACTTGGTGACAGATTGGAGCATCAATCTTCCCAAAGTCGCGGACGAGTCAGCCGAAACAGCAAGGTCTGAGGTAACAACAAGCAATGGTAATGTCCAGGTAAAGGCAGACCCGGATTCAAACAGGTTTAATTTGTCCTCTCACCCGCAGATCGACAGCATCCTAGCAGAGTCTCCTGATTCTTCTCTCGACAAGAAACATGAGGTTACGATGGCAGAAGTACCTGAGCTAGAAGAGAGGGCTTGTGTGCAGGCACCCACGGATACCAACGAGTCTGGAGCGAAGGCGGATGTGTACTTGCGGTATGGCAAGGTACAACGTTCATTGAACCGGCCAGAGATTCCCCAGACGTCAGAGGTATGTGAGGTGTGTTCGAAAGGTCTAGTGCCCTCTTTGGTCCAAACCTGGCTAATGGATGTAGCCGGCTATGGACATTTCAAGCTCAGGAAGCTTATGCCTCAGGTAACCAAATGTTTCCTACCGGTATTTTGTTTTGTTCTCGTATGTGTTCTCTGTGTTCTCAGTAAGGATCAGTGGACGACCCGAAGGATGATGGCTCCCTTGAACATCGTAAAGAGATCCCAGGGATTAGAGACGTGTACTGCGAGTGTTGCAGTCAACGAAGGAGCCTGGAAGGTGATGGTTGATACAGGAGGTACGACATGTGATATTATGAGTGACTGTTTCCGGCAGGTTGACACCCCCCGCGTGATTGCTGAGCCTCAATGCAGCGTTATGTGGAACGTTGGTCGACCTGACGGTGGCAGAGCGAATGCCATCTGCGACGTACGAACAGCCCCGTTGGGACTAGGTGTGGACCTAGTACAGTATGCTGTAAGTATTGACTTACCCACTGTCGCTATCACTCTGAATTATCAGACCCCTGTATTCCAGGTTCCTGTCTCCCTGAAGGACCATCGGACCGGCACCAGAAATGCCGTCTGTGACCAGCCATCATCGGTGCCACGACACAGGGAAGTGTCGAGTCGCCCCAGATCGTGTCTACACCGATCCTTACTCGAGAGGTGTGAGATTATGCTCCGGATTAACATCTCGGTGGAGATGTGGAAGATTACGCCAGACAGATCATCGTCTTCTATCTGCAAGTTCCCGTTGTGCCGGAATTGTCCAGTAGGGCAGTTCTATGTACAAGGCAGCCTCGCCGCTCCAGTTTATATAGCATGTGAATCCATTTGGAGTTGTGGCGCCGTACTAATTTGGTTTGTGTGTCTTTTTATAGAACCCCAAACCAAATTCTTTTTGGTGGGGAGGTGTTACGAACCCGGATCCAGCGTCCGAGCACGGAGCAGTGACGACCGCGCCATCTGTGGGTCAGCTCCCGAAACCCCCTCCAAACGGACGACGACACCTGGTGAGGACGACGTGTACTGGCCTCGAGGGCCAGTTTCCAGTCCTGTTCAGCGCTCAACACAGCCGCTGCTGACCTCTGGTGAGGTGGTGCTCAGACTACAACGCCATCTATGAAGTGGATATATCGGGCGTTTGTGTCTGAGCCTGTAAGTGAGGTGTTTCAGTGTCCCAGTTATTGATGACGTGTCTGCTTACAGAGTCGACCTGGGACTGCTGTGATGTTAGTTGAGTCAGTCTACCCAAGGCAGCCGTCTCCATACCTTGTACTTTGCTGCAGCAGTTGTGAAGTCGTCCCCCCGGAAGAACACTGTGGTGTGTTACCCTGCCAGTGGAGTGGCAGTAGAAGGATTACCCGGGACCGACTGTTGGAGACGATCATCCACTGGGGTACTGAGGACAGGAGAGTGATTTGTGGTATCACACGAAGCTCCTGTCTAGGGCGTTACCCTTATATCGTTCGTGGAGTGGCCTGACCAGCCTTGCTGATCCGGAACCTGCCAGCAGCCCTGCTGGATTTGTGGTTGACGGCCTCCACGGCGGTGCCCCCAGTGGACCTGTGTTTTGGCTGACCTGTGGCCAGGGTAGGCTCAGCTTCCCAGAGGATTCGTTGTGAGGCCACGAAGAAGCACCGAGGATTTAGCACCGAGAGCCTGTGTCCAGAGTCTTCAACAGAAGACAACAGTGTATTTTCCCCTGTAAATAAGTGTTAATACCCCTCCCCCTGTGTTACTTTTATATATTATTTATTTGGTGATGGTGAATTATAATCTTAAGTTTATAACTTTCTTTCCCTTCCCCCTTTACGTTTCTTGTGTCACGGATCACATCCCTTGAAAGCCACTACTGGCTTGGGGCCGGATACTACTTCCTCTAATAACATCAGAGTAAGAACCCCGTTGCGTCCCGAGAGGGCCGTAACACTGCTTCCACGACTTCCACTACTCGAGTAAGGTCAAGACCCCTGACATGAGCCTCATGCCTTTCTCACAAACTTTCGACATTTCATGTCAAGTCATTTATGAATACATTTATTCACCGCCCGTGCTTTTAACTGTTCGCCCACATTATCCAGGTGTTTAATGTACACATTCAAAACCCTATATTTTCTTTGACCTCTCAGTTAGGTAAGGTCTGACAGAATAACTCTCAGGGGTAGACTCGTGGAACATCTGGAGCGAAAGAACTTTGTAACACAGTATCACAGGACACAGGGATGGCAAGTCCTGCCTCACAGGATTAATTGAATTCTAGACCAGGCAAAAAAGAGAGGGGTGGGCAGACTGCATATTTTTGAATTGTCAGGCACCCTTTGACAAAGTACCACTCAAGGGACTAGTGAAAAAGGATATTGGAGATGCAGGCTGGAGTGAAAGGGAAGGTACTCCATTGGATAAGAGAGTACCTAAGCAACAGAAAACAGCGAGTCACTGTGAGGGGTGACGTCTCAGATTGGCGAGACGTCAAAAGTGGAATCCCGCAAGGGTCAGTCATTGGCCTATACTGTTTCAGATATATATGTAAATGATCTCCCAGAGGTTATAGACTCGTTTCTCCCACTGTTTACTGAGGATGCAAAAATTATGAGGAGGATTGAAACAGAAGATAATAATAGGAGACTACGAGATGACCTAAACAGACTGAATGAATGGTCCAAGAAATGGCTACTAAAGTTCAACCCGAGTAAATGCAAAGTAATGAAACTAGGCGGTGGAAACAGGAGGCCAGACACAGGATACAGAATAGGAGATGAAGTACTTCATGAAATTGACAGAGAGAAAGATCTAGCAGTTGATATCACACCAAAGCTGTCTCCTGAAGCTCACATAAAATGAATTACGTGTGCGATATACGCGAGGCTGGCTAACATCAGAACAGCGTTCATGAACCTGTGTAAGGAATCATTCAGAACCCTGTACACCACATATGTATGACCAATCCTGGAGTATGTGGCCCCAGCATGGAGCCCGTACCTTGTCAAGCACAAGACGAAGCTGGAAAAAGTTCAGAGGTATGCCACTAGACTAGTTCCAGAACTACGATACATGAGTTACGAGGAAAGGCTGCGGGAAATGCACCTTACGACACTGGAAGACAGAAGAGTAAGGGGAGACATGATCACTACCTACAAAATCCTTGTAGGTAGGGGACTTGACAGGATAGATAAGGATGAACTGTTTAACACTGCTGGTACGCAAACAAAGGGACACAGGTGGAAATTGAGTGCCCAAATGAGGCACAGAGACGTTAGAATTTTTTTTCAGTGTCAGAGTAGTTAACAGATGGAATGCATTAGGCTGTGATGTGGTGGAGGCTTACACCATACACAGTTTCAAATGTAGATATGATAGAGCCCAGTAGGGTCAGGAATCTGTACACCAGTTGATTGACGGTTAAGACGGGGAACCAAGGAGCCAAAGCTCAACCTCCGCAAGCACAAATAGGTGAGTATAAGTAGGTGAGTACACACACACACCAGGGGAGGCTGGACTGTGCTCAGTGGTGCTGGAGTCAACACACACACACACACCAGGGGAGGCTGGACTGTGCTCAGTGGTGCTGGAGTCAACACACACACACCAGGGGAGGCTGGACTGTGCTCAGTGGTGCTGGAGTCAACACACACACACACACCAGGGGAGGATGGACTGTGCTCAGTGGTGCTATGGTCAACACACACACACCAGGGGAGGCTGGACTGTGCTCAGTGGTGCTGGTGTCAACACACACACACACACCAGGGGAGGCTGGACTGTGCTCAGTGGTGCTATGGTCAACACACACACACCAGGGGAGGCTGGACTGTGCTCAGTGGTGCTGGAGTCAACACACACACACCAGGGGAGGCTGGACTGTGCTCAGTGGTGCTGGTGTCAACACACACACACACACACCAGGGGAGGCTGGACTGTGCTCAGTGGTGCTGGAGTCAACACACACACACACCAGGGGAGGCTGGACTGTGCTCAGTGGTGATGGGGTCAACACACACACACCAGGGGAGGCTGGACTGTGGTCAGTGGTGCTGGAGTCAACACACACACACACACACCAGGGGAGGCTGGACTGTGCTCAGTGGTGCTGGAGTCAACACACACACACACCAGGGGAGGCTGGACTGTGCTCAGTGGTGATGGGGTCAACACACACACACCAGGGGAGGCTGGACTGTGCTCAGTGGTGCTGGAGTCAATACAAACACACACCAGGGGAAGCAGGACAATATTCAACATCGTGTGAGTCCAGACATATACTAGTGGAGGCAGCTTCTACCCAGCAGGTGTTCTGCGACCATTAAAACAATATTAATATCAACGTGTAGGCCATTGGAGTAAAGCACATGACCAGAACCAATGGCCTGAGTGATCCCTCGTTACTTCTCGCTTTAAAGTCTGGGGATCTGCTGACCAGTTAGGCTTTTACGACAAAACAATTGGGAATATCGTTATATTGTATTGTTCATTGTCAGATGAAGTTATTGCTCGTCGGACTCAATCGTTTGTGACCGGTAAAGTCGTTACTGGCCGTTGAAACCGTTATTGTCTATTTAAGTGGTTATTCGCGGTTTAAATTCGTTACCATCAGTTAACACTGCAAGAGTTATTGACAATTAAAATGTCATGTATGATAAAATGCTTCGTTATCGTTATAAAAGGTGAAAATCAAATACGCTTTCATATTACAAATAATTTTTTTTTAACAAAATGCGGCTATACGATAAAGCATAAATGTACAGAATGTTAATTGTCAGTTAAGAAAATAGAAAATGTGTTAAAAATTGTATACATTATATACAGAACAATGCCGGAAATATGAAGAGAACGATGAAAAAAAAATAGAATTCAGGGAAGGAAGAAGCAGAGATGCAGAAAAATTAACATAACAGCAAATGGACACCGCATAAGGGTTGAGATCACACACACACACACACACACACAAAAAAAGTTCTGAAAAGGTTCAAAGGTTTGCCACCAGACTAGTACCCGAGCTGAGAGGTATGAGCTACGAGGAGAGACTACGGGAATTAAACCTCACTTCGCTGGAAGACAGAAGAGTTAGGGGGGACATGATCACCACATTCAAGATTCTGAAGGGAATTGATAGGGTAGATAAAGACAGTCTATTTAACACAAGGGGACACAGGTGGAAACTGAGTGCCCAAATGAGCCACAGAGATATTAGAAAGAACTTTTTTAGTGTCAGTGTGGTTGACAAATGGAATGCATTAGGAAGTGATGTGGTGGAGGCTGACTCCATACACAGTTTCAAGTGTAGATATGATAGAGCCCAATAGGCTCAGGGACCTAAATATTAGTTGATTGACAGTTAAGAGTTTTATATATATATATATATTATATATATATATATATATATATATATATATATATATATATATATATATATATATATATATATATGTCGTACCTAGTAGCCAGAACGCCCTTCTCAGCCTACTATGCAAGGCCCGATTTGCCTAATAAGCCAAGTTTTACTGAATTAATATATTTTCGCAAATTTTTTTCTTATGAAATGATAAAGCTACCCATTTCACTATGTACGAGGTCAATTTTTTTTATTGGAGTTAAAATTAACGTAGATATATGACCGAACCTAACCAACCCTACCTAACCTAACCTAACCTATCTTTATAGGTTAGGTTAGGTTAGGTACCCGAAAAAGTTAGGTTAGGTTAGGTTAGGTAGGTTACGTAGTTGAAAAAACATTAATTCATGAAAACTTGGCTTATTAGGCAAATCGGGCCTTGCATAGCAGGCTGAGAAGTGCGTTCTGGCTACTAGGTACGACATATATATATATATATATATATATATATATATATATATATATATATATATATATATATATATATATATATATATATATATATATATATATATATATATATGTCGTACCTAGTAGCCAGAACGCACTTTTTGGCCTACTATGCAAGGCCCGATTTGCCTAATAAGCCAAGTTTTCATAAATTAATATATTTTCTCTAATTTTTTTCTTATGAAATGATAAAGCTACCCATTTCATTATGTATGAGGTCAATTTTTTTTCATTGGAGTTAAAATTAACATAGATATATGACCGAACCTAACCAACCCTACCTAACCTAACCTAACCAATCTTTATAGGTTAGGTTAGGTTAGGTAACCGAAAAAGTTAGGTTAGGTTAGGTTAGGTAGGTTAGGTAGACGAAAAACAATTAATTCATGAAAACTTGGCTTATTAGGCAAATCGGGCCTTGGATAGTAGGCCGAGAAGTGCGTTCTGGCTATTAGGTACGATATATATATATATATATATATATATATATATATATATATGTCGTACCTAGTAGCCAGAACTCACTTTTTGGCCTACTATTCAAGGCCCGATTTGCCTAATAAGCCAAGTTTTCCTGAATTAATATATTTTTTCTAATTTTTTTCTTATGAAATGATAAAGCTACCCATTTCATTATGTATGAGGTCAATTTTTTTTTATTGGAGTTAAAATTAACGTAGATATATGACCGAACCTAACCAACCCTACCTAACCTAACCTAACCTATCTTTATAGGTTAGGTTTGGTTAGGTAGCCGAAAAAGTTAGGTTAGGTTAGGTTAGGTAGGTTAGGTAGTCGAAAAACAATTAATTCATGAAAACTTGGCTTATTAGGCAAATCGGGCCTTGAATAGTAGACCAAAAAGTGAGTTCTGGCTACTAGGTACGACATATATATATATATATATATATATATATATATATATATATATATATATATGTCGTACCTAGTAGCCAGAACTCACTTTTTGGCCTACTATTCAAGGCCCGATTTGCCTAATAAGCCAAGTTTTCCTGAATTAATATATTTTTTCTAATTTTTTTCTTATGAAATGATAAAGCTACCCATTTCATTATGTATGAGGTCAATTTTTTTTTATTGGAGTTAAAATTAACGTAGATATATGACCGAACCTAACCAACCCTACCTAACCTAACCTAACCTATCTTTATAGGTTAGGTTTGGTTAGGTAGCCGAAAAAGTTAGGTTAGGTTAGGTTAGGTAGGTTAGGTAGTCGAAAAACAATTAATTCATGAAAACTTGGCTTATTAGGCAAATCGGGCCTTGAATAGTAGACCAAAAAGTGAGTTCTGGCTACTAGGTACGACATATATATATATATATATATATATATATATATATATATATATATATATGTCGTACCTAATAGCCAGAACTCACTTCTCAGCCTACTATGCAAGGCCCGATTTGCCTAATAAGCCAAGTTTTACTGAATTAATATATTTTCTCTAATTTTTTTCTTATGAAATGATAAAGCTACCCATTTCATTATGTATGAGGTCATTTTTTTTTATTGTAGTTAAACTTAACGTAGATATATGACCGAACCTAACCAACCCTACCTAACCTAACCTAACCTATCTTTATAGGTTAGGTTAGGTTAGGTAGCTGAAAACGTTAGGTTAGGTTAGGTTAGGTAGGTTAGGTAGTCGAAAAAACATTAATTCAGTAAAACTAGGCTTATTAGGCAAATCGGGCGTTGCATAGTAGGCTGTGAAGTGAGTTCTGGCTACTAGGTACGACATATATATATATATATATATATATATATATATATATATATATATATATATATATATATATATATATATATATTGGTGTATACTGGCAGCAGGTTTTCTTTCAAACATGTTTCATTGAATATGACCGCATATTCTGTATTTATTATTTTCTGGTTTAGGGCTTCTATCCCTCTAACTATTTTCTTAGCATCAGGGCTTAATTGAAATAGGAGTTCTCCAAAACTCATTTTCGTACTTTTAAGGTGAAGAAAAGAAGTGATTTACTATAGAGTGTATTACACTTATTTATATAATTTGCACAACGTTTCGAACCTCCATGGTTCATTCTCAAGTGAACAGATCTTACAATACTAGTTGATTTTATACCCGCACTGGGTCAGGTGATAATACAATAAAGGTGAAAACATGGGGGGATACATAAGGGATAAATGTGAGGTGAAACATAGAGGCTGCAGAAGGCTTATTGGCCCATACGATGCATCTCCTATCTAAACACAAAGATTAATCCAGTGTAATTGGCCTATTATGTTGGACATTGTCTTCTGTGTTGGCATCAATATGCTCTTGTCTTGTCCTTACTCTCATGGTGGGTAGAGTAAATAGTTCCGTGATTTGGTTGTTCATGGTAGGTCGCACTATTCTTATGTGAATTGCCTCAAGAATTTGTAATCTTCTTGCATCTTGGGTTTTGTCTATTATGCAGGTATTCTTGTTCAACATTTCTCTTGTTAGAGTAATGTCATGGGCTTGTCTCATGTGATTCCTAGGGGCACCAGATTGAAGATGGCATGTCAAACGCCTCGTCAGCTTGGTCGACGTCATACCTATGTACTTACATTGAAGGTTACATCCTTCGTGGGGGCAAGTGTACATGTATACAACGCTTGACTGCTGTAGAGGGTTCTCCGTCGGCTTCGGGCTGTTTTTGATAAGGAGTTCGGAAGTCTTCTTGGTTTTGTGTAATATTATCAGGTTTATGTTTTGGTTAGTAGTGCTTTTTACTCCTTTACGGATTATTTCTTTCATTATTCTTTCCTCTTTTATATGTTCACTGTGCATGGTTGATTTGTAATATAATTTTATTGGAGGTGTTGGGGTTTCTGTTCTAGGTTCTGAATTATACCAACGGTCCAAGTGTCTTCTTCCTATTCAGAATTCAGAACCTAGAACAGAAACCACAACACCCCCAATAAAATTATATTACAAATCAACCATGCACAGTGAACATATAAAAGAGGAAAGAATAATGAAAGAAATAATCCGTAAAGGAGTAAAAAGCACTACTCCTAACCAAAACATAAACCTGATAATATTCTACAAAACCAAGAAGACTTCCGAACTCCTTATCAAAAACAGCCCGAAGCCGACGGAGAACCCTCTACAGCAGTCAAGCGTTGTATACATGTACACTTGCCCCCACGAAGGATGTAACCTTCAATGTAAGTACATAGGTATGACGTCGACCAAGCTGACGAGGCGTTTGACATGCCATCTTCAATCTGGTGCCCCTAGGAATCACATGAGACAAGCCCATGACATTACTCTAACAAGAGAAATGTTGAACAAGAATTCCTGCATAATAGACAAAACCCAAGATGCAAGAAGATTACAAATTCTTGAGGTAATTCACATAAGAATAGAGCGACCTACCATGAACACCCAAATCACGGAACTATTTACTCTACCCACCATGAGAATAAGGACAAGACAAGAACATATCGATGCCAACACAGAAGACAATGTCCAACATAATAGGCCAATTACACTGGCTTAATCTTTGTGTTTAGATAGGAGATGCCTCGTATGGGCCAATAAGCCTTCTGCAGCCTCTATGTTTCACCTCACATTTATCCCTTATGTATCCCCCCATGTTTTCACCTTTATTGTATTATCATCTGACCCAGTGCGGGTATAAAATCAACTAGTATTGTAAGATCTGTTCACTTGAGAATGAACCATGGAGGTTCGAAACGTTGTGCAAATTATATAAATAAGTGTAATACACTCTATAGTAAATCACTTCTTTTCTTCACCTTAAAAGTACGAAAATGAGTTTTGGAGAACTCCTATTTCAATTAAGCCCTGATGCTAAGAAAATAGTTAGAGGGATAGAAGCCCTAAACCAGAAAATAATAAATACAGAATATGCGGTCATATTCAATGAAATATATATATATATATATATATATATATATATATATATATATATATATATATATATATATATATATATATATATATATATACATATATATATATATATATATATATATATATATATATATATATATATATATATATATATATATATATATATATATATATATATATATTATTAAATATGACCAAAAAAGTAAGATTAATAATTCTAACACGAATTTTCTCAATATTTCTTATGGTTCTTTTCACTGTTGATGGTAATTGATAAATCAATTCTCCAAAATTCATTTTTATTTCTAGTCGGACGTGACACTTGAACGCGTTACGTAATAACTTATTACATTTTCAAAGACTTTAGTTTACAGACACACAACTATATCCTTCAAACACTAAACAGATTTTAAACAGTTTTGATTTTATACCTGCATTTGGGTGAGGTGATATATTACAACAGTTTTGGATGAGGTGAAAACAAACTTTCAACACAAGACAGAACACGAAACAATGGGTATAATATTTTGTAAGTTAATGGGAAGAATAGAAGTAACTGCAATGGGCCTATTGGCCCATATTTCTTGATGCTTCTATATATTGGTGCGGAGTCTTGAAGTGGGTAGAATATAGTTGTGCATTAATTGGCTGTTGATTGCTGGTGTCGACTTCTTAATGTGTAGTGCCTCGCAGATATCAATCCGCCTGCTATCGCTGTATATATCGATGATTTCCGTGTTTTTTTTTAAGACTTCTCTGGTGATGGTCTGGTTGTGGGAAGAGATTATATGTTCCTTAATGGTGCCCTGTTGCTTATGCATCGTTAATCGCCTGGAAAGAGATGTTGATGTCTTGCCTATATACTGAATTCTTTGAGGCTTACAGTCCCCAAGTGGGCATTTGAAGGCATAGACGACATTGGTCTCTTTTAAAGCGTTCTGCTTTGTGTCTGGAGAGTTTCTCATGAGTAGGTTGGCCGTTTTCTTGGTTTTATAGTAAATCGTCAATTGTATCTTCTGATTTTTGTCTGTAGGGATAACGTTTCTATTAACAATATCTTTCAGGACCCTTTCCTCCATTTTATGAGCTGAGGAAAAGAAGATCCTGTAAAATAGTCTAATAGGGGGTACAGGTGTTGTGTTAGTTGTCTCTTTAGAGGTTGCATGGCATTTCACCTTCCTTCTTATGATGTCTTCAACGAAACCATTGGAGAAGCCGTTGTTGACTAGGACATGCCTTACCCTACAGAGTTCTTCATTGACTTGCTTCCATCCTGAGCTGTGGCGGAGAGCTCGGTCGACATAAGCGTTAACGACACTCCTCTTGTACCTGTCTGGGCAGTCACTGTTGGCATTGAGGTACATTCCTATGTTTGTTTCCTTAGTGTAGACTGCAGTGTGGAAATCTCCGCTCCTTTCCATGACTGTTACATCTAGAAAAGGCAGCTTCCCATCCTTCTCCATCTTGTAAGTGAAACGCAATGCAGAATTCCTCTCAAATGCCTCCTTCAGCTCCTGCAGATGTCTGACATCAGGTACTTGTGTAAAAATGTCGTCAACATACCTGCAGTATATGGCCGGTTTCAAGTTCATGTCGACAAAGACCTTTTGTTCGATGGTACCCATAGAGAAGTTCGCAAACAGGAAACCTAGGGGAGAACCCTTGACGACCCCATCTACAGGCTTATACATGTGCTCATCCGAGCTCAAGAAGGGTGCCTCTTTAGTACAAGCTTGGAGTAGTTTCCTTTGAACGTTTTCTGGTATGTCAAGAGGAGTACAGGCCGGATCATGATACACTCTGTCCGCTATCATCCCGATTGTTTCATCCACAGGTACGTTGGTAAACAGTGATTCTACGTCCAACGAGGCTCTTATCCCTGTGGCCCGTGTTCCCCGCAGTAAGTCAACAAATTCCTTTGGAGACTTCAGGCTGAAGGCGCAAGGGACATAAGGAGTCAGCAAGCCATTGAGTCGCTCCGCCAGTCTGTACGTGGGTGTGGATATCTGGCTCATGATTGGCCGAAGTGGGTTTCCAGGCTTATGTGTCTTGACATTTCCATACGCGTATCCAGGTTTATATTCCCCAATAATCTTTGGCAGGTGGAGTCCGGATTTCTTGGCGTTCACAGTTTCGATCAATTTGTTGACCTTTGCTTTCAGTTTGGCTGTAGTGTCTTTCGTTACGCTTTGGAATTTAGTTTGGTCAGAGAGAATGAGATTCATTTTCGCCAGATATTCGTCTTTTTTAAGAATGACGTATATTGGCAACTTGTCACCTCTCCTGACGACTATCTCCTTGTTCTCACGAAAGCTCTTAGCTGCTGCTTTGAGCTCGGGGGACAGTATGATGCTTCTGTAGTTGCCTCGATTCTTTCTTCCTTCCGCAATAAGTTCTGCTTGTAAGGTGTTTTTATGGTGACCTTCTTTTGTGTCTCGAGGTCGAATATGTCGTCCAACAGGATCTCCAGCTCCACTTTCCGGGCCATCTCACTTGGTTTGGACATAACGTGAGTTTATACTCAGATTTAGGAGAGTGACTTGGTCCTCAGTGAAGTTGATTCCTGCAACAAGGTTTAGGAAGCCATCTCTTGGTCGTGTAATTGCCATATTTCCTCCATATAACGTTGTTAGTTTTTTGATGATCCTGGTTTCGGTGCTTCCTGAACCTATATATATAGATATATATATGTATATGTATATATATATATATATATATATATATATATATATATATATATATATATATATATATATATATATATATATATATATATATATATATATATATATATATATATATATATATATATATATATATATATATATATATATATATATTGTTGGGGTTTCACCTCTCTACCCTTACTCTGGGGTGAGCAATAGTTATTCTCAAGGTCACTCACCGTAGCCCTGCGGGTCTTCACTCGATCCTCACGGCGCCACTGCACGCCAGGAGAGTCTCCCAGTCAATCTTAACGGCCTCTTATTAAGAAAGAGTGAGAACACGACTCGTTCACTTGACTGTCGTGTGCCCTCCCCAACAATCGGGCTCTACGGTTAACCACAAGGTCGCCAACTGGTGTTTTAGGTGGCCAGTAACACCATCAGTGGACTGGTGGAATTAGTGGTAGCCTTGGCAAGGTCACACTCAAAAGATCAGGAATCAGGCAGGTACTTACTGTTATCACTCCATGCTTACCAGTATAATATAGCCACAAGATCAATGGAGGGGATGATATAAACACAAAGATTGTTTTGTATTTTACTTAAAATGTATGAAAGATGTCACAAAGGCCAAACAACAACAAATAAATCAACTGATCCTGACGCGGCCGGTAATTCCCACGAATAGTATGCGATCACTAGGTGGCAACACCTCCCCTTCTCATCAAGTGTCAAGAACAGCTGATCGCCTGGCCTCTCCGCGCGAAAGCTTTGCTTGTTTTCTAGATTCACGCGCGCTGTTTCTTTAAATTCTCCAATAATACTAGAAACTCGCACACTCGATATTGGCACAAATAAACCGTATTATTTAGTTACACTGTACTCAGGCTCAAACAGTCTTTTCTACAATCAATGCTACAATGACTCACTGCAATGGCTTTACATTGTTCTTCACTCAACCATATATTATGAACTATTAACACTGGAGTTTTCAGCACTTTCTCTCGTGGGCGATAACGCAATAATTCACTGTACTCACAAATGACTAACCACTGCATGAACATAGCATATATAATGTAGATACATCAAATATCAATACATGGAAAATAAATGATTTCTGGGCACACAGCCTACCCTCCAAATACTGGCATAATATTATATATATTTACCACTATATGTTCATATCAAAATCTATAGAAAGATATACACCACACAGTAAATTTATCACTTGTTCCTGGTGCCTGTACACACCAATAATCAACATGAATATTACAAGTACTCTTGATAGTACTGTCTAGCACACTGGTGCTTTATCGTGACATGGGTGAGACTTGCTCACGACATATAAAATCCTCAGGCTAGATAATATAGCCGAATAATATAGCTAACTAAAGGGGAATGGGGAGGGAACTAGAAACACCTACTTCACCCTATCCTCCGATGAGAGTCGAGATGTAGCTCCTGGTCCTCGTGTCGGGAACGCCCCCACACTACACGTCGTCGTGTCCTACCAGAGCCTCTCGTCGTCCCACCGTTTAGCGCGTCGTCTCCGTGCCTCCTCACTGCAGGTCCGTCCTCCTTCTTAACTTCTTGAAGGTTGGAGTCGGTCTCCTGGCCGTCGTCTTCTCCCATCAACGGCTGCCGCCTACGTCTCAGCTACAGTCGTCCGGTTTCCCAAAATAGTCCTCTCTTCCTCAGCTACCCAGTGGCTCTGTCAGCCACTACGCTGTCACGAACTGGTGAATTGCCACAGACGTCACATACGTCACTGCACGGCTTCACTGCTTCTTGCACAGCACCTGACTGGAGCACTTGTTGCTCAAATAACCGTCAATTCCCTCTTCTGGTTCAACACATGAACTAGGGAAGACTTCTCAGAGTACTGGCAGACTTCAGGTGACGCGTAAATCCACGGGAGCGGGAAACAACTGTCCAACTGACAGGACCACTCGTCGCACGTCCGACCTCTATGACGTGTCGTGTCTGACTGATGGCGCCAGCCCGGCTCGCGGGCCGGACCCCCTTCCTTCGTGACGTCACTTTTGCCACGGGAGGTTTTCATTGGCTCCCGGTGCCACATTGCTGTCGGTGACCAATCCGGTGCCACTGACGTCACACGGTTTTGGCGGGAGATCGGGGAGGCAAGCGCCATCTTGGCTCCCTAAAGGGCCTAAACCACAGGCCAAAATATTACTATTTCACAAATTTCTCGGCTCTCCGAGAACACTTTACTCTCTCCCATATATCAAATTGTAGCCTGCTACGTAGAGAACGCTTGGGAAAAGTAGACATGACTCTTACTGCAGGCGTGGGAGAATTATAAGGGGGGGAACTCCGTCACAATATATATATATATATATATATATATATATATATATATATATATATATATATATATATATATATATATATATATATATATATATGTATGTATATATATATATATATATATATATATATATATATATATATTGTGACGATAATCTCCTTCAAGAGAGATTGAGCCTGCTCTTCCCTCCTAAGTACGTCCCTAACAACAATAACAACTAATATAGAAGATATATCCAACAAGTACAACACCAAGGTTTGCCCAGAGAGCAAACGTATTCAGCACCGGGAACACCTGCTCCACCTCCGCCACTCAAACCAGCAAACTACTTGTCCATCGCCTGCCCTTCGCTGATTGGCTGGTGCCCGTCGCACCTGCTCCCTCCACCCGCCACACTAGTTGATGTCTGAGCCACCACGACCTACAGTCCTCAGAATATCCCGTGCTTTCCACAAGTTAACACGTCTCATTGGTAGACTAAGCCCTGGCTTACATGTACTAAAAGAGGTGGCAGCTTGAAGCCAATATTCCTGCACTATATTCACTTGTCTATTATTCACTTGTATTAACGTAACTTTTCATTTGCCAGTGATTATTCTTATTATTTTGTTTGATTGATTTATGTTACAATTTTTATGTCCATTTTAATCATGTTTTGCTTTTCTAATGTAATTAAAATTTCATTTTTAAATTTACTTGTGTTTTGTGTGTCTTCCCATTACCTTACCACAGACGAAAGTTCCAGATTTTCTCTTTTTGTTTCTTTATGTGACGAGGCCATACCCCTAGCTTTTGAAACAGCCGAACACCAACGCGTTACCGTCACATATAAGTGGGGGCCTGTCCTAAGAGCTTCACTCAGGTACTGGTGCCAAGTAGAAATTAATGGTAAGCGTATTTGACTTTGGTAACGTAGCTTTTACTATTTTTTATATTAAATTTCATTTTTTATATGGTGCGGTGTGTATTGTGCATTACGAGAGTAGCATATGGTGAAGGTGAGACAACTTTGGATTACGTGGTGACTGTAGGCCTCAGTCATACTCTTAATTGGTCATCTCTCCCTCCGTGTTATTACTCGTGTTTACCATCTTTTGTCCCTTGGATATTTCTCATATTTTTGACAGATCATCATATTGGTACCCTGGTACTGTGGTCTGCCCCCGGGTCAAGTGCACCTAATCTTCTGCAATCTGACTGTAGGAGGATAAAGAGGGCCATAGTTCCTCTAGCACGAACTTAGTTGTTGAATTGGGACCTCAGCAGCAGTTCTCGTCACCAGTTGACACCTCGCACCCCTACACGTCAGTCAGAGATGATGATACATACAATGGTAGGGAATTAGCTTTCTTTTTCAGAGCACAAAAGTTCGCTAATTCTGTAAGTATCATATTAATTTCAGTAGGAAAAACTTGCTTATGTCCTATAGAGACTCGGCAAGGTATGCCTACATCCTTGGACTACCAATTTTACTTTTGAGGCAATTAACTGTTTCATTTGTTTTCGAAACTCAGTTTCACTTGTTTTGTAGGATTTTCTTGCCCTTATCCTCTTACATGAGTACCGGGTACAAGATTTCCTGCGACCTTGATTTAAACTAATCATTTAACATCTTGTACTTAACTTTAATTGTTAAAGATTCCACAGGATAGGTACCAGTTGCCACGTTGTCCTGTTTCTGACATTCACTATATCACAACGGTATATTCGTTGTACATTTATTTGCTAATTTCACCATGTTTCGTCTCCAAGCTTTCTGTGCAGATCCAGCAGGTGAAATAGGGACTTTAAATCGTGCCAAGAGGACTGAATTACAAACTCTTGCACATGAGTATCAACTAGAAGTTCCCTACCAAGCCAACAAAAATGACATACAACCTGTTGCTGGATCACTTCTTAGAGCAAGGTAAGATAGACTCTGAAACTCATGAAACTTACTATATTGCAGATAAAACTGATTTGGCAACGATGAAACTCAAAGTAGAGCTGGCCAAGATTGAACGCATGCAGCAAAGGGAAGCAGCTGCCATGCAAAGAGAAGCCCTCGAACAACAAGAACGAGCAGCTGCCATACGAAGGGAAGAACAAGAACGTGAAGCTGCCTTGAGGAAGGAAGAACAAGAACGTGAGATTGCCTTACTCCGTGAACGTGAACGAATACAGCTCGAAACAAAACAACGCCAATTGGAAATTCAACGCGAACATGACAAACACCAAGCGACTCTGGCTATGGAATGTCGTCAACGAGAATTCGCGTTGGAAACTTCACACCTCGCTCAACGCCAGCAAGCTACTGCCAATCTTCCCGTCAGTTTTAATATATCACATGCAAGTAAGTTAATGCCATCCTTTGTAGAAGCAGAAGTTGACGTGTTTTTTACCACCTTTGAAACCCTTGCTAATCAACTCAGTTGGCCTGTCGACCAATGGGCCACACTTCTCAGAGTCCATCTTACAGGTAGAGCTGCAGTCACACTCAGTACTTTGGCGTCTGAGAATGACTACCAGACTCTGAAACAAGCAGTGTTGGACATCTACCTCCTCTCCACAGAAAGTTATCGAAGGAAATTCCGTGACCACCTGAAGGCAAGTACCACTACCTTCCTCGAGTTTGCTAACACAAAACGGAGATATTTCATGAAATGGCTGGAAGCAGCACATGTCTCTACTTTTACAGAACTCGTCAACCTGATGCTAGTTGAAGAATTCTTGAGGCGTGTGCCGCCTCCTGTCCGTCTATATTTAGCAGATAAAGAAGAAACCGACTACCTGAAGTGTGCTAAGTCGGCTGACACTTACAGCCTCATCCACCGGCTGACACCAGAACCATCCTCCAGTAAGAAGTCGTGGTACAGTTAGGAGAAAGTGAGTACCGATCAAGCTGGCTCGCAATTGTACTGCAAGTATTGTAGACTCTATGGACATACCATAGATAAGTGTGGTAAGTCTCAATACAAAGGAACCACTGACACGCAAAAACCCAAACCAACTCCTCCTAAGTCCGGTAAGCCTGTGATGAATGTTGGTGTTCATGTTAATGATCTTTCTCTTTTCAGTAACCACCTGTATACTGGAACTGTCTCTGCCAACGGTTCAAATCCGGAGGGACGTTTCAAATTGAAGATCTTGAGGGACACAGCGGCTCTACAATCGATCATCTTGAAGTCGGCTGTGCCCAACATCGCCTACACCGGAGAAACTGTCTTCATCACTGACCTCACTGCTACCACTCCTTATCCTCTCGCCAGAGTCCACCTGGATTGTCCCTTCGTGAACGGAGAAGTCCAAGTCGCCGTCAGGGAAAAGCCTTTTCCCATGCCTGGAGTGCAACTTCTCCTAGGCAACGACTTGGCAGAAGACCTGCAACCGACCAACCTGATCGTCATGGACAAACCCCAGGTGTGTACCTCTGTGCCAATTAACCCTATATTCGAGTATGTTCCAGCAAAGGTTCAAGAGAGTGATGAAGTTTCTCCTCCGGTTCTAGTGACCACCCGTGCACAAGCCGCACGACCACAGCCAGCTGACTCTACTGCTACCGCTGTCCCTCAAGACCCTCAGAAACTACCCCCGAATCTGACCAAGTTGGAGTTCCGTAAGTTGCAGAGGGAAGATCTTGCCTTAACAACATTATTTTTCCAGGCTGAGACTGAACTCGACAGTATTCCTGGGTTCTTCCTAGAGAACGACTTGCTCTACCGCAGATATAGACCCAGTAAACTGAAGGAAGAGGACGATTGGGCCAACATCGAACAACTTGTGATTCCTACCAGCCTGCGGCCCACTATTCTACACCTGGCCCACGGAGCACTCTCCCACTACGGATTCAACAAGACTTACCATGGAATTCGTCAAGACTACTACTGGCCACGTATGGTAAATAGCGTCAAACAGTACGTAAAACAGTGTCATACATGTCAGATGGCAGGCAAACCGAACACCTCCATTCCCAGAGCGCCACTGATTCCCATACAGGTGCCTGCGGAACCTTTCCACAGACTTATTATAGACTGTGTTGGTCCTTTACCTCGGACCAGTTCAGGTAACGCCTATATCTTAACCATCCTGTGTCCTACCACCAGATTTCCCATAGCAGATCCAGTGAAGAACATCACGGCTGCTACGGTTGTAAAGCATTTATTGAAGATCTTCACTCAATATGGATTTCCCAGGGAGATTCAGAGCAACTGTGGTACCAACTTCACCAGTGATCTCTTCAAAAGGACACTGGAGGAGTTCAACATCAAACAGGTATTGTCCAGCCCCTATCATCCTGCTTCACAGGGTTCTCTTGAGCGTAGTCATCAGACTATCAAAGCACTCCTGAAAAAGTTTTGTAGTGAAACCTCTAAGGATTGGGATAAGCAAATTGATTTGGTAATGTGCATATATAGAAGTCTTCCCAATGAGTCCCTAGGAGTATCTCCTTATGAGATGCTCTACGGCCGTTAGTGCCGTACTCCCCTCAAGGCTTTCAAAGACTCTCTACGAGATGCCACCGTCAGTGAGCATCAGAATGTGCCCCAGTTTCTTCAAAACCTTCAACACATTCTAGAGAGAGTCCACAGTTTTGCCCATGATAATCTATTGAAAGCACAGGAGAGGATGAAGACTCATTACGACCAGACCAGCAAAGTAAGAAAATTTAAGCCGGGAGACTTCGTGCTAGCATACTTCCCTATCCCAGGTTCTCCTTTACAAAACAGGTTTTCAGGACCCTACCGCATCAAGGAGTGCAGAAACAACCATAACTACGTTCTAGAGACTCCAGATAGGCGGCGGAAGACCCAGCTGTGCCACGTCAACCTCCTGAAGCTATATAATGGTACTCCTCCCACTGTCATGTTAAACTATTCTACTTTTACAGAACCATACATCCACAGTGAGACCTTCCCTGCTTCTCCTCCCGAAAGCACTGACAAGGTGTCAGCGCTTTCTAATTCAGAAATCCTTAATGATCTTCCCAAATACTTTCAGGATAATCATAGTGCACCTCTTGTCAAGATCTTCAGAGAACATCAGGAGTTGTTCCGAGATGACCCCCAAGAGTGTAATGTTACCCAGCACGACATCCAACTGCTCCCCGACACCCGGCCGATTCGTCAACCCTTCTACCGAATCAGCCCTAGCAAGAAGGAAGTCATGCGTGCTGAGGTGCAGTACCTCTTGGATCATGGACTGGCTACACCTTGTGAGTCCCCCTGGGCCTCACCCTGTATCTTGGTGCCCAAACCCCAAGGTAAGGTGCGGCTATGTACTGACTATCGTAAACTAAATAACGTAACTGTCAAGGATGCATACCCCTTGCCAAGGATAGATGACATTCTAGACGCCATTGGTAATGCCCAGTACTTGTCCCAAGTGGACTTGCTGAAGGGGTACTATCAAGTGTGTCTAACGGAGCGAGCTAAAGAGATATCTGCCTTTATCACTCCTTTTGGACTTTCCAGATATGAACGCCTTCCTTTCGGACTATGTAATGCCCCGGCCACTTTTCAGAGAGCTGTCAACCGTGTCATCCAGGGCTTGGATAACACATACGCCTACTTGGATGATATCGTCGTAGCATCCAACACCTGGAGTGAACATCTGCTCCAGCTGCGACGTCTGTTCTCCAAGCTCCTGACAGCCGGCCTCACCATCAACCTGGGCAAGTCCACCTTCGCGAAAGGTAAAGTGCGTTATCTGGGTCATGTTATTGGGAGTGGCAGCCTAGCTCCGTTAAACTCACACACTCAAGCCATCCAACATTATCCACAGCCTACCACCAGGAAGCAGCTCCTGCGCTTCCTTGGTCTTGCCTCCTACTACCGTAGGTTTGTGAGAAATTTCAGTACAGTTGCCACACCTCTAATTCTATTAACCAGTCCCAAGCAACGGTATAAGTGGACCATGCAGCAAACCGTTGCTTTCGAACAACTCAAATTCCTCCTCTGTTCTAATCCCATTCTCGCCTCGCCAGATATCACCAAGCCTTTCGTCCTTCATATCGACGCCAGTGGTACCGGCGTTGGTGGTGTCCTGATGCAACAACGAGGCGAGGAGGTTCTACCTGTCAGCTACTACAGCTACAAATTGAAACCACACCAGAGGAACTACAGCACTATTGAAAAGGAGCTACTATCCAACGTCCTGAACCTCCAACACTTCACTCCGTACCTACAAGGCGCCAGGTCTACAACCATCTTCTCAGACCACAACTCTCTCCGCTTCCTACATCAAGCCCAATTCACTAACCAGCGTCTTCTACGATGGGCTTTGTATTTACAAGATTTCAACCTGGAGATCCGCTATATCAAGGGTTCTGACAACATCATAGCCGATGCCCTCTCCAGAGTTTATGAAGTAGAAGCGACTCCACCTATTATTCCACCACATAACGACGTACTTCTTCCAGAACCGCAGGCTTCGGGGGAGAGTTGTGACGATAATCTCCTTCAAGAGAGATTGAGCCTGCTCTTCCCTCCTAAGTACGTCCCTAACAACAATAACAACTAATATAGAAGATATATCCAACAAGTACAACACCAAGGTTTGCCCAGAGAGCAAACGTATTCAGCACCAGGAACACCTGCTCCACTCAAACCAGCAAACTACTTATCCATCGCCTGCCCTTCGCTGATTGGCTGGTGCCCGTCACACCTGCTCCCTCCACCCGCCACACTAGTTGATGTCTGAGCCACCACGACCTACAGTCCTCAGAATATCCCGTGCTTTCCACAAGTTAACATGTCTCATTGGTAGACTAAGCCCTGGCTTACGTGTACTAAGGGAGGTGGCAGCTTGAAGCCAATATTCCTGCACTATATTCACTTGTCTATTATTCACTTGTATTAACGTAACTTTTCATTTGCCAGTGATTATTCTTATTATTTTGTTTGATTGATTTATGTTACAATTTTTATGTCCATTTTATTCATGTTTTGCTTTTCTAACGTAATTAAAATTTCATTGTTAAATTTACTTGTGTTTTGTGTGTCTTCCCATTACCTTACCACAGACGAAAGTTCCAGATTTTCTCTTTTTGTTTCTTTATGTGACGAGGCCATACCCCTAGCTTTTGAAACAGCCGAACACCAACGCGTTACCGTCACAATATATATATACATATATATATATATATATATATATATATATATATATATATATATATATATATATATATATATATATATATATATATATATATATAACTGAAAACTCACACCCCAGAACCTCACACCCCACATCAGTTGCATATTGTCCTGGGGACCATTCAGGCTTGTTTGCATATTGTGACGGTAACGCGTTGGTGTTCGGCTGTTCAAAGCTAGGGGTATGGCCTCGTCACATAGTATAAAAAAAATAGAAAATCTGGAACTTCGTCTGTGGTAAGGTAAAGAGAAGACACAAAACACAAGTAAATTTTAACAATGAAATTTTAATTACGTTAAATAAATCAAAACATGAATAAAATGGACAAACAAATTCGTATAATAAAATCAATCAAAATAATAAGAATAATTAAATGACACAATGAAAAGTTACGTTAAGACAAGTGAGCAAAATAACAAGAAGTGCAATAGACAAGTAAATGAGAGGTGCGGGAATATCGGCTTTAAGCTATCACCTCTCTCAGTATACGTACGCCAAAGCTTACGTCTAGCAGGGAGAAGTGTTAACTGTGAGAAAGCACTGAATATTCTGAGGACTGAGGTCGTGGCGGCCCCAGACATCAAGTAGTATGGTGGGCGAGTGCAGTTCCAGCCAGACCGGCGACCAATCAGCGAGGAGCCGGCAGCAAGACGGGTAGTTTGGCGGTTTGAGTCTGAGCCTGTGTCCCTGGCTGCATACGTTTTGCGCTCTGGCAAACCTTGCTGGTGTTGTTATTGTTGGACATTTCTTCCATAGTAGTTTTATATAGATGTAACGACGTATTTGTGGAGGGAAGAGCAGGCTCAATCTCTTGAAGGAGATTATTGTCACAACTCTCCCCCGAAGCCTGCGGTTCTGGAAGAAGTACGTCGTTATGTGGTGGAGTAATGGATGGAGTCGCTTCTACTTCATAAACTCTGGAGAGATCATTGGCTAAGATGTTGTCGGAATCTTGGTATAGTGTATCTCCAGGTTGAATTTCTGCAGTCAGCAAGCCCACAGTAGAAGACGTTGAGATGAGAAGTGGGCGTGCTGCAGGAGGTGTAGGGTGGTGTGGTCCGTGTTGATGGTGGACCGAGCACTTTTCAGGTGTGGAGTGAAGTGCTTGAGCTTCAGGATGAGGAAGAGTAGCTCCTTGCCAATTGTTCCGTAGTTCCTTGTAGCAGTAGTCGCTGACAGGTGTATTCTCCTCGCCTCGTTGCTGCATCACGACACCACCAACGTCGGTACCACTGGCGTCGTCATGGAGGATGAAGGGCTTATCTGACGAGGTGAGAGTGGAATTAGAATATGGCAAAGGAGCACGATTATTATCCTGAAAGTATTTGGGAAGATCATTAAGGATTTCGGAATTAGAAAGCGCTGACTCCTTGTCAGTGCTTTCGGGAGGAGAAGCTGGGAAGGTCTCACTGTGGATGTAGGGTTCTGTGAAGGTGGAATAGTTAATTAGGACAGTGGGAGGAGTACCATTATATTGCTTCAGGAGGTTGACGTGGCACAGCTGGGTCTTCCGCCGCCTATCTGGAGTCTCTATTACGCAGTTGTTGTTATTCCTGCACTCTTTGACGCAGGAATAACAAAATCTGTTTTGTAAAGTTAAAGTTAAAGTTAAGGTAAAGTTAAAGTTAAAGTTAAAGTTAAAGTTAAGTTAAAGTTAAAGTAAAGTTAAAGTTAAAGTTAAAGAAAATCTGTTTTGTAAAGGTGAACCTGGGATAGGGAAGTATGCAAGGACGAAGTCTCCCGGCTTGAATTTTCTTACTTTGCTGGTCTGGTCGTAATGAGTCTTCATTCTCTCCTGGGCTTTCAATAGATTATCATGGGCAAAACGGTGGACTCTCTCTAGAATGTGTTGAAGGTTTTGAAGAAACTGGGGCACATTCTGATGCTCACTGAAGGTGGCATCTCGGAGAGAGTCTTTGAAAGCCTTAAAGGGAGTACGGCGCTTACGGCCGTAGAGCATCTCATAAGGAGATACTCCTAGGGACTCATTGGGGAGACTTCTGAAAATGCACATTATAAGGTCAATCTGCTTATCCCAATCCTTAGAGGTTTCACTACAAAACTTTTTCAAGAGTGCTTTGATAGTCTGATGACTACGTTCAAGAGAACCCTGTGAAGCAGGATGATAGGGGCTGGACAATACCTGTTTGATGTTGAACTCCTCCAGTGTCCTTTTGAAGAGATCACTGGTGAAGTTGGTACCACAGTCGCTTTGAATCTCCCTGGGAAATCCGTATTGAGTGAAGATCTTCAATAGATGTTTTATAACCGTAGCAGCCGTGATGTTCTTCACTGGAACTGCGATGGGAAATCTGGTGGTAGGACACAGGATGGTTAGGATGTAGGCGTTACCCGAACTGGTCCGAGGTAAAGGACCAACACAGTCTATTATGAGTCTGTGGAAAGGTTCCGCAGGCACCTGTATGGGAATCAGTGGCGCTCTGGGAATGGAGATGTTCGGTTTGCCTGCCATCTGACATGTATGACACTGTTTTACGTACTGTTTGACGTTATTTACCATACCTGGCCAGTAGTAGTCTTGACGAATTCCATGGTAAGTCTTGTTGAAGCCGTAGTGGGAGAGTGCTAAGTGGGCCAGGTGTAGAATAGTGGGCCGCAGGCTGGTAGGAATCACAAGTTCGTCGATGTTGGCCCAATCGTCCTCCTCCTTCAGTTTACTGGGTCTATATCTGCGGTAGAGCAAGTCGTTCTCTAGGAAGAACCCAGGAATACTGTCGGGTTGAGTCTCAGCCTGGAAAAACAATGGTGTTAAAGTAAGATCTTCCCTCTGCAACTTACGGAACTCCAACTTGGTCAGATGCGGGGGGAGTTTCAGAGGGTCTTGAGGGACAGCGGTAGCAGTAGAGTCAGCTGGCTGTGGACGTGCGGCTTGTGCACGGGTGGTCACGAGAACCGGAGGAGAAACTTCATCACTCTCTTGAACCTCTGCTGGAACATACTCTAGAATAGGGTTTATTGGCACAGAGTTACACACCTGGGGTTTGTCCATGACGATCAAGTTGGTCGGTTGCAGGTCTTCTGCCAAGTCGTTGCCTAGGAGAAGTTGCACTCCAGGCATGGGAAAAGGCTTTTCCCTGACGGCGACTTGGACTTCCCCGTTCACGTAGGGACAATCCAGGTGGACTCTGGCGAGAGGGTATGGAGTGGTAGCAGTGAGGTCAGTGATGAAGACAGTTTCTCCGGTGTAGGTGATGTTGGGCACAGCCGACTTCAAGATGATCGATTGTAGAGCCGCTGTGTCCCTCAAGATCTTCAATTTGAAACGTCCCTCCGGATTTGAACCGTTGGCAGAGAGAGTTCCAGTATACAGGTGGTTACTGAAAAGAGAAAGATCCTTAACATTAACACCAACATTCATCACAGGCTTACCGGACTTAGGAGGAGTTGGTTTGGGTTTTTGTTGGTCAGTGGTTCCCTTGTATTGAGACTTACCACACTTGTCTATGGTATGTCCATAGAGTCTACAATACTTGCAGTACAGTTGTGAACCAGCTTGATCGGGGCTCACTTTCTCGTAACTGTACCACGACTTCTTACTGGAGGATGGTTCGGGTGTCAGCCGGTGGATGAGGCTGTAAGTGTCAGCCGACTTAGCACACTTCAGGTAGTCAGTTTCTTCTTTATCTGCTAAGTAGAGGCGGACAGGAGGCGGCACATGCCTCAAGAATTCTTCAACAAGCATCAGGTTGACGAGTTCTGTAAAAGTAGAGACATGTGCTGCTTCCAGCCATTTCATGAAATACCTCCGTTTCGTGTTAGCAAACTCGAGGAAGGTAGTGGTACTTGCCTTCAGGTGGTCACAGAATTTCCTTCTATAACTTTCAGTAGAGAGGAGGTAGGCGTCCAACACTGCTTGTTTCAAAATGTGGTAGTCATTCTCAGACGCCAAAGTACTGAGTGTGACTGCAGCTCTACCTGTAAGATGGACTCTGAGAAGTGTGGCCCATTGGTCGACAGGCCAACTGAGTTGATTAGCAAGGGTTTCAAAGGTGGTAAAGAACACATCAACTTCTTCTTCTACAAAGGATGGCATTAACTTACTTGCATGTGATATATTAAAACTGACGGGAAGATTGGCAGTAGCTTGCTGGCGTTGAGTGAAGTGTGAAGTTTCCTAGGCGATTTCGCGTTGACGACACTCTAGAGCCAGAGTCGCTTGTTGCTTGTCATGTTCGCGTTGCATCTCCAACTCGCGTTGTTTGGTTTCAAGCCGTACGCGTTCCCGCTCCTGGAGTAAGGCAATCTCACGTTCTTGTTCTTCCCTTCGTATGGCAGCTGCTTCCCTTTGCTGCTCACGTTCAATCTTGGCCAGCTCTAGTTTGAGTTTCATCGTTGCCAAATCAGTTTCTTACCTTGCTCTAAATAGTAATCCAGCAACAGGTTGTGTAGGTCATTTTTGTTGGCTTGGTAGGGAACTTCTAGTTGATACTCATGTGCAAGAGTTTGTAATTCAGTCCTCTTGGCACGACTTAAAGTCCCTATTTCACCTGCTGGATTTGCACGGAAAGCTTGGAGACGAAACATGGTGAAATTAGCAAATAAAGGTACACGAATATTCAATAGTGAATGTCAGAAACAGGACAACGTGGCAACTGGTACCTATCCTGTGAGATCTTTAACAATTAAAGTTAAGTAAAAGATGTTAAATGATTAAATTAAATCAAGGGCGCAGGAAATCTTGTACCCGGTACTCATGTAAGAGGATAAGGGCAAGAAAATCCTACTAACAAATGAAACAGAGTTTCGAAAACAAATGAAACAGTAAATTGCCTCAAAAGTAAAATTGGTAGTCCAAGGATGTAGGCATACCTTGCCAAGTCTCTATAGGACATAAAGCAAGTTTTTCCTACTGAATTTAATATGATACTTACAGAATTAGCGAACTTTTGTGCTCCTAAAAAGTAAGCTAATTCCCTACCGTTGTATGTATCATCATCTCTGACTGACGTGTAGGGGTGCGAGGTGTCAACTGGTGACGAGAACTGCTGCTGAGGTCCCAATTCAGCAACTAAAGTTAGAGCTAGAGGAACTATGGCCCTCTTTGTCCTCCTACAGTCAGATTGCAGAAGATTGGGTTCTCTTGACCCGGGGCAGACCACAGTACCAGGGTACCAATATGATGATCTGTCAAAATGAGAAATATCCAAGGGACAAAGATGGTAAACACGAGTAATAACACGGAGGGAGAGATGACCAATTAAGAGTATGACTGCGGCCTACAGTCACCACGTAATCCAAAGTTGTCTCACCTTCACTATATGTTACTCTCGTAATGCACAATACACCGCACCATATAAGAAATGAAATTGAATATGAAAAATAGTAAAAGCTACGTTAACAAAGTTAAATACGCTTACCATTAATTACCACTTGGCACCAGTACCTGAGTGAAGCTCCTAGGACAGGCCCCCATATAATATGTGACGGTAACGCGTTGGTGTTCGGCTGTTCAAAGCTAGGGGTATGGCCTCGTCACATAGTATAAAAAAAATAGAAAATCTGGAACTTCGTCTGTGGTAAGGTAAGGAGAAGACACAAAACACAAGTAAATTTTAACAATGAAATTTTAATTACGTTAAATAAATCAAAACATGAATAAAATGGACAAACAAATTCGTATAATAAAATCAATCAAAATAATAAGAATAATTAAATGACACAATGAAAAGTTACGTTAAGACAAGTGAGCAAAATAACAAGAAGTGCAATAGACAAGTAAATGAGAGGTGCGGGAATATCGGCTTTAAGCTATCACCTCTCTCAGTATACGTACGCCAAAGCTTACGTCTAGCAGGGAGAAGTGTTAACTGTGAGAAAGCACTGAATATTCTGAGGACTGAGGTCGTGGCGGCCCCAGACATCAAGTAGTATGGTGGGCGAGTGCAGTTGCAGCCAGACCGGCGACCAATCAGCGAGGAGCCGGCAGCAAGACGGGTAGTTTGGCGGTTTGAGTCTGAGCAGGTGTCCCTGGCTGCATACGTTTTGCGCTCTGGCAAACCTTGCTGGTGTTGTTATTGTTGGACATTTCTTCCATAGTAGTTTTATATAGATGTAACGACGTATTTGTGGAGGGAAGAGCAGGCTCAATCTCTTGAAGGAGATTATTGTCACAATATATATATATATATATATATATATATATATATATATATATATATATATATATATATATATATATATATATATATATATATATTAGTATATTTTGGTAGCAGTCTTTCCTGTAGACATATATTATTAAATATGACCGAAAAAGTAAGATTAATAATTCTAATACGAATTTTCTCAATCTTTCGTACATTTCGTTTCACTGTTGGAGGTAAATCAAAAATCAATTCTCCAAAATTCATTTTTATTTCTAGTCTGACGCGACACGAGCGCGTTTCGTAAAACTTATTACATTTTCAAAGACTTTAGTTCACAAATACACAACTGAATAGAACTTACCTATTCTATTCTGTAAGTTCTATTCAGTTGTGTATTTTTGAACTAAAGTCTTTGAAAATGTAATAAGTTTTACGAAACGCGCTCGTGTCGCGTCAGACTAGAAATAAAAATGAATTTTGGAGAATTGATTTTTGATTTACCTCCGACAGTGAAACGAAATGTACGAAAGATTGAGAAAATTCGTGTTAGAATTATTAATCTTACTTTTTCGGTCATATTTAATAATATATATATATATATATATATATATATATATATATATATATATATATATATATATATATATATATATATATATATATATATATATATATATATATATATGTCGTACCTAGTAGCCAGAACTCACTTCTCAGCCTACTATTCAAGGCCCGATTTGCCTAATAAGCCAAGTTTTCCTGAATTAATTTATTTACTATAATTTTTTTCTTATGAAATGATAAAGCTACCCTTTTCACTATGTATGAGGTCAATTTTTTTTTATTGGAGTTAAAATTAACGTAGATATATGACCGAACCTAACAAACCCTACCTAACCTAACCTAACCTATATATATTGGTAAGGTTAGGTTAGGTAGCCAAAAAAAGCTAGGTTAGGTTAGGTTAGGTAGACGAAAAAACATTAATTCATGAAAACTTGGCTTATTAGGCAAATCGGGCCTTGCATAGTAGGCTGAGAAGTGAGTTCTGGCTACTAGGTACGACATATATATATATATATATATATATATATATATATATATATATATATATATATATATATATATATATATATATATATGTCGTACCTAGTAGCCAGAATGCACTTCTCAGCCTACTATGCAAAGCCCAATTTGCCTAATAAGCAAAGTTTTCCTGAATTAATATATTTTCTATAATTTTTTTCTTATGAAATGATAAAGCTACCTATTTTATTATGTATGAAGTCAATTTTTTTTATTGGAGTTAAAATTAACGAAGATATATGACCGAACCTAACCAACCCTACCTAACCTATCTTTATAGGTTAGGTTAGGTAGCTGAAAAAGTTAGGTTAGGCTAGGTTATATATATATATATATATATATATATATATATATATATATATATATATATATATATATATATATATATATATATATATATATATATATATATATATATATATATATATAATTCATATAATTCAATATATATAACAAAGCATTAGACAATTGGCCATTTCTTACAGAGTATTTATGTTGCGAAATTCTACATTTCAAATCTTATATATATATATTTATATATGTCGTACCTAGTAGCCAGAACGCACTTCTCGGCCTAGTATGCAAGGCCCGATTTGCCTAATAAGCCTAGTTTTCATGAATTAATTGTTTTTCGACTACCTAACCTACCTAACCTGACCTAACCTAACTTTTTCGGCTACCATACCTAACCTAACCTATAAAGATAGGTTAGGTTAGGTTAGGTAGGGTTGGTTAGGTTTGGTCATATATCTTCGTTAATTTTAACTCCAATAAAAAAAAATTGACCTCATACATAATGAAATGGGTAGCTTTATCATTTCATAAGGAAAAAATTAGAGAAAATAAATTAATTTAGGAAAACTTGGCTTATTAGGCAAATCGGGCCTTGCATAGTAGGCTGAGAAGTGCGTTCTGGCTACTAGGTACGACATATATATATATATATATATATATATATATATATATATATATATATATATATATATATATATATATATATGTCGTACCTAGTAGCCAGAACTCACTTCTCAGCCTACTATTCAAGGCCCGATTTGCCTAATAAGCCAAGTTTTCCTGAATTAATATATTTACTATAATTTTTTTCTTATGAAATGATAAAGCAACCCTTTTCTCTATGTATGAGGTCAATTTTTTTTATTGGAGTTAAAATTAACGTAGATATCTGACCGAACCTAACCAACCCTACCTAACCTAACCTAACCTATATTTATAGGTAAGGTTAGGTTAGGTAGCCAAAAAAAGCTAGGTTAGGTTAGGTTAGGTAGGTTAGGTAGACGAAAAAACATTAATTCATGAAAACTTGGCTTATTAGGCAAATCGGGCCTTGAATAGTAGGCTGAGAAGTGCGTTCTGGCTATTAGGTACGACATATATATATATATATATATATATATATATATATATGTCGTACCTAGTAGCCAGAACTCACTTCTCTGCCTACTATGCAAGGCCCGATTTGCCTAATAAGCCTAGTTTTCATGAATTAATGTTTTTTCGACTACCTAACCTACCTAACCTAACCTAACCTAACGTTTTCGGCTACCAAACCTAACCTAACCTATAAAGATAGGTTAGGTTAGGTTAGGTAGGGTTGGTTAGGTTCGGTCATATATCTACGTTAATTTTAACTCCAATAAAAAAAAATTGACCTTATACATAGTGAAATGGGTAGCTTTATCATTTCATAAGAAAAAAATTAGAGAAAATATATTAATTCAGTAAAACTTGGCTTATTAGGCGAATTGGGCCTTGCATAGTAGGCTGAGAAGTGAGTTCTGGCTACTAGGTAAGACATATATATATATATATATATATATATATATATATATATATATATATATATATATATATATATATATATATATATATATATATATATATATGTCGTACCTAGTAGCCAGAACGCACTTCTCAGCCTACTATGCAAGGCCCGATTTACCTAATAAGCCAAGTTTTCCTGAATTAATATTTTTTCTATAATTTTTTTCTTATGAAATGATAAAGCTACCCATTTCATTAAGTATGAGGACAATTTTTTTTTTATTGGAGTTAAAATTAACGTAGAATTATGACCGAACCTAACCAACCCTACCTAACCTAACCTAACCTATCTGTATAGGTTAGGTTAGGTTAGGTAGCCGAAAAAGTTAGGTTAGGTTAGGTAGGTTAGGTAGTCGAAAAAAAATTAATTCATGAAAACTTGGCTTATTAGGCAAATCGGGCCTTGCATAGTAGGCTCAGAAGTGCGTTCTGGCTATTAGGTACGACATATATATATATATATATATATATATATATATATATATATATATATATATATATATATATATATATATATATATATATATATATATATATATATATATATATATATATATATATATATATATATATATATATATATATATATATATTGTGTGTGTGTGTGTGTGTGTGTCACGAAAATAAACACGTGATTAAAAATGTGAGTGTCAGACCACGGAGGAAAATTGAAACAGGAATTTCCTTAAGTACTTTCGTATATTAATACATCTTCAGAAGGAGTGATTTACAGGTCGAATACTGGACATAAATAGGCAGGAGAGAATGGTGGAGTGAGGTGAGGTGCAATACGTGGACACTGCAGAGGGCCTATTGGCCCATCCGATGCAGCTCCCATTCATAACCACACACAGGCCCACACATGGATAATCAATAGCATAAAATAGTAAATATTTACAATGAATTAGTGAGACAAATGTTTTCCAATGATCCTACTTAAACCCCCTTTAATTGATCTATTAAAAATGGATCTAAGTTATATAAACCCCTGCTAATGTTCAAATTACTTTCTTTTGTGATCTGTATCAAAGCAGATTCAATTATGTTTCTGTTATAGGTGCTTTTACAATTCGGTATTGAAGAAGCCATCTCCCATTCAATTTGGTGAGCATCTTCTGACAGATGAACAAACAAAGCATTAGACAATTGTCCGTGTCTTACAGAGTATTTATGTTGCGAGATTCTACATTTCAAATCTTTAGATGTTTGCCCAACATAGAACTTATTACAGTTGTGACGATAATCTCTTTCAAGAGAGATTGAGCCTGCTCTTCCCTACATATTTACGTCGTTCAAGTACAAGATACTATATTGAAGATACGTCCACCAGTATCGCCAAACGTTTTGCCCAGGAAGCAAATTGTACCATGCACAACCCGACACACCGGCTACAGCCCGCCGTAACCAGCAAACTGCTCATTCTCTGCCTGCCTGTTGCTGATTGGCTGGTTTGTCGCCGCACCTGCACTCACGCCACCACAAGAGTCGACGTCTGGGTCAGCAGCACACCGACTCCTCAGAATATCTCTGTGCTCCTTGGAGATGACATCTCTCGCTAGTAGACTAGGCCTTGGCTGTCGTGTACTAAGGGAGGTGGCAGCTTGAAGCCAGTATTCCCAGCACCTCACTTATTTGATTTATTTTAACTTGCATTCTTGTCTTAGAGTAACTTTTCATTGCCAGTAATTATTCATGTTGTTTTGTTTGTTGACCTGTTTTGAATTTTATGAGATTGTCTTTATTCATGTCTTGTTTTCTAGAGTAATTAAAATTTCATTGTTTATACTTTGTGTTTTGTGTGTCTTCCCATTACCTTATCACAGACAAAAGGACAAACTTCTCTTTTTTTTTTGTTATGTGACGAGGCCCTGCCCCCAGCTTTTGAAACAGCCGAACACCAACGCTTTACCGTCACACAATCTTTACAAGGTATTTTATAAATGACGCAATTATCACTACGAGGGCTGTTCCTAACTAATAGCTTACCAACAGTATTTTCGTAGCTAAACAATACTATGTATTGTTTAGCTACGAAATAGTAGCTAAACATTAGATACAGTGCAATTTTAAAGCAAATGGTAAAAAAATTGAAGATGAAATTAGGTACTTTTTAGTATTGTTTTTGAATGACGCAAAAGTTGGACAGCTTTTCAATTCAATAGGGAGTGAGTTCCATAGACTGGGTCCCTTTATTTGCATAAAGTGTTTACACAGATTAAGTTTGACTCTGGGTATATTAAAGAGATATTTATTTCTGGTGTGGTGATAATGGGTCCTATTACATCTGTCCAGGGAGAGTTTCAGAGCAGGATTTGCATTTAAAAGCAGGGTTTTGTAAATGTAGTTGACACAAGAGAATTTGTGGAGTGAGATTATGTTTAGCATGTTTAGGTAGTTAAACAAGGTGACTGAGTGTTGTCTGAAAGCAGAATTTTTGCTGCGTGATGACGGGCTTGAGGCGGTTTGCATTGGTTGAACCCCATGCACAGACACCATAATTAAGATAGGAATAGCTTAGTGCATATTATAGAGAGATGAGAGCAGAGTTAGGTACATAATATCTGATTTTGGAGAGTATACCAGCTGTTTTAGAGACTTTCTTAGTTATGTGTTGTATGTGGGTGCTGAAGTTGAGTCTCTTGTCTAGGAATACGCCAAGAAGCTTTCCATCATTTTTATTGCTAATGTTTACATTGTCTATCTGAAGCTGAATTGCATTTGTAGATTTGCTTCCAAATAAGATGTAGTAGGTCTTTTCTTTGTTAAGTGTTAGTTTGGTGGTTGACATCCATAAGTGAACTTTTTTTAGTTCATTATTAACAACATTATTTAGTGTATGTGGGTTGGGGTTAGAGTAGATGAGGGTAGTATCATCAGCAAACAAAATAGGTTTCAGAATGTTAGAGACATTAGGCAGATCATTGATGTATATAAGAAATAGGAGAGGTCCCAAGATGCTGCCCTGTGGCACTCCAACGGTTCTTGGTAGAGTTGGAGAGGTTATATTATTGATGGCTACACATTGGTGTCTATCACTAAGATAGGATTGGATATAGTCCAGTGCATGGCATCGGATTCCATAATGGAGTTTACGTAAGAGGTAATTGTGATTAACAGTATCAAAGGCCTTTCTCAGGTCAATGAAGAGTCCAATCGGAAACTCATATTTGTCGAGGGCTGAATAAATTATATCAAGGAGACTAATAATTGCATCGTTAGTACTCTTTTGGGAGCGGAAGCCAAATTGACAGGGGCTAAGAATGTCGAATTTTACGAGATAGGAGTAGAGCTGTTTGTAGATAATTTTTTCAAATATTTTAGATAGTATGGGTAGGTTTGATATTGGTCTATAATTGTTTATGTCTGCCGGATTACCTCCTTTATGAACTGGCGTTACTCTTGCTTTTTTAAGGATATCAGGGAAGGTATGACACTCAAGGGATTTGTTGAACAGCAGAACTATAGGTGGCACGAGGGCATGGGAGGCGATCTTGTATACAATGGATGGGATTTCACTGATGTTCCCAGCTTTGGTTTTTAGTGAGTGTATGATGGATACAACATCTGTCGGGCTGACTGGTGAAAGGAGAAGAGAGTTTGGATAGCTGCCTGAGAGATATGTGTCTGAGTCTGTGGGATTTTACTGGTAAGGCTAGCACCAACCGATGAAAAGAAGCTATTAAATTCATTCGCCATTTCTAAATCAGTTAACGGTGTAAGGCCATCCTTAGAGAGAGGTATCTGGTTGTGGGAGTGTTGTTTAGTTCCCAGGATATTAGAGATGGTATTCCATGTGCTTTTCATGTTGCCTTTTGCTTCTTTGAATCTAGTCACATAATATGAAAGTTTAGCTTTTCTGGTAAGCTGGTAAGCACTGATGAATACCTTTTAACTACTTCCTTTGTAACTAGGCCAATCCTAAATTTCTTTTCATATTCATGTTTTATGTTGATTGATTTAATTATGCCACTTGTGAGCCACGGGTTGTTTTTTCTTTTATCAGTTACTTGTTTGATAAGGAGGGGACAGTGAGTGTTGTAGAGGCTTAGAGTTTTGGAGAGAAAGAGGTTAGTTAATGAGTTTATATCCTGTATATTATTGAATTCAGATTCCCAGTTAATATTGTGAAGTGAATTAGAGAGATTGCCTAAAGCTGATTCATTGTGTAGCCTGAATGAGAGTGTCTTGCTTTCTGGTGGTGCTGTGTCCATGTTTTCTATGAGGAAGGTAGGATAGTGGTCAGTTGTTCTGTCATAGATTACCCCAGATGTAAGGGGAGCTGTTATATTAGTCCATAAGTGATCCAGGGTAGTGGCAGATGTTTGAGTGACTCGGGTGGGCTTGGTGATTGTGGGGATTAGCATACAGGAGTGCATGCTGTTACGGAAATAGTCAACTTGAGGGTTGTTTTGAAGACCCAGGTCAATATTGAAATCACCTCCCAGAATGATGTGATTTTTGTTGAGATTGTTATTTATGATTAGATTCCTTACGTTAACTGAGAATGAAGCTATGTTGGTATTAGGAAATCTATAGATGGCACCGATAGTCATGGAGAATTTAAAGGATTTACTGGAGAACTTGGCAAAGGTATATTCACAATAGTCGTCTCTATCACTAATGACACTATTGCAGATGAAGGTATCTTTGTAATATATTGCTGTGCCACCTCCTTTTTTATTAGGCCTGCAGTTATGAATGGCTTTATAACCAGCTAAGTTGTAGAGTTGGGTGTAGTCATTACTTAGCCAAGTTTCTGTTAAAATGATGAATGATAATTTAGTACCTAGTGCTGTGAGTAGTGCATTTATATCATGAAAATGTTTACCAAGTGACCTAACATTTTGGTTGTAAACTGATAAGCAGGTGCTATTTAGGAGTTTGTTTTTTGCAAGATTTGCTGTGTAATACCTGCAATAATGATGATCAATGTGCTGATTTGTGTGAATATGGGACAGAAGATTTCGATCATTATCAATATCAGTAAGCATATAGATACAATAATGTCATGATACAATAAGATAAGCAATTACAGGAACAGTTAAATACTAAATCTGTCAATAGAAAGTAATTATAGCAAAACACAACAATAAACGTAGGTAGACAAAAAATAGAAACAATTTGAAGTAGAGTAAAGATCCCCATAGATAGCCAGGAATGATACAGTAGTTAGGTTAAGAGAGAAGAAAAAATCAGTAGACTGACAAGAATAATATATAGCAAAAAATAAAAAGACAAATAATAATCGTAAAGTAGAAATAATCTTAACAATAAATTATTTAATATAGCTTAGTTGTAGTTGTGAACTTATAATTAGTATGAACTTAAGAAAACAAAATGGGGTCAATAATTAATTACAATAAATGATGTATAAATCAAATTACAATTAAATTTAAAAATTACAAAAAATACAGGGTAAGATTATATTTATGAGCAAGATTTTACTAAGACACTGAGGTAAATGCTTACATGAATACTAAGCCTGCTATAATTAGAGAATTATTATAGCAATACACAACAATAAATGCAAGTATACAAAAAATTGAAACAATTAGAAGTAGAATAAAGATCACTAGATAGCCATGAAGAATACACAAGTTTGGTGGAGAGAACAAAAAATCAGTAGAGACTGTTGTAACGAAACGGTACTTTATGGCTCGTGGCACTTAACGTCTACAAGAAATATATCGCCTAGGGACATGAAATAGACGCTGTAGTTTAACGGTGTGCCACCAGTATAAACCCTTCGTTTCGTACCTACACATTAATTAACAGAGAAAAATCACCAGGGAAAATATCACACATGTATATAATAAAGGTTTATATTAAACAATATGTGAATTTATAACAACCTAATATGTCACTTATAAACTAATATTCAGATGGGCTCCATTAATTATATATTCAGCTACAAAATCTCCACAGATGTTGTCTACTTAACAAAACAGAACAAATATAAACACAGCCTTTGATCAGACCAGTTGACGACACGGCTCCTCAGTTACTGACAAAAACTGGCGGCGGAAATCGCTCCTCGCGCACTCTCAATACACAACGAATGTTCAATTATATAAATTTAATTTATTTAAATGGAGCAATATGACTGGGAAAAGGTAATCATTAAACTAACCTAAATAAGAATGATCAGGTTGATATGTAAAACAGAGGTAATGTAATTTATAATAATACATTATTCATAAATTAAAATAAAGAGGAAGTTTCTGGCAACTACACAACTGAACAGGTCCAGCAAATTCTACTTTCCTGAATCTGACAGGTATGAGACGTGTGTAGAGCCATCCCGCTCCTCTCACTGACACTGGCACATCACACGATAAATTACAAAATATAATATGTATACACAATACAAGTAATAATGAAATGGAACAAAATAAATTTATATACGTATCCAGCTAGGATACGTAACAGTTCCACCTCCAAGAAAAAAAATGCAATTGATTGAAGATGAATGACATTTTTTCTGAAAATAAAATCATGTGACACTTGAGATTTATTGTATTAATTTCACCAAACATGTAAAAGCAATAAGGATATATTTCTGAAGAAAAATGAAAACACTTCCAATATATTCTTAAATGAAAATAAAAAAGTTCAGTCGTGTGATCTTGTTCTACATCACTGTTTCTGCATATCAGGGATTTTACATATGTTCTTCTGGAGTATGTAAATTTATCTCTCCAGGGTACTATCTCACTTAGTTCACATAGTTTCAGATTATATTTCACATTCCTATCAGCAACATTATTATTATTATTTGCATGAATAGAATTTTCAGTAAATGTAAATGCTTTCACACAGTCAATTCTGCACTTTATCTCTCCATCTGTTTCTACTATTTCTCTGAGATCAGTCCTATATTTCCATATGATCCATTTTCTATATGGTGAAATTTTCCAAAACAGACTCCATTTTCCATGACTCCTTTTTTCTGGAGCTGAACTGCTTAATTGAAGCTGACTGGATGTAAAGTAGAATTGGGACTTCTCCTGGGTATGCCTTGACAGAGACATCTGCTTCTCATCACTCTTGATCCTCTGTGGAACACATACTCTCGCCCAATGGATACTAAAATTAGAGAAATTAGCGTTAAACCTCACAAATACATATAAAACTTCCTCACTCATAGAACCTTCAGAAACACAACACACCGACTTAGCAAACCTTTGACCTCCAAACCAATAATTACAACCCAAGATAAGTGCAAAGTCTACCTGATCGAACTGACTCAGATGATCCATAAGGAACACAGAAGTCAATTTCCTCATAACTCTGTCATGACGATCAGCGAAAGAAAACAGGCTTATGCCTAGGCTCCATATCTCAATCACAACTCCAAAAACAACTTTACACCCTCTGATGGTGGACTTGAGCACAACACACACCTTCATAAGCATGCTAGTCTTCCAAAAGACTAAAAAAAACATGCGGAAACCTTGACAACCCTTACCATAGATTTCACTTCCCAAGTGATTTCCTTCTGGTGACAAACAATCAAATAAAATGTTTAAGGGTCTTATCATCTTGAAGATGCACAGCAGATTACCTGGGAACCACCCAAGGACAATCTGTAACCCTTCACAGTTATTAACACTAGGAAGGATAACCTTATTCCCCAACTTGAAACACACACCTGGAGCCTCAAACATCTGTATGATTAAATCCTTCAACACCAATATGAGTCTGAAAGTCAATACCACACTTGAGTGGAACATACATGTTGTTCACTACTCGTACATCAAAATAAACTGGATCTAAAAGTAGAGACAATGCTCTAGTATAACTCACCACTTCCTCAGAACAACTGGATGCACAACCTATTTAAGTAAACTCTCTCTGCTCAACCACAAGGCTGGACAAAGATGCCCCACAGTCCATTACTTCAAAAGAGAATGGCTCCTGCGGAATAAAAATAGATTGCAACAACATCCTACACACACTCTGACTCAATTTACACAATGATAAATACTTACTTCCTATGGAATAAGAATCACAGTCCACAAAACTCTGCAACTTAGATCCAAAAAATACTTTACCACCCTTAATGGTTATACATGATTTACCAAAATTTCCTCTCATAACATCTGGAGCTGCTTGGAGTACTGTCTGCTCACAATCAATAACACTACCAAGTTGGGTCACATCCTCACAGACAACTGAAGAGGGAGGCTCAATAGGTCTCCATCTACTCGTCAGAAGCTGATCCTCTGGCTGATTTCCCACACTCTCCAGACTTGGATCTACTATACAAACTGTCTCCTTGCTTCTCTCTGAAATCTTGGGATTAGTTCTACTCAACTTATATTAATTAAAGGAATCTGAAGCGAGCGGGCAAGTAACAGGTAGTTTGACCTCCTCCCCTATACTATTACCTTGACTAGGGAGAGGCAGAGCCTCTACAACAGACTTACTCTCGTCAACTGATCCTAACTGGTCAACTGATTCTAAACTTGGAGTGAGCGGGAATACTTCTGCCAACCCGACATCTTGTCCTAAACCATCCACTTGGCTGGAATACAGAGTCGTGGCTTTTAAGTTTCTCTCAACTCCTGGCACAACGTTCGTAGTGAGCGGGCATGACAATGGTACATGGACATCTTTTCCCAATTTATTGGAATAAAGCAGAGTCATAGTATCAGGCTTACTCTCAACAACTAGGCTAGCCACACAGGAATCTGGAACAACCACATCCCACTTCTCCACTGAAGGGGTACTGGTTACTGGAACAAATACTTGAGTAACATCAGAACTGACAACTGTATTAATAATAGTACTGACATCAGCACAGGTAGGGTGGACAAAACCATCTACTACAACAGATTGTTCATTCGTAGAACTAGCTTCAGCACAGGCAGAATAAACATGGTCTGCAACTGGCTGTTTACACAAACGGGGATCAATCTCACCCACAACATGATTTATGGCCACATCATTACCCAATATAACATCCACACCTGGGATGGGCAACTGTGTACTAACACCCACAGTGCATACACTTGGTGTAATGGTGGATCTTAAAGTAACATCTATCAGAGGTACAGTTTTACATCCTGCAACACTCTGAAGAACTACAAACTTTCCAGTATCTCTCTTTTCAACATTAGGGAGTATACTGGGAGAAATTAAGGTTTGGGAAGCACCTGTATCACGAAGAAAAACCACTGGTTTCCACTTCCCATTAATACACAAAACTTCTCCTAAAGACATATATGGAGAATACTGTTTCACCCAATTGGGGTTTATAGTTACGTGTTCATTAGTTAATTTATTTTGCACACCTCTACAATAAATGAGACCAGTTGGTCGTAACTCAGGGTGCAATATAAAACAGGAATGTATCACATGGCCTTTTCTCTTACAATGGGTACAGTACCTTACAGTGGGCACACCTGTGGAACCAACTGTAGGTTTAGAATTAACATTATTAATATTTGATATTCCTGACAATGAAGTAGCAGGATTAGGTTTTGTAAGAGAAGAGTTCATCTTCTTCTTCAGATGATCTTAAGATGATTTTGGGGCTTTTAGTGTCCCCACGGCCCGGTTCTCGACCAGGCCTCCACCCCCAGGAAGCAGCCCGTGACAGCTGACTAACACCCAGGTACCTATTTACTGCTAGGTAACAGGGGCATAGGGTGAAAGAAACTCTGCCCATTGTTTCTCGCCGGCGCCCGGGATCGAAACCGGGACCACAGGATCACAAGTCCAGCGTGCTGTCCGCTCGGCCGACCGGCTCCCATATTTATTTTGGAGTGAGTATTTACTCACTCCAGGCTCCCATATTTATTCATGGGAGTAACTGGAGCACTATTACTGGATTGGTTCTGATAAGGAGTTATGTGAGCATTGTAATTTACTCTATCGGTTAAACTTAGGTAATTGGGCCTTAAACTGGGCCTTAGTTAGCAACTCATGCTCATCAGCGAGCTTAGACAGCTCATAAATGTCTGTTATATTCTTCTGTTCTGCCATAAAAGTAGACAATTTATCTGGGAGACATGACAACACTTCTTCTGTTATAAGAAGATTCTTAAGAGCATCATACTCAGTTATTGAAAGTGATTTAAGTCATCTGTTACAATAGTTAATTTTTAATTTGGTAAAGTCTGCAATAGTCTGCTCGTTTGCCCTCTTTAAGTTTCTAAACTTTTGTCTGTGTGCTTCAGGATTCAACTGGTAAGCATTTAAGATGCTTTTCTTAACAAACTAATAGTCAAAACTATTTTCATCAGGCAAGGATGCAAAAACCTCCTGACTTCTCCCTTTTAATTGACTTTGCATGATTGCAACCCATTGATCTAAAGGCCAGTTCATACTGACTGCAATTTTAGAGAAATGTGAAAAGAAAACCTCAGGGTCCACCTCATTGAACTTGGGTAACTCTATGTACTTATTTACTCTAATGGGATTACTATCATTATTATTAGAAACATTGCTAGTATTACCATGCCCAGCTGCCAAATGTTGTTTCAATTCTGTTGTTAGCCTCAGCCATTTGTTTTTGAATTTCTAACTGCCTAGTTTGTTCTTCTGCTTGTTGCTTCTTTGTTGCTTCAACCTGCAACTGTATAACTAACCTACTATTTTGTGCCTCATTTTCTAGCTGTTGCTGCCTATCCTTAGCCTCAATTTGTAACTGTAGTTGACTAGCCTTAGCTTCAATTTCTAACTTTCGCGCTTCAAGCTCTCTCTGTTGAGCTTCAACCTCTAATATTTTCTGTTGGTTTTGACCTTCAATCTCTAATATTTTTTGTTGCTTTTCAAACTCACATTCTTTCTCTCGAGCCTCAAGCTTAGCATATGCTAATTGCACTTCTAACTCAAGACGCCTTAAAGCAATTTGCTCACTAGTCTCTTCTTTGACCTCCTCCAGAAATTCTTCCCCTAACTCATCATTTTCTACTAAATGGGTCACTATGACTCTCAGAATTTGTGCCTTATTCATTTTATTGTTGGCTGTTAATTCTAGCTTATTTACCATATTTATTAAGGCAGACTTTTTTAGGCTTTCAATTCTCTCAAAGTCTGGATTAGCCAACAGCGACACCACTTGATCCTCCATTGTTAACTAACACTTGGCACTTTACTGACTAAAATAATTAACAGAATGGCACGGCACTACACACTTCACTTTAAGTTGACACGACACTGAAAATTTGCATGGCCTCACTGCACAAACAAAAAAATAGGATGACTTACCTCCAAAATCGTGAAGCGTAGGTTGATGATAACACAGGATGACTCTGGCATGGAACACTAACAATTTTCTTAAAATACACAAATTCCTAAAGCACACTTGTTCCTAGGAAGGCAAGTTTAGATTTGCAAAATTTAATATATATGTGGGAACAACATCATCCAAACACAGGCCCCAAAAATATGTAACGAAACGGTACTTTATGGCTCGTGGCACTTAACGTCTACAAGAAATAAATCGCCTAGGGACATGAAATAGACGCTGTAGTTTAACGGTGTGCCACCAGTATAAACCCTTCGTTTCGTACATACACATTAATTAACAGAGAAAAATCACCAGGGAAAATATCACACATGTATATAATAAAGGTTAATATTAAACAATATGTGAATTTATAACAACCTAATGTCACTTATAAACTAATATTCAGATGGGCTCCATTAATTATATATTCAACTACAAAATCTCCACAAATGTTGTCTTCTTAACAAAACAGAACAAATATAAACACAGCCTTTGATCAGACCAGTTGACGACACGACGGCTCCTCAGTTACTGACAAAAAATGGCGGTGGAAACTGCTCCTCACGCTCTCTCAATACACAACGAATGTTTAATTTTATATAAATTTAATTTATTTAATTAATTAACTTACGACCTGGGAGCGCTAAAGTGTTAAGTTAATTAATCACTTTAGCGCTCCCGGGTCGTAAATAAACGACACGTAAATAGGGGTATTTTGTCCAGTAGGCTCCAGAGTGTCGTAAATTTACGCGCGATTAAAAAATATTTGTATAAAGTCCAATTCTTATTCGATCGACTTGGGGTTAGTATGAAAATGTTTGCCATTAAATGTTCGTTTTTTCTGATAGACACATGGCCTATTTGGGAGAACGGCATTGTATTGTAACTTAGTGGAAAGACTATTGTATTGTTGACACGGCGAGGGTAATCGCCCACTTCACACACTCTTGGTGTGGGCCGCGGTCATGATTCTACATTTATATGCATATGTCCGTGTAGGGAATGTAATTGCGATCACAGTGATACCAAATTTAATGCTGTAGGACAAGTGTGGAGTTGACAACCCTGAAAAGAATGGAAACATTTCGTCGCTGTTTGTTGCTCACGGCTAGTGATCGATGTAGTTCTTTAGCTTTTTGTGTGATTTAACTTATGTTTTGGTGACATATACATATGTTCTTATAGATCATTCTATTGCAAACTCTTTGGTACAAAAATGAGATCAGTATATCGAAAATTAAGGTCAGGACAGCGAAAAGAGTATGCACTTTTCAGTGTTGCCACTCGGTCACCTGAAAACGCCGGGCCCATGAGGGGGTACATCCAGCCCATATCGCCGCGCGCGTCAAAGTGGAGCAATATAACTGAGATAAGGTAATCATTAAACTAACTTAAATAAGAATGATCAGGTTGATATGTAAAACAGAGGTAATGTAATTTATAATAATACATTATTCATAAATAAAAATAAAGAGGAAATTTCTGGAAACTACACAATTGAACAGGTCCAGCAAATTCTACTTTCCTGAATCTGACAGGTATTAGACGTGTGTAGAGCCATCCCGCTCCTCTCACTGACACTGGCACATCACACGATAAATTACAAAATATAATATAATATACACAATACAAGTAATGATGAAATGGAACAAAATTAATTTATATACGTATCCAGCTAGGGTAAGTAACAACTGTCAAGATGAATATATAAAAAATTAGACAAATGATAATTGTAAAGTAAAATAGTCTTAAAGATAATTAATCTTATTTAGCTTAGTTTTTAACCTATAATTAGTATGAACTTAATTAAGAGAACAAAATGAGATCAGTAATTAATTTCAATAAATGACATAAATCAGTAGAATTAAATTTAAAATTTAAAAAGAATAGGGTAAGATTAGATTTAAGAGTAAAATTTTACAATGATACTGAGGTAGATACTTTCATAAGTGCATGGAGACTTGATTGATTACTTAGGAAATTATATGAATGAGAGAACATTAGGTAAATGGTATGGCAGAGACAGCACCTTGGACAAGGGTAGATTAAGTTAGGTTAGGCTCAGGCACTCAAAGAGTTATTTTAAGTAATGGCATTGGTCGGGTTCAAGTTTTCAGATATACCACAATCACTAAAGAAGGCCAGTAGTTGTTGGTCACACTTTATTTCATATCTTTTTCCTGCACTTTCCTTCTTTACAATGATCGTTCCATTCCTAGTGTAGCACTGCTTGATAAGACCAGGGTTTAGTTTGCGAATTTGACGCAGCCTGAAGAGGAGGGATCCACGCTGCTTTGTAAGGCACTCATTTATATAGAGGTTGGTTTTTTGCTTAGCAGCTGATTGTATGAGGTCAAACTTAACAGAGGGATTTGCAAGCTTGATGAGCATTCTCCTACTGCTACGGGAAATGTTTTTATCTATCCTGATAGCTGATTTGATATCAACATTGACTTTGATCTTTGAATTAATTAGGGTGTGGGCTATGTTACAGCAATTCTCATCTTGTTATTCAACAGGTAGATCAGTAGAGCTAATTATCAGGGAGTCATGAAGTTGTTGCTGCTCTTGGTCATCTTCGGAAGCCGCCTGGTGAATCTGAAGGAGATTGATTTGTTTTTCCAGCTTTTGAAGGAAGTCATTTTGAGCTGAGTGGGTTTCCTCGCCCAGAATCTTATGTATTTGATCCATTGCGTCATTTGCAATAGTTTGTAAGTTGAGAATTTCTTGGTTGTTGTTCGTCGACGATTCAAGGAGGCGGTCTATGGTTTGTTGTAATTTCATTTAAACAATTTCAATTTCAACATAATTTGCAATACACAAGTTTTAAATATCAGGAATTTCTTTTTCAGGATTATTAAAAATATAGATTGTATACAAAATTTTAAAATATCCTGAGTTACTTTACAATTTATTGATATATTTTAGCTGTATTATATTTATTTTGATATATATTAATTTTATAAAATTGTAATATCAATATAGCTATAGGGTAAGTACTAATTGTAATTAAGAAGCAATAAAATTATTATCTACAAAAACGAAGACGGTTATGTGAGGTTGTGGTTTTCAATTCAGTTTTTCAGGTAAACTCAAACATTTACAATATATTTGACAGTACGATTTAATACTAAGTGAAAATAAGTACAATTCCTAACTACTATGAATAGTACATAATTGCACTTATTTGTCTTCTTCCATTTATCACCCCATTTTTGGAGGACGGGCTGCATCATCACATGTAACTTGTTATACCAGGTAATTATTAATAATTCTTCTTTCTTTCCAATTTCACCTGTCAAAAGGCACACACAGCAATAATCGTAACCTGAATTGTTTTTATGATGTTTACAGTAAAGAGTCTGAGGTTTTAAGAAGAATTTTTAACTGGTGAATTTAATGATGACATATGGCAATGATATCCCCGTTTTCTTCCAAGGAAATTTCCACTGGTGCCTCGTTTTCTACTACTATGTTTTAGAACAAAAGCAATATTATCCTTTTATATGCAATGTTAGAAAATGGTGTCTTTTTTACGAGAATGATATGGGGAGCATATATTCAACAATGATAGGGGCAGCACAAATACAACAATGATACAATGACAGGGGCAGCACATATACAACAATAACACAATGACAGGGGCAGCACAAATACAACAATGATACAATGACAGGGGCAGCTCATATACAACAATGACACAATGACAGGGGCAGCACAAATACAACAATGATACAATGACAGGGGCAGCACATATACAACAATGACACAATGACAGGGGCAGCACATATACAACAATGACACAATGACAGGGGCAGCACATATACAACAATGACACAATGACAGGGGCAGCACATATACAACAATCACACAATGACAGGGGCAGCACATATACTCCAGGGACGCAAGGAACATTCGCTAGAGAAAAGGACTGAGAGAGAGAGAGACAGACCGACAGACAGACAGAGAGAGAGACAGACCGACAGATAGACAGACAGACAGAGAGAGAGAGAGAGAGAGAGAGAGACAGACAGACAGACAGACAGACAGAGAGAGAGAGCATAATGGATACACACGAGGCATTACAGCACATCTGAATATAATGGTCGACTATGACCTTACATAATGGTTGTGGAGAGCCATTAGCCTCTGTGGAGTAGTTCATGATTATGATATTTATGAAGGGAGATGCTATTAGAATATTGGAATGGTTGTTTAATGTAGCAGTGACGATTAGGGCTGTGGTGGTGGGGGGGGGGGGATCACTGAGGAGGGAGGGGGGTGGGGATGGGGGGGGGGAGGATGATGAGGAGGTGGAATGTGATATGTGCTGCCTCCTGCGAGGGGGAGGAGGAGAAAGACTTTGGAGAGGGAATTATCAGGGGAAAGCGCCAAGTTATTACGACCAATAGCACTTGAAAAGGGGGTCAGGATAAGCATTTGGGATGGGACGTGGGGGAAGGAATGGTGCCCAACCACAAGGACAGTCGGGGATTGAACACCGACCTGCATTTAGCAAGACCGTCGCTCTACCGTCCAGCCCAAGTGGTTGGGCAGGAAGAGGAGAGAGAAACTGTGTTTTAGTGTGTACTCGCCTAATTGTACTCACCTAAATGTGCTTGTGGGGATTGAGCTTCGGACTTTCTGCACCGTGGAAAGAGGGGGACGTGCTGCATGGGTAACAGCTTCTCCCCATATCCACCTACCCTGGCTTTGCGCCCTGGAGAGGCCACTCCAGACCAACAACCAAAGCGCAACTCCATAGTCTCCTAAGACTGATGGATGCCTACTACTAATGTCACTGTTGCTCATTTAAGTACTCAGTTTCTACCTGTGTCCCATTGTGTGTGTGTGTGTGTGCCCTCTGTGTTACATAATCTACTCTACTAATGCCCATGGGAATTTTTAATGTAGTGATCATGTCTCCGCTAACTCCAATTTGTTCCAATGAAGATAGGTTTAGTTCCCAAAGTCTCTCCTCATAGATCATACCTCTCAACATACCTCGGGTACTAGTCCGGTAGCATACCTCTAAATCTACTCTAACTTAGTTTTGTGGTTGACTACATACGAACTCCACACTAAAGCTGCATTCTTCAGGATTGGGCTGACATGAGGTATATAAGATTCTAAATGATTTCGTACACACGTTTCTAAAGGCAGTTCTCTAGTTGGGCAATCTAGCATATGCTGATGATTATATTCACCTGATATTATACCAATATGCTTATATCCACCTGATAATATACCAATGTGCTTTAATATACCTACTAATCTCTCGCATCTCATTTTTTTTTTCTTTCTTGCAATGTATCTGTTATCATTTTATTAATTCCACTAGAATTTGCCTACTTAAAGTTATCTGTTAGATTAAGGACCTGCCCGAAACGCAGCGCGTACTAGTGGCTTTACAAGATTGTAAATACCATGCTATGTATTCTCACAAACCCAATGTACGTTTTTGTATATAAATATATAAATAAATAAATATTGACTTTTCTCCTTGAGTCTTGAAGCAATTTATCTCTCAAATGGTACCTTGCACCTACCCTACTTCTCCCTACACACATTGTTAATACTTGAAACTTGCTTGAGCTTAATTTAATAGACATTTGCTGTACCATTCAGTCTGTTCAGGTCATCTTGCTGTCTCCTGTTGTTCTCCTCTGTCTTAATCCTGCTCATAATTTTAGCAACGTCTGCAAACATTCAGAGGAAAGAGTCTACACAGTCTGGAAGATCATTAATGTGTATCAGAAACAGAATGGGTCGGAGTACAGAACCCTGTGTGACTCCGCTGGGTGACATCTCGACATTCTGACAGGAATTCGTCTGGCATTTTCTGACATTCTGACTGACATTCTGACGGGTGACATCTCACCTCTCACAGAAACTCTTTGTGTCCTGTAGCTTAGGTACGCCCTTATCCACCAGAGCATCTTCCTTGTTATTTCTGCTTGTTTGTCCAAATTTTGCACTACACCCCTGTGGGGTACTGTGCCAAAGGCTGTCTAATATTTCAGCCGATCCTCCTGTTTAGTTAGTACTTATAGTAACGATGAGGACCATAGTGCAAATATATCGTAATGGACAATTATAAAGTAGAAATCGTTACTATTGAATTTGAACAAACCGAAATAGGTTTTATATTTATGTTGCAATAACAACCTATACTTACCTAACCTAACCTTCAAAGGCCTAATAAACATTATTGCTTAGTCTCTGTCACCTGGTCATAGAATTCTAATAAACTTGTGAGTCAAGAGTCGTCTTCCCTGAACCCATGTTAGAAGTGTGTCACGAAGTCCCTTCTCTTCAGATGTGCTACTAGGTTTTTTATCACGATCTTCTCCATCATCTTGCATGGTGAGTATTTCACTGGTATGTATTTCAGTGCCTCTTGCCTGTCACCCATTTTGCAAATTTGGACTACATTACCTGACTTCTATATTTCTGGTACGTTTCTCATCTCCAGTGACCTACTATACACCATGGAGAGTGGCAAGCACAGTGCTTCTTCACACTTTTCCAGTACCCATGGTGAGATTCCGTCCGGACCAACAGCCTTTCTCCAGTCAAGATCCAACAGATGCCTCCTAACATTTCATTTTGGGTAATTGTGTGTGCGTGTGTGTGTGTGTGTGTACTCACCTAGTTGTGTTTGCGGGGGTTGAGCTCTGGCTCTTTGGTCCTGAATCTCAACCGTCAATCAACAGGTGTACAGATTTCTGAGCCTATTGGGCTCTATCATATCTACACTTCAAGCTATGTATGGAGTCAGCCTCCACCACATCACTTCCTAATGCATTCCATTTGTCAACCACTCTGACACTAAAAAAGTTCTCTCTAATATCTCTGTGGCTCATTTGAGCACTCAATTTCCACCTGTGTCCCCTTGTGCATGTGCCCCTTTTGTTAAATAGCCTGTCTTTATCTACCCTATCAATTCCCTTCAGAATCTTGAATATGGTGATCATGTCCCCCCTAACTCTTCTGTCTTCCAGCGAAGTGAGGTTTAATTCCCGTAGTCTCTCCTCGTAGCTCATACTTCTCTGCTCGGGTACTAGTCTGGTGGCAAATCTTTGAACCTTTTCCAGTTTAGTCTTATCCTTGACTAGATATGGATTCCATGCTGGGGCTGCATACTCCAGGATTGGCCTGACATATGTGGTATACAAAGTTCTGAATGATTCTTTACACAAGTTTCTGAATGCCGTTCTTATGTTGGCCAGTCTGGCATATGCCGCTGATGTTATCCTCTTGATATGGGCTGCAGGAGACAGGTCTGTAGTGATATCAACCACCAAGTCTTTTTCTTTCTCTGACTCCTGAAGAATTTCCTCTCCCAGATGATACCTTGTTGTTACGGACCCAAGTCAGCTCCCAAAACCCCCTCCAAATTGACGACGCCATCTAGTGAGGACGGGATATACCGGCCACAGGGGCTGGTTTCCCGTCTTGATCAGCTCATAACATAGCCGCTGCTGACCTCTGGTGAGGTAGCGCTTAGACAGCAACGCCATCTATGGAGTGGATAGGTGGACGTTTGTGTCTAAGCCTGTAAGTGAGGTGCCCTAGAGTGTAACCAGTACTAATGACGTGTCTGATTACAGAGTCGAGCTGGGACTGCTGTATTAAACGATGAGGCAGTCTACCAAAGGCAGCCATAGTCTCTCCACATGTTTGCTGTAGAAGCTGTGAGTCACCCCTGGATGAACACTGTTGAGTGTGTTAGCCTGCCTGTGACGTGGCAGTACCAGGAATCGTCTTATCTGGGGGCTGGCTGGTGGGAGAGACTGGCCACTGTGATGCAGAGAGAGGAGAGTGATCTGCGGAATCACACGAGGCTCCTGCCTAGGACTTGCAACCCTAGTATCAATCGTGGAGTGGCCTACTCAGCTGAGCTGATCGGAACCTGCCAGCTACAGGCTGGATTTGTGGTTGAAGGCCTCCACGACGGTGCACCCAGTGGGACTGTGATTTGGTTGGCCTATGGCTGGGGTAGATTCGCCGAAAGAATCAGAGGATTCATCGTGGGCCACGACGAAGAGAACCAGGGCTACTCATTGTGAGCACCGTGGAGCATCCTGTGTCTTCAGAGGAAGACGATTCTGTACATTGTGTATTTATACCCCCCCGTGTGACAGTTTATATATTTATTTATGGTGGTGGTGATTATATATAGATATCTGAGCATTTGTATCCCTTCCCCTTTAATTTACTTGCGTTACGGAAAACACCCCTTGAAAGCCACTACTAACTTGGGGCCGGATACCCAAACTCTAATAACATCAGAGAAGAACCCAGTTCCGACCCAATAGGGCAGTAACATAGTTGGCATCCCCAGCGGGATCCGACCCCTTGTCAAGTATGTTTGACAGGGGTGGTGAAGTAGCGCAATCCCCCTGTAAATAATTCCCACTGTGTGTGACTATTAGGACATTATACGTCCTGTGCGGTGCTCGGAGTAATTCAGTGCAATATTGTAGAGTGTGGTGCTCGCTGTGATTAAGTGCAATATTGCGTAGTGCGGTGCCCGGTGTGATTACGTGCAATATTGGGAAGTGCGGTGTTAGGGGCGATAAAGTGCAATATTGACGTAGAACAGTTCTCGGTGCGTTAAGTGCTAAAGTGAAGCGGTGTGTTAAGTGCTAGTGCTCCATCTAAGTGACAATGGCAGAAAAAGCGACCATCGACGATCTGGACGATGTTCAGGCCTTTCTGAACAGGGAGGACTGTCTTGCCAGATTAAATATCTGGGAAAACAGGAACTTGTACTAGTAAGTGCCTATCTGGAGGTAAAGATACGTGCCAGTGATTCCCATGTGGAGATCTTGTCCAAGGTTCACAAGCATTTGAAGGCCGAAGAGAAACAGGAAAGCGAGGCACAAATTACGAAAGAAAGTGAGGAAGTAGCTTCCACTGAAAAGGAAGATAAGGGCAGTGACATTGAACGCGATGCAGGTGAGCTGAATATAAGCTTTCTAACTTTCAAAATGCGTGCCTTGGAAATAAATCGTGAGATAGAATGGAAGAAATTAGAAATGGAAAGAGAGACAAAATAAAGCAATGGAGATGAGGCGTTTAGAATTAGAACGAGAAAGAGAAAGAGAAAGAGAAGAGCGAGAAAGAGAAGAAAAAGAAAAAGAGAGACAACATGAGCTAGAAGTATTGTGATTAGGCGGTTGGAGGCAAACAAGGGGAACAAGTATTTTCGATCCGGTAAGGAACATCAAAATGGTCCCGAAGTTCGACGAGAAGGAAGTTTCGAAGTTCTTCGCGGCCTCGCAGCCTCTTTGGAGTGGCCAAAGGAGAATTGGGCCATCATGATACAGTCCGTCCTGACTGGGAAGGCCCAAATCGCCTATTCCACGTTGTCCCTTGATGACTCCGGCGATTACGACAAGGTGAAGAAGGTAGTGCTCATGGCTTACCAATTGGTACCTGAGGCTTACAGGCAGAAGTTTAGAAACCTGAAAAAGACCTCGGAGCACACTTTCACCGAATTCGCGACCATCAAGGAGCGGCTTTTCCAGGAATGGTGTGCCTCTCGGAAGGTGGAGACCAAAGAAGACCTCGAGCAGCTCATACTGTTAGAGGACTTCAAAGACTGTCTGTCTGGAGATCTGAAGATGTACTTAGAGGAACAGCAGGTAGAGACCTTACGTGCGGCAGCCACCATGGCTGAAGAGTACATCTTAACGCATAGGCCTTCTGCTAAGTATGTCCCGGGGAATTACCCAAGCCGGTTTGACAAACCTCATCTGGAAGAGGAGAGACCCGTCCCACAAAGCGCTAAGAAGACGCCCCCAAGTAGCCCTCGAAGGACCAGTCCTAACAGTCCGAAACACCGGAGTCCGAGGAGGAATATGGTGTGCTGGACTTGTGGGCAGAAAGGGCATGTAGCTGCTATGTGCCGAGGCAGAAGAGGTAGCGGCCCACGTAGGGAGGTGATGTTGATGAGCTGTGTGACACCACCAGTAGGAAGCCAGTCTATGACTAGTCAGGAAGAACCAAGATTGTTTTCCACTCACACTTCAGGCGGGTATGTATCGAGTGATCATACTGGTAGACCAGTTGTAGTGCTCAGAGATAGTGGAGCAGCCCAGTCCCTGATCATGAGAAACTCGTTACCCGAGGGAGTGAGTGTGGATGGGAGACAAAAGGTTGTCCTGGTTGGGTTTCCTACGATGCAGTATGTCGCCCCCTTAGTGCCGGTACATCTAGACTCTCCTTACTTCAGCGGCACATGTGTGTTGGCAGTAGTCGATACCCTACCTATAGCTGGGATTGACGTGATACTAGCCAACGACTTGGTGACAGATTGGAGCAACAATCATCCCAAGGTTGCGGACGAGTCAGCTTGAACAGCAAGGTCCGAGGTAACAGCAGGCATTGGTAATATCCAGGTACAGACAGACCCGGAATTAGATAACATGTTTAATCCTTCCTCTCACCAACAGGTTGACAGTATTCTAGCAGAGTCTCCTGATTCTTCTCCCGACAAGAAGCATGAGGTTATGGTGGCAGAAGCGACTGAGCAAGAAGAGAGGCCTCCTGTACAAACACCCACGGATACCCCAGAGTCTGGAGTGAAGGCACCTGAGTACTTGCGGTATGGCAAGGTACAGCGTTCATTGAACTGGCCAGAGATTCCCCAGACGTCGGAGGTATGTGAGGTATGTGCGAAAGTTCTAGTGCCCTCTTTGGTCCAAACCCGGCTAATGGATATAGCCGGCTATGGGCATTACAGGCTCATGAAGCTTATCCCTCAGTTGGCCATATGTCTCTTAGCAGTATTTTGTCTTCTTCCCGTGTGTGTTCTCAGTAAGGACCAGTGGACGACCCGACAAATGATGGTTCCCTTGAACATCGTGAAGACATCCCGTTATACTGAACGTTGGTCGACCTGACGGTGGCAGAGCGAATACCATCTTCGATGTACGAACAGCCCTGTTGGGACTAGGTGTGGGCCTAGTAGAGGCGTATGCTGTAAGTACTGACTTACCCACTGTCGCTGTCACTCTAAATTATCAGACCCCTGTATTCCAGGTTCCCGTCTCCCTGAAGGACTACCGGACCGATACCAGAAATACCGTCTGTGATCAGCCATCAACGGTGTCATTACACAGGGAAGTGTCGATTCACCCCAGATCGCGTCCATACCGATCCTTACTCGAGGCACGTGAGATGAATATGTCCCTGTTTGCCATCTCAGTGAAGGTGTGGGAAGTCACATCAGGCAGGTCATTGCCTTCCATCCACTGGCCACTGTGGTGCAGAGAGAGGAGAGTATTCTGCGGAATCACATGAGGCTCCTGCCTAGGGCTCGCAACCCTAGTATCGATCGTGGAGTGGCCTACTCAGCGGAGCTGATCGGAACCTGCCAGCTACAGGCTGGATTTGTGGTTGAAGGCCTCCACGGCGGTGCACCCAGTGGGACTGTGATTTGGCTGGCCTGTGGCCGGGGTAGATTCGCCGAAAGAATCAGAGGATTCATCGTGGGCCACGACGAAGAGAACCAGGGCTACTCATTGTGAGCACCGTGGAGCATCCTGTGTCTTCAGAGGAAGACGATTCTGTACATTGTGTATTTATACCCCCCGTGTGACAGTTTATATATTTATTTATGGTGGTGGTGATTATATATAGATATCTGAGCATTTGTATCCCTTCCCCTTTAATTTACTTGCGTTACGGAACACACCCCTTGAAAGCCACTACTAACTTAGGGCCGGATACCCAAACTCTAATAACATCAGAGAAGAACCCAGTTGCGACCCAATAGGGCCGTAACACTTGTATATGGCCTCCTGCTCCCTTCACCTATCTTCATTGCATTACATTTGGTTGGGTTAAACTCTAACAACCATTTGTTCGACCATTCCTTCAGCTTGTCTAGGTCTCCTTGAAGCCTCAAGCAGTCCTCTTCTGTCTTAATCCTTCTCATAATTTTGGCATCGTCCGCAAACATTGAGAGAAATGAATCGATACCCAATGATATATCATTTACATATATCAGAAACAAGATAGGACCGAGTACAGAGTCCTGTGGGACTCCACTGGTGACTTCACGTGTGTGTGTGTGTGTGTGTGTGTGTGTGTGTGTGTGTGTGTGTGTGTGTGTGTGTGTGTGTGTGTGTGTGTGTGCACGCGTATTTACTATTGATATATGAAAAATCAAGCTATTAGCTCTTGGACCCCGCCTTTATAACAATTTTTTTCCACTACATTTCTTTCTCTTTAACACATGCACACACACACCCACATCCCTAGTACACAGCCCGTATGAACTGACTAGCTACCAGGCACCTATTTACTGCTAGGTGAACAGATGCACCAAGGGGAAAGAAACTCTGCCCATTTCCTTCTGCATTTGCCAGGGATCGAACCCGAGCCCTTTGGACTACGACCCCAGAGAGCTGTCCACTCAGAACCGAGGCCTCTATGTGTGTGTGAGTGGGTACTCACCTAGCTGTACTCACTTAGTTGTGATGTGGGGGTTGAGCCTTGGCTCTTTGGTCCCGCCTCCCACCCGTCAATCTACAGGTATATAGATTCCTGAGCTTCTCGAGCTCTATCATATCTACATTTGAAACTGCATGGAGTCAGCCTCCACCACATTACTTCCTAGTACAATCCATTTACAAACTACTCTGACACTAAAAAAGTTCTTTCTAATGTCTGTGTTGCTCATTTGAGTACTCAGCTTCAAACTGTGTCCCCTTGTGCGTATGCCACCCGTGTTAAATAATCCATCCTTGTCTATCCTGTCAATTCCCCTGAGAATTTTGTATGTGGTGATCATGTCTCCCGGAGCTCTTCTGTCTTCCAGCAACTTGACATGCAGTTCACGAAGCCTTTCCTCATAACTCATGTCTCTAAGTTCTGGGATTAGCCAGGTGGTATACCACTGAACTTTTTCCAGCTTCGTCTTGTGCTTGACAAGGTACGGGCTCCATGCTGGGACCGCATACTCCAGGATTGGCCTTACATATGTGGTATACATGGTACTGAAAGATTCCTCACACAGGTTTCTGAAGGCAGTTCTGATGTTAGCCAACCTTACATATGGCGCCGATGTTATTCTTTTGGTGAGAGATTCAGGAGACAGGGTTGGTGTGACGTGTCACACCAGACAGGTTGACACCACACTAGACAGGTTGACACCATACCAGACAGGTTGACACCACACCAGACAGGTCTGGTATGGTGTCAATCCCAAAATCCTCTCGTCCTGACTCCTGAAGGATTTCCTCTCCCAGCTGGCATCCTGTGTTTGGCCTCCTGCTTCCTACGCCTTTCTTCAACATTTTGCACTTGCTCGAGTTAAACTCTAGTAGCCATTTGTTGGACCATTCCTTCAGTCTGTCCAGGTCATCCTGTATTCTCTTGTTATCCTTCTCTGTCTCATAATTTTAGTATCATCAGCAAACATTGAGAGGATTGAGTCTATTCCTTTTGGAAAATCATTCATGGATATCAGCAACAGGATAGGTCCGAGTACAGAGCCCTGCGGGACTCCTCTGGTGACATCACGCCAGTCCGAGGTCTCACCCCTCACAGTAACTCTCCGCTTCCTGTGTTTAGGTACTCCCTTATCCATTGGAGCACCTTACCACTTACTCCAGCTTGATTCTCCAACTTATGCAACAGTCTCTGATGGGGTAATGTGTCAGTCCCCTTTCTGTTTTCTGACAGTCCAAAAAAATGCGGTCTGCTTTCTTCTCTTTATTGCTTAATGCTTGTTGTTTGGTCATAGAATTCTATTAAACCTGTGAGACTCGACTTACCTTCCCTGAACCCAAACTGGTGACGTGTTACGAAGTCCCTTCTCTCCAGATGTGTTACTAGGCTTTTTCTCACGATCTTCTCCGTCACCTTGTATGGTATACAAGTTAAGGACACTAACCCAGTAGTTTAGGGCCTCCTGCCTATCCCCGTTTTTGTAAATTGTATATTGACTAGTTACTCAGTCAGAAAGGACTGCACAAGCCAATACGTTAAGTGCCAAAGGTGAGATTATACTTTAATAAAATAAAAGGAGAGAGCAGCTGCAGGAGTCCAATTCCTTGAGTCTCCTATCCACTAGGTCGTTTATCTTCTTAATTGCTTAGGGCACTGTTAAGGGTAACTATTGGGTTTCTCACACCAAATCTGTATTGGTATGTGTGGTTATGAATCAGGCTCGAATCTAGAAGCAGGCCTTCATTATATGCAAGAAATTGTCTAGTTTGTTGCAGCATTAAGTTAAAGCAATAGTATTGGAAGGTGTTGACATAAAGTCACTTTTCTCTTGGCAAAAAAATAAAATTTATTAACAAACTTAAATCTTATACGAAGAACAACAAATTTAACGTTACGTTAATTATCATAAGTGACAACAAAACAGCTAATTAATCAAAGCCACTGTGGCCGGATTCCTGTTCGTACCGCTCTCGGCTGTTCAAGTTGATGCTAATTGATTAACAATAGGTGCTCACTCGGACTCAAGCTGCAAATCAAAATAATTGCAGCCAATTTTTTTTCCAAAACAGTAAGTTAAGGGTCCTCTACTAGGTTTGGAGGCAGGAAATTCTTCTTAAGTTTTAAAACGTTACGAAAAACGCTAAATCTTTCCTAACCTTACCGAGTAACCCGGACAACTCAAACAGACAACGGGACAGTACCTTACTTTTATGAGCCGATATCATTTCAAATTACGTTCATTTTTGGCCATAGAGCGCATACGAGCGAAAAGTGACGTTATTTTTTAAAAGGACGGATTAGATAATGAGACAACGTCAAGTCGGTTGGTTGATGTCAAATCAACACTAGGAATTTATGCTCAAAACACTTATACAGAGATAAATTTAGAGTGCTCACATTGATAAAACTGGCTTTCTTTTACTGAATCACTCCCCGTACAAACAGTTGATGAATTTGCAGATGATTTGAGGATCTAACCCAGCAATTTTCGCACGTGGAGACATGCGTGACCACGTGGTGTGTGGCGACCAGGTGGTGTGGTGATGGTGGCACCCTCACTGGTTGCGTGGGGGAGGATGTCTCACACACAAGAGCGAGTTTGGTGAGCTCTAACCAAGGGAGTGAGCAGTGCGTGTGGTAGCACAGGGTGGCGGACAACACACGGGGTGAGGCACATGTTGTTGGTGACACACAGGGTGGAGACCATGTGATAAGGTACACGGGGTGACTGGCACGGATGGCGGGATATTCTGTGTCCACAGGGATTGGCTTTAATTAATTTATCTCACTCGGAAGAAATTACAGATTAGATTAGAGAAATTAGATTAGAGAAAACCTATTGCAAGGCAGTAATAGGCTGCCTTGCTTGCTATGTCACTTTCGTATTGTCTTTCTGCCTCTCTTCTCACCCTGTCGTATTCATTCCTGTCACTCTGATCTCTTTCTCTACTCTCTAGTGTCCTGATGTTTCTTAAGATTTTCCACGCCCTTGTACTTAGATGCCTTGCTAACTTACATCTCTTATTAAACCATGGGTTTATTGTCTTCAATTCACTTTCTTTCCTTTTGGACTGGGACGAACTTGTCGTTGTTGTTGAATACCTGGGACAACAGCCTGCCTCCTTACACTTCTGCGTGATGTAGTCCATCATGTCTTGGGCCGTCTTTCCCTTGAGCTCTGTTTCCCATGTTATATCTGTTAGGAATTTCCTTTTCTCTTCATAGTTCCCCTTTCGGAATGATAACCTTTTGTTTGCTGGTCCCTTCTTTGAGTACATGAACGCTACTTCGATTAGATATTCAAACACCACTACAATGTGATCGCTCATTTCCTTGGAGACTTCGAAACCGATTTCCCTTGTGTCGGAGTCACTCAGAATGAAGACTGAGTCGAGTCTCGCTTGTTCATCGTTACCTCTCATTCTTGTGGGTCCCCCTGACATGCTGGCTTAAACGTTTCTTGTCACCACTTTCAATAGTTTAGCTCTCCATGTTTCCTTACCTCCATGCGGTTTCTAGTGTTCCCAGTCTATCCTTCCGTGATTGAAATCCCTCATGATGAGCAGATGGGATCGATTTTTACAGCCAGAAGAAGCTGCCCTCTCAAGTATAGTGTTAACTGCCAAGTTGTTTCTGTTAAACCCTTGCCTCAGTCTTCTGTCATTTGGTGGAGGTTTATATATCACTGGTACTACTACTACTACTACCCTTAATCCTCCCATCGTCAAGGTGCCTGTTATGTAGTCTTAGAATTTTGTTTCCATCAGTCATATTACATATGAATTCACTTCTTGTGCTCTTTCTAACAAGTTCACTTGCTTTGTTTGTAATTCGATCTATGTTCGAGTACATTACCTACCATTAGAATGAAACAGATTAACTACTTAATGAAACGGACAGAGAGAAAGATCTAGGAGTTGATATCACACCAAACCTGTCTCCTGAAGCCCACATAGAAAGAATAACGTCTGCGGCATATGCGAGGCTGGCTAACATCAGAACAGCCTTCAGGAACTTGTGTAAGGACTCATTCAGAATCTTGTATACCACATATGTAAGATCAATCCTGGAGTATGCGGCCCCAGCATGGAGCCCGTACCTTGTCAAGTACAAGACTAAGCTGGAAAAAGTTCAGAGGTATGCCACTAGACTAGTTCCAGTACTAAGAGGCATGAGTTACGAGGAAAGGCTGCGGGAAATGCACCTTACGACGCTGGAAGACAGAAGAGTAAGGGGAGACATGACCACAACCTACAAAATTCTCAGAGGAATTGTCAGGGCAAACAAGGATACACTGTTTAACATGGGTAGTACGCGAACAAGGGGACACAGGAGGAACCTGATCACCCTTATGAGCCACAGGGACGTTAGAAAAAACTTTTTCAGTGTCAGAGTAGTTAACAAGTGGAATGCATTAGGCAGTGATGTAGTGGAAGCTGACTCCATACACAGTTTTTTAATGTATATGTGATAGAGCCTCAGTAATATGTATACCAGTTGATTGACGGTTGAGAGGCGGGACCAAAGAACCAAAGCTAAACCCCCGCAAGCACAAATAGGTGAGTACACACTGTGTGTGTATTTACTATTTGTATATACTATTTGTATCTGCAGAATCAAGCTATTAGCCTTTGTAACCAATTTATTTTTCCTCTGTTTTGTCTACTACATATTTTTATCTTGCATTCGCACAAATCTCCAGGAAGGAGCCCGTAGCAGCTGTCTAACTCCCAGGTACCTATTTACTACTAGGTGATCAGGTGCACCTAGGTGAAAGAAACTCAGCCCATTTTGTTTCTGCCTCTGCCAGGGATCGAACCCTGGCCCTTAGGAGTACGACCCCAGAGCCCTGTCCACTCAGCCGCGAGGCCCCCCTCGCCTTGTATATGTGTTTGTACGTTTCTGTGTGGGGTGTTTGTAATTACCTAAGTGTAATTACCTAAGTGTAGTTACAGGATGAGAGCTACGCTCGTGGTGTCCCGTCTTCCCAGCACTCTTTGTCATATAACGCTTTGAAACAACTGACGGTCTTGGCTTCCACCACCTTCTCACCTAACTTGTTCCAACCGTCTACCACTCTGTTTGCGAAAGTGAATTTTCTTATATTTCTTCTGCATCTGTGTTTAGCTAGTTTAAATCTATGACCTCTTGTGCGTGGTTTCATGTGTGCGCGCGTGTGCTCGTGTGCATGCAAGCTTGCTGTCTGCAGATTTGCAACTCCCATCACTAACAATGTATGACAGTTTAACCCACTTTCAAATTATATTCACAACCCACACTTTCTGGGACCAAAATCCACCCCCGCAGGAATGTCTCGGCCGTTGGCAATAGCTTCAGAATTGCCTGCCCCATAACACTGCAATATACCAAAACGCTTTACAATTTTTACTGCCCCATGAATTAGTTCGAATCACAACGGCGATATCCCGGACCGGCCGGCAGCGGCGGTCTGCTGCCTGCCAGACATTGTGTATTGAACCCATTCCTGTGACGGCGTATCTGGGCTGAGACATTTTACCAGAGGATCGAAATATTAGGTGATCGAAGTCTTTAATAGAATTTCGATTCTTGTTTAAAGGGGATATATATTTTTTAAAAGACACCGAAGGTTTCTCTCTCTTTTCATAGAGGAATCGAAATTTTTAAAAGTGGATTGAAATTTTTATAACAAGAGAAATTTACACGAGAAATAGAAATTTATAAGACCTGTCAATATATTAATCAGGGGTTTCGGCATTTTTATAGGGAGACCGCAAAGGATAAAAGTGAGCAAACTGCTATTTGAAGAGAATCGATGCATATAAACGCATCAATTATTTGTAAAGAGATGAGAATGTTTATAACGGAGTGGAAGTGTTAATGGTAACTACCTGGCCAAGCTGGGACCTGAGAGCGTCCCTGGCCAAGCTGGGACCAGAAGGCGTACCTGGCCAAGCTGTGACCTGAGGGCGTACCTGGCCAAGCTGGGACCTGAGGGCGTACCTGGCCAAGCTGGGACCAGAAGGCGTACCTGGCCAAGCTGGGACCTGAGAGCGTACCTGGCCAAGCTGGGACCTGAGGGCGTACCTGGCCAAGCTGGGACCTGAGAGCGTCCCTGGCCAAGCTGGGACCTGAGAGCGTCCCTGGCCAAGCTGGGACCAGAAGGCGTACCTGGCCAAGCTGTGACCTGAGGGCGTACCTGGCCAAGCTGGGACCTGAGGGCGTACCTGGCCAAGCTGGGACCAGAAGGCGTACCTGGCCAAGCTGGGACCTGAGAGCGTACCTGGCCAAGCTGGGACCTGAGGGCGTACCTGGCCAAGCTGGGACCTTAGGGCGTACCTGGCCAAGCTGGGACCTGAGAGCGTCCCTGGCCAAGCTGGGACCTGAGGGCGTACCTGACCAAGCTGGGACCTGAGGGCTTAATTACCTGGCCAAGCTGAGACCCGATGGCTTACCTGGCCAAGCTGGGACCTGAGGGCTTATCTATCAGTCCTGCTCTAATGCTCCCTCTCTGTCATAAGTTATCCCGTGAAGGCTGTGTTCAGTGGACTGATCAATCGACCAGACGCAAGTAACGGATTTCTTATTCACCGAGAAATGCTTTTAATGGACAATGTCGGACAATGAGACTGAGAGCAAGTTATGTGAAATCATTATCGTTAAATATATTCGATAATTTTCATGATATTTCCATGTGCTTTACTGGTTCATGCAGAGACTACTTATGAAAAACATGAGAACTAAATGGCGTGATCAATCCTAATAATATATTAAATAAAAACATTGATTTAGAAATATTGTAACGAGCCGGACCTCGCTCCTGGTCCGGATACGATGGTACAGTGTTCGGATCTCCTTCCAGGAGTCTCAGATACAGTAATGTGGCCCGAGACGCTTTCAGTAGACAGGCATGTCTTCAGCTGCTTATTGCGTAACCTGAACGTGTCAAATGTTTCCGGATAAACGGATGTTTCGAGTCGTGAATGTGGCATCTGATATAAGCAAAAAGTACGCAAAGGGAAGCCCTGTACGAGTCCAGATCTCCACCAAATATAATCCCCTGATATCCTCCGGTTATGACCCCCCTGATCCTCAACTGCTATGACCCCTGGTCTCCACCAGCACTGACCACTGATCAGCGCCAGCTATGACCCCTGATGTTCATTTGCTATGGCATTTCACCCCACTTTATGTGACACCTGATCTGTCAGCTAAGATTCCTGTTCTCCAACTGATATAACCCATGATCTCCACCAGACATAACCCATGATCTCCACCAGATATAACCCATGATCTCCAGCAGATATAACCCATGATCTCCACGTGATATAACCCATGATCTTCACCAGATATAATCCATGATCTCTACGTGATATAACCCATGATCTCCACCAGTTATAACCCATGATCTCCACCTGATATAACCCATGATTTCCACCTGATATAACCTCATGATCTCCACCTGATATAACCCCATGATCTCCACCTGATATAATCCATGATCTCCCACCAGATATAACCCCATGATCTCCACCAGACATAACCCATGATCTCCACCAGATATAACCCACGATCTCCACCAGATATAACCCCATGATCTCCTCCAGATATAACCCATGATCTTCACTTGATATGAACTCTGATTACCACTAACTATGGCCCCCTGATCATGACTTACTATGGCCCCTGATGGCCACGTACTATGGCCCATGATTACTACTTACTATGGTCCCAGATCACCACATACTATGGCCCATGATTACCCCTTACTATGACCCCTGATGGCCATTTACTATGGCCCATGATCACCACATACTATGAACCCTGATCACCACATACTATGGCCCCTGATCACCACTTACTATGGCCCATGATCACCACATACTATGACCCCTGATCACCACTTACAAGGGCCCCTGATTAACACTTACAATGGTCCCAGATCACCACTTACTATGACCCCTAATCACCACATTCTATGGCCCATGATCACCACTTACTATGGCCCATGATCACCCCTTACTATGGCCCCTGATCACCAATTAATTTGGAGCCTGATCACTACTTACTATGGCCCCTGATCACCACTTACTATGGAACCTAATCACCCTTTACTATGGCTCGTGATCACCACACACTATGGCCCCTGAACACCACTTACTGTGGCCCTGATCACCACTTACTGTGCCCACTGATGGATACATACTATGGCCCCTGATCACCACTTACTATGGTCCACGATCACCATTACTATGGTCCATGATCACCACATACTAAGGCCCCTGATCACCACTTACTAGGGGCCCTGATCACAACTTACTATGGCCCCTGATCACCACTTTCTGTGGTCCATGATCATCACTTACTATTGCCCCTGATCACCACTTACTATGGAACTTGATCACTACTTACTATGGCCCCTGATCACCACTTACTATGGAACCTAATAACCCTTTACTATGGCCCCTGATCACCATAAACTATGGCTCCTGATCACCACTTACTATGGCCCCTGATCACCACTTACTATTGAACGTAATCACCACTTACTAAGGCCCCTGATCACTATTTACTATTGCCCATGATCACCATTTGCTATAGTCCATGATCACCACATACTATGGCCCCTGATCACCCCTTCTATGGCCCCCTGATTACCACTTACTATGGCCCCGGATCACCACTTACTATGGCCCTGGATCACCACTTACTATTGCCCCATGATCACCACATACTATGGCCCTGGATCACCACTTACTCTGGCCAATGATCACCACTTACTATGGCCCCTGATCACCACTTACTATGGCCCCTGATCACCACTTACTATGGCCCCTGATCACCACTTACTTTGGCCTCTGATCACCACTTATTATTGAACCTGATCACCACTTACTATTGACCCTGATGACCACTTACTATGGCCCCATAATCACCGCATACTGTGGCCCATGATCACCACTTACTATGGCCCCATATCACCACGTGCTATGGTCTCTGGTCACCACTTACTATGGCCCATGATCAACACTTACTATTGACCCTGATCACAACAAACTATGGCCCCTGATCACAACTTACTTTGGCCCCTGATCACCACTTATTATTGAATCTGATCACCACTTACTATTGACCCTGATGACCACTTACTATGGCCCATCATCACCACTTACTATGGCCCTTATCACCACATACCTAGGAATCTGAACCCCACTTACTATGGCCCCTGATCACCACTTACTATGGCCCCATATCACCACGTGCTATGGCCCATGATCACCATTTAGTATGGCCCCGGATCACCACTTACTATGGCCCATGTTCACCACTTACTACGGACTATGATCCCCACTTACTATGGCCCCTGATGTCTACAAGTTATGGCCCCTGATCACCACTTACTATGGCCCCTGATCACCACTTAATATTGAACCTGATCACCACTTACTATGGCCCCTGATCACCACATACTATGGCCCCTGATCACCACTTACTGTGGCCCCTGATAGCCTGTTACTATGGCCCATGATCACCACTTACTATGGCCCATCATCACCACTTACTATTGACCCTGATCACCACATAATATGGTCCCTGATCACCAATTATTATGGCCCATAATCACCACTTACTGTAGCCCCTGATCACAACTTACTATGGTCACTGATCATCACATACAATGGTCCCATGATGTCCACTTATTATGGCCCAGATGGCCACTTAGAATGGCCCTTGATCACCACTTACTATGGCCCCCTTATCACTATTTACTATGGCCCCTAATCACCACTTACTATGGCCCATAATGTCCTCTGGTAATGGCCCCTGATGGAAACTTATTTTGGCACCAGATGGCCATTTACTATGGCCCCCTGATGGCCACTTACCATGGTACATGATCAACATTTACTATAGCTCCTGATAGCCACATACTATGGCCCCTGATTACAACTTACTATGGCCCCCGATCACCACTTTTTATGGTACTTGATCACCAATTACTATGGTACCTGATCACCATTTACTATGGCCCCTGATGTCTACTGGTTATTGCCCCTGATAGCCACCAACTATGGCCCCTGATCACCACTTTCTATGGCCCCTGATCGCCATTTACGATGATCCCTGATGGCCACCTACTATGGCCCTTGATCACCACTTACCATCTCTCCTGATCACCACTTACTTTGGTTCCTGATGGCCACATACTATGGCCCCTGATCACACTTACAGTGGTCCCTGGTGGCCACTTACTATGGTCCCTGATCACCACTTACTATGGTCCCTAATGGCCACTTACTATGACCCCTGATCCTCACCTGCTATGACCCCTGGTCTTCACCTGCACTGACCACTGATCTCTGCCAGCTACGACCTCTGATGTCCATTTGCTATGGCACTTCATCTCAACCTTATGTGACACCTGATCTGTCAGCTAAGACTCCTGATCCACCAGATATAACCCATGATCTCCACCAGACATAACCAATGATCTCCACCAGATATAACCCATGATCTCCACCAGATGTAACCCATGATATCCACCAGATATAACCCATGATCTACACAAGATATAACTCATGATCTCCACCAGATATAACCCAATGATATCCACCTGATATAACCCATGATCTCCACCAGATATAACCCATTTTCTCTATCAGATAAAACCTATCATCTCCACCAGACATAACCCATGATCTCCACCAGATATAACCCATAATCTCCACCAGATATAACCCCATTATCTTCACAAGATATAACCCATTATCTCCACCAGATATATCCAAATGATCTCCACCAGATATAACCCATGATACCCACCAGATATAACCCATGATCTCCACCAGACATAACCCATGATCTCCACCAGACATAACCCATGATCTCCACCAGATATGAGCTCTGATCACCACTTACTATGGCCCACGATCACCACTAACTAAGGCCCCTTGATCACCATTTACTATGGCTCATGATCACCACTTACTATGGCCCCTGATCACCACTTACTATGGCCCATGATCACCACTTAGTATGAGCCCTGGTCACCACTTTCTGTGGCCCCTGATCACTACTTACTATAGCCCCTGATCACCACTTCCTTTGGCCCTTGATCACCACTTACAATGGCTCCTGATATCCACTTACTATGGCCCCTGATGGCAACTTACTATGGCTCCTAATCATCACATACTATGGCCCTTGGTAACCAGTTACTGTGTCCGCGGATGGCCATTTACTATATCCCCTGATCACCACACACTATGGCCCTTGATCACCACATACAATGGCCCTTGATCACCATTTACTATGTCCACTGATCACCACTTACTATGGCAACTGATCACCACTTAATATGGCGCCTGATTACCACTTACTATGTCCAATGATCACCACTTACTATGGCCCATGACCACACCTTACTGTGGCCCATGATCACAACATAATATGGCCCTTGATCACCACTTACTATGGAACCTGATAACTACTTACTATTGCCCCTGATCACCACTTACTATAAAACCTAATCACCCCCTTACTATGACCCCTGATCACCACATACTATGGTCCCTGATCACCACATACTATGGCCTCTGATCACTACCTACTATGGGCCCTGACCACCACTTACTCTGGCCCCTGATCATCCCTTACTATAGCCCCTGATCACCACTTATTATGGCCCTTGATCACCACTTACTATGACCCCTGATCACCACTTACTAGGCCCCTGATCACCACTTACTATGGCCCCTGATCACCACTTACTGTGGCCCCTGATAACCACTTACTATGGCCCCTGATGACCACTTAATATGGCCGCAGAGCACTACATACTATGGATCTTGATCACCACTTACTGTGGCCACTGACGGCCATTTACTATAGCCCATGATCACCAGATACTATGGCCACTGATCACTATATACAATCGCCCCTGATCACCACAGACTATGGCCTCTGATCACCACTTACTATGGGCCATGATCACCACTTACTATTGCCCCTGATCATCACTTACTATAGCCCTTGATCACCACTAACTATAGCCACTGATCACCACTTACTAGGCCCATGATCACCACTAACTATGTCCCATGATCACCACTTACTATGGCCCTTGATCTTCCCATACTATGGCCCCTGATCACCACTTACTATGGCCCCTGACCACCACTTACTATGTACCATGATCACCACCTACTATTGCCCATGATCACACCTTAGTATGGGCCATGATCACCACTTACTATGGCCCCTGATCACCACTTACTATGGCACCTGATCACCACTTACAATGGCCCATGGTAACCACTTACTATGGCCCCAGATCACCACATACTATGGCCCTGATCACTACTTACTGTGGCCATTGATCACCACGTACTATGGCCCATGATCACCACTTACTATAGAACCTGATCACCACTTACTATAGAACCTGATCACCACTTACTATGTCCCTTGATAGCCACTTACTATTGACCATGATGATCGCTTTCAATGGCCCTTGATCACCACTTACTATGGCTCCAGATCACCACTTACTATGGCCCATGATCACCACTTAATATAGCCCCTGATCACCACATACTATGGTAACTGATCACCCCATACAATGATCCTTTGATGTCCATTTATTATGGGCCTGATTGCCACTTAGTATGGCCCTTGATCACCACTTACTATGGCCCCTGATCCCCACTTACTATGGTCCCTAATGTCCACTGGTAATGGCCCCTGATGGCACTTATTATTATGGCCCCTGATGGTCATTTACTATGGCCCCCAGATGGCCACGTACTATTGTACATGATCACCACATACTATGTCCCCTGATGTCCACTGGTTGTGGCCCCTGACACCCACTTACTATGGCCCCTGATCACCACCTACTATGGCCCCTGATCACCACTTACTCTCGCCCCTGATCACCACTTACTATGGTCCCTGATGAACACTTACTATGAACCCTGATCCTCACCTGCTATGACCCCTGGTCTCCACCAACACTGACCACTGATCTCCGGCAGATATGACCCCTGATGTCCACCTGATATAACCCATGATCTACACCAAATACAACCTATGATCTCCACCTGATATAACCCTTGATCTTCATCTGATATAACTCATAATCTCCACAAGATATAACCCATGATCTCCAACTGATACAACCCATGATCTCCACCGGATATAGCCCATGATCTCCTCCAGATATAACCTTTTGATCTCCACCAGATATAACCCATGATCTCCACCAGATATAACTCCATGATCTCCGCCATATATAACCCATGATCTCCACCAGATATAACCCATGATCTCCACTAGATTTAACCCATGATCTCCACCAGATGTATCCTATTATCTCCACCAGATATAACCCATGATCTCCATCAGATATAACCCATGATCTCCACCATATATAACCCATGATCTCCACCATATATAACCCATGATCTCCACCAGATATATCCTATTATCTCCACCAGATATAACCCATGATCTCCATCAGATATAACCCATGATCTCCACCAGATATAACCCATGATCTCCACCATATATAACCCATGATCTCCACCAGATATAACCCATGATCTCCACTAGATGTAACCCATGATCTCCACCAGATATATCCTATTATCTCCACCAGATATAACCCATGATCTCCACCATATATAACCCATGATCTCCACCAGATATAACCCATGATCTCCACCATATATAACCCATGATCTCCACCTGACATGAATTCTGATTACCACTTAATATTGCCCCTAATCACCACATAGAGTGGCCCCTGATCACCACATACTATGGTCCCTGATCACCACTTAATATGGCCCCTGATGGACATTTACTATAGCCCCTGATCACCACATACTCATACATACACATACATACACAACTCATAATCTCCACTAGATATAACCCATGATCTCCTCCAGATATAACCTTTTGATCTCCACCAGATATAACCCATGATCTCCACCAGATATAAACCATGATATCCACCAGATATAACCCATGATCTCCACCAGATATAACCCATGATATCCACCAGATATAACCCATGATCTCCACCAGATGTAACCCTTGATCTCCACCAGATATAACCCATTATCTCCACCAGATATAACCCATGATATCCACCAGATATAACCCATGATATCCACCAGATATAACCCATGATCTCCACCAGATGTAACCCATGATCTCCACCAGATATAACCCATGATCTACACCAGATATAACTCCATGGTCTCCGCCTTTACAGGCGGTTCACAAGTGGATGAATGGACATAACAAGGGGGATATTAATAGGGTATTAAAAGTATCAACACAAGACAGAACACGAAACAATGGGTATAAATTGGATAAGTTTAGATTTAGGAAAGACTTGGGTAAATACTGGTTCGGTTGTTGATTTGTGGAACCAATTACCGCGTAACGTGGAGGAGGTGGGATCCCTCGATTGTTTCAAGCGCGGGTTGGACAAGTATATGAGTGGGATTGGGTGGTTATAGATAGGAGCTGCCTCGTATGGGCCAATAGGCCTTCTGCAGTTACCTTTGTTCTTATGTTATTATGTTCATACTATGGGCCTTGATCACCACATACTATGGCCCCTGATCATCACTTACTATGGCCCATGATCTCCACTTACTCTGGCCCCTGATCACCACTTAGAATGGCCCCTGATCACCAATTATTATGTCCCATGATCACCACTTACTATGGCCCCTGATTACCACTTACTATGGAACCTGATCACTACTTACTATGGTCCCTGATCACCACTTACTATGGAACCTAATCAGCTCTTAATATGGCCCCTGATCACCACTTATTGTGGCCCCTGATAGCCACATAATATTACCCCTGATCACCACTTACTGTAGCCCGTAATGGCCACTTACTATGGCGTATGATCACCACTTTCTATGGCCCATGATCACTGGCTATGGCCCATGATCATGCCTTACTATGACATATAATTACCACTTACTATGGCCCCTAATCACCACTTACTACGGCCCACTGATCCCCAATTTCTTTGGCACATGATCACCACTTGATATGGCCCCTGATCACCATTTACTATGGCCCCTTATGGCAACTTTCTATGGCTTCTGATCACCACTTACTGTGGCCCATGACCACCACTTACTATGGCCAGTGATGTCTACTGGTTATGGCTCCTGATTGCCATTTATTATGGAACCTGATCACCACTTACTATGTCCCCTGATCACCACTTACTATAGCCTCTGATCGCCACTTCCTATGGCCCCCTGATCACCACTTACTATGGCCCATGATCAAAACGTACTATGGCCCATGATCACCACTTACTATTGCCAGTGATCACCACTTACTATTGCCCCTGATCACCACTTACTATGGAACCTGATCACTACTTACTATTCCCCTGATCACCACATACTATTGAACCTAATCACCACTTACTATGGCCCTCTGATCACCACATACTATGGCCCCTGATCACCCTCTACTGTGGCCCCTGATCAACGCTTACTACAGCCCCTGATCACCACTTACTTTGGCACATGATCACCACTTACTATGGCCCCTGATCACCACTTACTATGGAACCTGATCACCACTTACTATGTCCCCTGATCACCACTTACTATATCCCCTGATCACCACTTACTATGGAAACTAATCACCACCCACTACGACCCCCTAAGCACCACATACTATGGCCCCTGATCACCACCTACTGTGGCCCCTGATGGCCACATACTATGGCCCTTGATCACCACTTACTATGGCCCCTAATCACCACTTACTACGGCCCCCTGATCACCAATTTCTTTGGCACATGATCACCACTTGATATGGCCCCTGAAGACCATTTACTATGGCCACTTTCTACGGTTTCTGATCACCACTTACTATGGCCCGTGACCACCACTTTCTATGGCCCCTGATGACCACTGGTTATGGCCCCTGATCGCCACTTATTATGGAACCTGATCACTACTTACTATGGTCTCTGATCACCATTTACTATGGCCTCTGATTACCACTTACTATGGCCTCTGATCACCACTTACTATGGCCCATGATCATCACTTACTATGGCCCATGATCACCACTTACTATGGCCCCTGATCGCCGCATACTATGGCCCCTGATCACCATTTACAATGGAAACTGATCACCACTTACTATGTCCCCTGATCACCACATACTATGGAAACTAATCACCACTTACTATGGCCCCTGATCAACGCTTACTACGGCCCCTGATCACCACTTACTTTGGCACATGATCACCACTTACTATGGCCACTGATCACCATTTACTATGGCCATTTATGGCCACTTTCTATGGCCACTGATCACCAATTTCAATGGCACATGATGTTCACTGGTTATGGCCCCTGACCGCCACTTATTATGGAACCTGATCACCACTTACTATGGCTCCTGATCACCACTTACTATGGCCTCTGATCGATACTTACTATGGCCCCTAATCACCACATACTATGGGCCATGATCATAACTTATTATGGCACATGATCACCACATACAATGATCCCACAATGTCCATCTATTATGTGGCTTATTGCCAATTAGTATGGCGCTTGATCACCACTTACTATGGCCCCTGATCACCACTTACTATTGCCCCTAATGTCTACTGGTAATGGCCCCGGATGGCCCCTTATTACGGCCCCTGATCACCATTTATTATTGTTCCTGATGGCCACTGGTTATTGCCCCTGATGGCCACTTACTATGGACCCTCATCACCATTTACTATGACCCCCGATGGCCACTTACTATAGCCCCTGATTACCACTTACTATGGTCCCTGATCACCACCTACTATGACCCCTGATCAACACTTACTATGGTCCCTGCAGGTCACTTACTATGGCCCCTGATCACCACTTACTATGGTCCCTGATGGCCACTAACTATGACCCCTGATCCTCACCTGCCATGACCCCTGGTCTCCATCAGCACTGACCATTGATCTCCGCCAGATATGACCCCTGATCTCCACCTTATATAACCCATGATCTCCACCAGACATAACCCATGATCTCCTCCAGATATAACCCATTTTCACCACGAGATATAACCCAATGATCTCCACCTGATATAACCCATGATCTCCACCAGACAAAACCCCATGATCTCCGCCTGATATATCCCATGATCTCCGCCTGATATATCCCATGATCTCCACCAGATATAACCCATGATTTCCACCATATATAATCAATGATGATCGTCCAAATAAAACCCATGATCTCGACCAGATATAACCCAATGATCTCCACTTGATATAACCTATGATCTCGACCTGATATATCTCCATGATCTCCACCTGATATAACCCATGATCTCCACCAGATATAATCCATGATCTCCACCAGATATAACCCATAATCTCCACCAGATATAACCCCATGATCTCCACCAGATATAACCCATGATCTCCACCAGATATAACCCATGATCTCCACCAGATATAACCCCATGATCTCCACCAGATATAATCCATGATCTCCACCAGATATGAACTCTAAACACCACTTACTATTGCCCCTGATCACCACTTAATATGTCCTCTGATAACTATGGCCCTCAAGAGCCACTTATTATGGCTCCTGATCACAACTTTCTATGGCCCCTGATCACCACTTACTATGGCCCCTGATCACTTCTTGCTATGGCCCCTGATCACCACTTACTATGGCCCCTGATCACCACTTACTATGGCTCATGATCATGACATACTATGGCCCATGATCACCACTTACTCTGACCCATGATTATAATTTAATATGGCTAATAATTACCACTTAAAATGGCCCCTGATCACTACTTATTGTTAGCCATGATCACCACTTACTATGTCCCCTGATCACCACTTGCTGTTGCACCAGATCACCACTTACTATGGTCCCTGATGGCCACTTACTATGTCCCCTGATCAAAATTTACTAAGGCCAATTATCACCACTTAATATGTCCCCTGATCACCACTTACTATGGCCCCTGATCACAACTTACTTTGGCCCATGACCACCACAAACAATGGCCCTCTGATCTCCACTTACTGCGGGTCATGATCACCACTTACAATGGCCCTTGATCACCACTTACTGTGGCCCCACATCCCCACCTTCTATGGTCCCTGATGGTCACTTACTACGGCCTCTGATCCCCATTTTCTATTCCCCCTGATCACTACTTACTATAGCCCCCTGATCACTACTTAATATGGCCCCTAATCACCACTTACTGTGGCCCCTGATCACCACTTACTATGGCCCCTGGTGGCTACTTACTATGGCTCATGATGACAACTTACTATGGCCCCTGATCACTACATACTATGGCCCCTGATCACCACTTAATGTGGCCCCTAATGGACTCTTACTATTTCCCCTGATCAAAACATACTATGGCCCCCCGATCACCACATATTTTGGCACCTGATCACCACATACTATGGCCCTCTGATCACCACATATTTTGGCCCCTGATCACCACTTACTAATGCCCCTGATCACCACTTACTATTGCCCCTGATCACCACTTACTATAGCCCCTGATCACTACTAACTACGGCCCCTGATCACCACTTACTATGGCTCATGATCATCACTTACTATTGCCCATGATCAAAACTTATTATGGCCCATGATCTCTACTTTCTATGGCCCCTGATCACCATATACTATAGCCCCTGATCATCACTTAGTATGGAACCTGATCACCACTTACTATGGCCCCTAATCATCACTTGCTATGAAACATAATCACCACTTACTAAGGCCTCTGATCACCATATACTCTGGCCCCTGATCACCACTTGCTATGGCCCCCTGATTATAAATTACTATGGCCCCTGATCACCACTTACTATGGCCCCAGATCACCACTTACTATGGCCCATGACCACCAGTTACTATGGCCCCTGATCACCACTTACTATAGCCCATGATCACCACTTACTATGGCCCCTGATGTTCACTGGTTATGGCCAATGATCATCACTTACTATGGCCCATGATCACCACTTACTATGGCCCAAGATCACCACTTACTATGGCCCCTGATCACCACATTCTATGGCCCCTGATCACCACTTACTATGGAACCTGATCACCACTTACTATGTCCCCTGATCACCACTTACTATGTCCCCTGATCACCACATACTATGGCCCCTGATCACCACCTACTGTGGCCCCTGATGGCCACATACTATGGCCCTTGATCACCACTTACTATTCCCCCTAATCACCACTTACTACTGCCCACTGATCACCAATTTCTTTGGCACATGATCACCACTTGATATGGCCCTGATCACCATTTACTATGGCCCCTTATGGCCACTTTCTATGGCTTCTGATCACCAGTTACTATGGCCCATGACCACCACTTACTATGGCCCCTGATGTCCACTGTTTATGGCCCCTAATTGTCATTTATTATTGAACCTGATCACCACTTACTATGGCCCATGATCACCACTTACTATGGCTCGTGATCACCACTTACTATGGCCCCTGATCGCAAAATACTTTGGCCCCTGATCACCCTTTACTATGGAACCTGATCACCAATTACTATGTCCCCTGATCACCACATACTATTGAACCTAATCACCACTTACTATGGACCCCTGATCACCACATACTATGGCCCCTGATAACCACTTACTGTGGCCCCTGATCAACGCTTACTACGGCCCCTGATCACCACTTACTTTGGCACATGATCACCAATTACTATGGCCCCTGATCACCATTTACTATGGCCACTTATTGCCACTTTCTATGGCCCCTGATCACCACTTACAATGGCCCATGACCACCACTTATTATGGCCCGTGATGTCCACTGGTTATGGCCCCTGATCACCACTTATTATGGAACCTGATCACCACTTACTATGGCCTCTGATCACCACTTACTATGGCCTCCGATCACAACTTACTATTGCCCCTGATCACCAATTACTATGGTCCATGATCATCACTTACTATGGCCCATGATCACCACTTACTATGACCCCTGATCACCACATACTATGGCCCTTGATCACCACGTACTATGGAACCTGATCACCACTTACTATGGCCCCTGATCACAACTTATTATGGCCTCTGGTCACCTCTTACTATGGCCCCTGATCACCAATTACTGTGGCCCATGATCATCACTTGCTATAGCACATAACTAACACTTACTATGGCCTATGATCATCACTTACTATGGCCCCTGATCACACACACTATGGTCCCTGATCACCACTTTCTATGGTTTCTGATCACTACTTACTATGGCCCATGAGCACCCCTTACTATGGCTCCTAATGTCCACTGGTTATGGCCCTTGATCGCCACTTATTATGGAACCTGATCACTTCTTACTATGGCCCCTGATCACCATTTACTATGGCCTCTGATCACCACTTACTATGGCCCCTGATCACCATTTACTATGGCCCATGATCATCACTTACTATGGCCCATGATCACCACTTACTATGGTCCATGATCACCACTTACTATGGCCCCTGATCGCCGCAAACTATGGCCCCTGATCACCATTTACAATGGAACCTGATCACCACTTACTATGTCCCCTGATCACCACATACTATGGAAACTAATCACCACTAACTATGGCCCCTGATCACCGCTTACTAGTGCCCCTGATCATCACTTACTTTGGCACATGATCACCACTTACTATGGCCCCTGATCACCATTTACTATTGACACTAATGGCCACTTTCTATGGCCACTGATCACCAATTACAATGGCCCATGATGTCCACTAGTTATGGCCCCTGACCGCCAGTTATTATGGAACCTGATCACCACTTATTATGGCCCCTGATCACCACTTACTAAGGCCTCTGATCAATACTTACTATGGCCCCTGATCACCAATTACTATGGACCATGATCATCACTTATTATGGCACATGATCACCACTTACTATGGACCATGATCACCACTTACTATGGCCCCTGATCACCACATACTATGGTCCCTGATCACCACTTACTATGGAACCTGATCACCACTTACAATGTCCCCTGATCACCACTTACTATGGAACCTAATCACCACTTACTATGGCCCCCTTATTACCACATATTACGTCCCTTGATCACCACTTACTGTGGCCCCTGATGGCCACATACTACGGCCCCTGATCACCACTTACTGTGGCAATGATCACCACTTACTATAGTCCCCTGATAACTACTTAATGTGGCCCCTGATCACCACTTACTGCGCCCCTGATCACCACTTACTATGGCCCCTGGTGGCTACTAACTATAGCTCCTGATGGCAACTTACTATGGCCCCTGTTCACTACATACTATGGCCCCTGATCACCACTTACTGTGGCCCCAGATGGCCTCTTCCTTTTGCCCCTGATCACCACATACTACGACCCCCTGATCACCACATACTTTGGCCCATGATCACCAGTTACTATGGCCCCTGATCACCACTTATTATGCACCATGATCACCACTTACTGTGGCCCTTGATGTCCACTAGTTATGGCCCATGATCATCACTTACTATGGCCCATACTCACCACGTACTATGGCCCCTGATCACCACTAACTACAGCCCTTCATCACCACTTACTATGGCCCATGATTATCACTTGCTATGGCCCATGATCAAAACCTACTATGGCCCATGATCACCACGTACTATGGCCCCTGATCACCACATACTATGGCCCTGATCCTCACTTAGTATGAAACCTGATCACCACTTACTATGACCCCTGATCATCACTTGCTATGGAACCTAATCACCACTTACTTTAGCCCCTGATCACCACATACTATGGCCCCTGATCACCACTTACTGTGGCTTATGATCACCACTTACTATGGCCCCTGATCACATCTTTCTATGGCCCCTGATCACCACTTATTATGGACCACGATCAACACTTACTGTGGCCCTTGATGTCCACTGGTTATGGCCCATGATCATCACTTACTATGGTCCATGCTCACCACTTACTATGGCCTCTGATCACTACTTATTATGGAACATGATCACCACTTACTATGTCCCCTGATCACCTCATACTATGGAAACTAATCCCCACTTACTATGGTCCCTGATCACTAAATACTATGGCCCTTGATCACTACGTAGCGTGGCCCCTGATGGCTACATACTACGGCCCCTGATCACCCCTTACTAAGGCCCCTGATCACCACATACCACGGCCCCCTGATCACCAATTTCTTTGGCTCATGACCACCACTTACTATGGCCCCTGATGTCCACTGGTTATGGCCCCTCATCGCCATTTATTATGGCCTCTGATCACCTCTTACTATGGCCCCTGATCACCACTTACTATAGCCCATGACCACCACTTACTATGGCCCGTGATCACCACTTACAATGGCCCCTGATCGCAAAATACTTTAGCCCCTGTTCACCACCTACTATGGAACCTGATCACCACTTACTATGGCCCCTGATCACCACTTACTATGGCCCATGATCATCACTTACTATGACCCATGATCACCACTTACTATGGCCCATGATCACCACTTACTATGGCCCCTGATCACCATTTACAATGGAACCTGATCACCACTTACTATGTCCCCTAATCACCACATTCCATGGAAACTAATCACCACTTTCTATGACCCCCTGATCACCACATACTATGGCCCCTGATCACCGCTTACTACGGCCCCTGATCACCACTTACTTTGGAACATGATCACCAATTACTATGGCCCCTGATCACCATTTACTATGGCCACCTATGGTCACTTTCTATGGCCACTGATCACCAATTAAAATGGCCCATGATGTCCTCTGGTTATGGCCCCTGATCGCCACTTATTATGGAACCTGATCACCACTTACTATGGCCCCTTATCACCACTTACTATGGCCAATGATCATCACTTATTATGGCGCATGATCACGACTTACTATGGCACATGATCACCACTTACTATGGACCATGATCACCACTTACTATGGCCCCTGATCACCACTAACTATGGAACCTGATCACCACTTACTATGTCCCCTGATCACCACTTACTATGGAACCTAATCACCACTTATTATGGCCCCCTTATTACCACACACTATGGCCCTTGATCACCACTTACTGTGGCCCCTGATGGCCAAATTCTACGGCCCCTGATCACCACTTACTGTAGCCCTGATCACCACTTACTATAGACCCATGATAACCACTTAATATGGCCCCTGTTCACCACTTACTGTAGCCCCTGATCACCACTTACTATGGCCCCTGGTGGCTACTTACTATAGCTCCTGATGGCAACTTACTATGGACCCAGATCACTACATACTATGGCCCCTGATCAATACTTACTGTGGCCCCAGATGGCCTCTTACTATTGCCCCTGATCACCACTTACTATGGCCCCTGATCACCACTAACTACGGCCCTTGATCACCACTTACTATGCCCCATGATCATCACTTGCAATGGCCCATGATCAAAATTTACTATGGCCCATGATCACCACATACTATGGCCCCTGATCACAACTTAGTATGGAACTTGATCACCACTTACTATGACCCCTGATCATCACTTGCTATGAAACCTAATCACCACTTACTATAGCCCCTGATCACCACATACTATGGCCCCTGATCACCACTTACTATGGCCTATGATCACCACTTACTATGTCCCTGATCACTACATACTATTGCTCCTGATCACAACTTTCTATGGCCCCTGATCACCACTTATTATTGCCCCAGATCACCACTTAATATGGCCCATGATCACCAGTTACTATGGACCATGATCACCACTTACTATGGCCCCTGATGTCCACTGGTTATTGCCCATGATCATCACTTACTAAGGCCCATGCTCACCACTTACTATGGCCTCTGATCACCACTTACTATGGAACCTGATCACCACTTCCTATGTCCCCTGATCACCTCATACTATGGAAACTAATCACCACTGACTATGGCCCCTGATCACTACATACTATGGCCCCTGATCACACTTATTGTGGCCCCCGATGGCCACATACTATTACCCCTGATCACCCCTTTCTAAGGCCCCTGATCACCACTTACTACGGCCCATTGATCACCACTTACTTTGGCACATGTTCACCACTTACTGTGGCCCCTGATCACCATTTATTATGGCATCTTATGGCCACTTTCTATGGCTTCTGATCACCCCTTACTATGGCCCATGACCACTACTTACTAGGGCCCTGATATGCACTGGTTATGGTCCCTGATCGGCTCTTATTATGGAACCTGATCACCGCTTACTATGGCCTCTGATCACCACATACTATGGAAACTAATCACCACTTACTATGGCCCCCTGATCACCACATACTATGGACACTGATCACCGGTTACTACGGCCCCTGATCACCTCTTACTTTGGCACGTGATCACCACTTACTATGGCCTTTGATCACCATTTACTATGGCTACTTATGGCCACTGATCACCAATTACAATGGCCCATGATCTCCACTGGTTAAGGCCCCTGATCGCCACTTATAATGGAACCTGATCACCACTTACTATGGCCCCTGATCACCACTTACTATGGCCCATGATCATCACTTATTATGACACACGATCACCACTTACTATGGCCCATGATCACCACTTACTATGGACCATGATCACCACTTACTATGGCCCCTAATCACCACATACTATGGCCCCTGATCGCCACTTACTATGCAACCTGATAACCCCTTACTATGTCCCCTGATCACCACTTACTATGGAACCTAATCACCACTTACTATGTCCCCCTTATTACCACATACTATGGCCCTTGATCACCACTTACTGTGGCCCCTGATGGCCACCTACTACGGGCCCTGATCACCACTTACTGTGGCCCTGATCACCACTTACTATAGCCCCCTGATAACCACCTATTATGGCCCCTGATCACCATTTACTCTGGCCCCTGATCACCACTTACTAAAGCCTCTGGTGGCTACTTACTATAGCTCCTGATGGCAACTTACTATGGCCCCTGATCACTACATACTATGGCGCCTGATCACCACTTACTGTGGCCACAGATGGCCTCTTACTATTGCCCCTGATCACCACATACTACGGCCCCCTCATCACCACATACTTTGGCCCCTGATCACCACTTACTATTGCCCCTGATCACCACTTACTATGGCCCTTAATCACCACTAACTACGACCCTCGATCACCACTAACTATGGCCCATGATCATCACTTGCAATGGCCCATGATCAAAACTTACTATGGCCAATGATCACCATATACTATGGCCCCTGATCACCATATACTATGGCCCCTGATCACCACTTAGTATGGAACCTGATCACCACTTACTATGACCCCTGATCATCACTTGCTATGGAACCTAATCACTACTTACTATAGCCCTTTATCACCACATACTATGACCCCTGATCACCACTTACTCTGGCTTATGATCACCACTTACTATGGCCCCAGATCACTACATACTATGGCCCTTGATGACAACATTCAATGGCTCTTGATCACCACTTACTATGGCCCCAGATCACCAATTACTATTGCCCATGATTACCAGTTACTATGGCCCCTGATCACCACTTACTATGGACCATGATCACCACTTACTATGGCCCCTGATGTCCACTGGTTATGGGCCATTATCATCACTTTTTATTGCCCATGCTCACCACTTACTATGGAACCTGATCACCACTTACTATGTCCCCTGATCACCTCATACTATGAAAACTAATCACCACTTACTATGGCCCCTGATCATCACATACTATGGCCTCTGATCACCACTTACTATGGAACCTGATCACCACTTACTATGTCCCCTGTTCACCTCATACTATGGAATCTAATCATCACTTACTATGGCCCCTGATGTCCACTGGTTATGGCCCATGATCATCACATACTATGGCCCCTGATCACCACTTACTATGGCCCATGATCATCACTTATTATGACACACGATCACCACTTACTATGGCCCATGATCACCACTTACTATGGACCATGATCACCACTTACTATGGCCCCTAATCACCACATACTATGGCCCCTGATCGCCACTTACTATGCAACCTGATAACCCCTTACTATGTCCCCTGATCACCACTTACTATGGAACCTAATCACCACTTACTATGTCCCCCTTATTACCACATACTATGGCCCTTGATCACCACTTACTGTGGCCCCTGATGGCCACCTACTACGGGCCCTGATCACCACTTACTGTGGCCCTGATCACCACTTACTATAGCCCCCTGATAACCACCTATTATGGCCCCTGATCACCATTTACTCTGGCCCCTGATCACCACTTACTAAAGCCTCTGGTGGCTACTTACTATAGCTCCTGATGGCAACTTACTATGGCCCCTGATCACTACATACTATGGCGCCTGATCACCACTTACTGTGGCCACAGATGGCCTCTTACTATTGCCCCTGATCACCACATACTACGGCCCCCTCATCACCACATACTTTGGCCCCTGATCACCACTTACTATTGCCCCTGATCACCACTTACTATGGCCCTTAATCACCACTAACTACGACCCTCGATCACCACTAACTATGGCCCATGATCATCACTTGCAATGGCCCATGATCAAAACTTACTATGGCCAATGATCACCATATACTATGGCCCCTGATCACCATATACTATGGCCCCTGATCACCACTTAGTATGGAACCTGATCACCACTTACTATGACCCCTGATCATCACTTGCTATGGAACCTAATCACTACTTACTATAGCCCTTGATCACCACATACTATGACCCCTGATCACCACTTACTCTGGCTTATGATCACCACTTACTATGGCCCCAGATCACTACATACTATGGCCCTTGATGACAACATTCAATGGCTCTTGATCACCACTTACTATGGCCCCAGATCACCAATTACTATTGGCCATGATTACCAGTTACTATGGCCCCTGATCACCACTTACTATGGACCATGATCACCACTTACTATGGCCCCTGATGTCCACTGGTTATGGGCCATGATCATCACTTTTTATTGCCCATGCTCACCACTTACTATGGAACCTGATCACCACTTACTATGTCCCCTGATCACCTCATACTATGAAAACTAATCACCACTTACTATGGCCCCTGATCATCACATACTATGGCCTCTGATCACCACTTACTATGGAACCTGATCACCACTTACTATGTCCCCTGTTCACCTCATACTATGGAATCTAATCATCACTTACTATGGCCCCTGATGTCCACTGGTTATGGCCCATGATCATCACATACTATGGCCCCTGACCACCACTTACTGTGGCCCCTGATCACCACTTACTACGGCCCCCTGATCACCACTTAATTTGGCACATGATCACTACTAACTATGGCCCCTGATCACCATTTTCTATGGCATCTTATGGCCACTTTCTATGGCTTCTGATCACCACTTACAACGGACCATGACCACCACTTACTATGGCCCCTGATGTCCACTGGTTATGGCCCCAGATCGCCACTTATTATGGAACCTGATCACCACTTACTTTGGCACATGATCACCACTTACTATGACCTCTGATCACCATTTAGAATGGCCACTTATGGCCGTTTTCTATGGTCCCAGATCACCACTTACTATGGCCCCTGATCACCCCTTACTACGGCCCATGATCATCACTTACTATGGCACATGATCACCACTTTCTATGGCCCATGATCACCACTTACTATGACCCCTGATCACCACATACTATGGCCCCTGATCACCACTTACTATGGAACCTAATCACCACTTACTATGGCCCTCTTATCACCACATACTATTGCCCTTGATTACCACTTACTACGGCCCCTGATCACCACTTACTACTGCCCCTGATCACCACTGTCTATGGTCCCTAATTACCTCCTACTATGTAACATGATCACCACTTACTATGGCCCCTGATCACCATTTACTATGGCCCTTTATGGCCACTTTCTATGGCCCTGGAGCACCATTTACTATTACCCCTGATGACCACTTACTATGGCGCCTGATCACCACTCACTATGGCCTATGATCACCACTTACTATAGCCCCTGATCAACACTTACATAATATGGCCCCCGATTACCACTTACTGTGGCCCTTGATGGCCACATACTATGGCCCCTGATCACCACTTAATATGGCCCCTGATCACTACTTACTATGGTTCCTGATCACCACTTAATAGGGCACATGATCACCACTTACTAGTACCCCTGAACACCCTTAACTATGGCCCTTTAAACCACTTTCTATTGCCCATTATGGCCACTTTTTATGGTCCCTGATCACCATTTACTATTACCCATAGTGGCCACTTACTATGGCCCCTGATCACAACTTACTATGGCCCATGATCACCATTTACTATGGCCCCTGATCACCTCTTACTAAGGCCAATGATCACCACTTACTATGGCCCCGGATGTCCAATGGTTATGGCCCCTGATCGCCACTTATTATGGAACCTGATCACCACTTACTATGGCCCCTGATCACCACTTTCTATGGCCCATGATCATCACTTACTATGGCCTTTGATCACCACTTACTATGGCCCATGATCACCACTTACTATGACCCCTGATCACCACATACGATGGCCCCTGATCACCAATTGCTATGGAACCTGATCACCATTTACTGTGTCCCATGATCACCACTTACTATGGAACCTAATCACCACTTTCTTTTGACCTCTGATCACCACATACTATGGCCCTTGATCATCACACTGTGGCCACTGATGGCTACATACTATGGCCCCTGATCACCCCTTATTATGGCACATGATCACCACTAATTATGGCCCCTGATCACCATTTAATATGGCCCCTTATGGCCACTTTCTATGGCCCCTGATCACCATTTACTATGGCCCATGATCACCACTTTCTATGGCGCCTGATGTCCACTGGTTATGGCCCCTGATCACCACTTATTGTGGAACCACTTACTAGTGCCCCTGATCACCATATAGTATGGCACCTTTTGGCCACTTTCTATGGCCCCTGATCAACATTTGCTGTTACCCCTGATCACCACTTACTATGGTCCCTTTTGGCCACTTACTATGGCCCCTGATCACCATTTACTATTGCGCCTGATCACCACTTACTATGGTTACTGATCACTACATACTATGGCCCCTGATCTCTACTTATTATGGGCCCTGACCACAACCTACTATGGCCCATGATCACCACCTACTATAGCCCCTAATCACAACTTACTATGGCCCATGATCACCACCTTCTATGGCCCCGGATCACCATTTACTATGGCCACTGATCACCACTTACTATGACCCCCGATCACCACTTACTATGGCGCCTGATCACCACTTACTATGGCCCCTGATCACCACATACTATGGCCTCTGATCACAACTTACTGTGGAACTAGATCACCACTTACTGTGTCCCCTGATCACCACTTACTATGGAACGTAATCACCACTTACTATGGCCCCATGATCAACACATAATATGGCCCCCGATCACCACTTACTGTGGCCTCTGATGGCCAAAAACCATGGCCCATGATCACCACTTACTATGGCCCCCTGATCACCACTTACTATGGTCCTTGATCACCACTTACTATGGCACATGATCACCACTAACTAGTGCCCCTGATCACCATTTACTATGGAAGCTTATGGCCATATTCTATAGCCCATGATCACCATTTAATATTACCCATTTTGGCCACTTACTATGGCCCCTGATCACCACTTACTATGCCCCATGATCACCTATTACTATGGCCACTGATCACTACATAATATGGCCCATGATCACAACTTACTAAGGCCCCTGATCACCACTTACTATGGCCTCAGATCACCACTTACTATGGCCCCTGATCAACACTTACTATGACCCCTGATCACCACATACTATGGCCCCTAATCAACACTTACTAGGGAACCTGATCACCACTTACTATATCCCCTGATCACCACTTACTATGGAACCTAATCACCACTTACTATGACCCTCGTGTCACCCCATACTATTGCCCTTGATCACCACTTACTGTGGCCTCTGATGGGCACATACTACGGCCCCTGATCACCACTTACTACTGCCCCTGATCACCACTCACTATGGTTCCTGATCACCTCTTACTATGGCACATGATCACCACTTATTATGGCCCCTGATCACCATTTACTATGGCTCCTTATGGCCACTTTCTATAGACCTGGATCACCATTTACTATTACCCCTGATGGCCACTTACTCTGGCCCCTAATCACCACTTACTATGGCCTATGATCACCACTTAATATGGCCCCTGATCACTACATATTATGGCCCCTGATCACAACATACTATGGCCCCTGGTCACCACTTAATATGGCCCCTGGTCACCACTTTTTATGGCCCCAGATCACCACTTATTATGGCCCCAGATCACCACTTACTATGGCCCATGATCACAAGTTACTATGGGCCCTGATCACTACTTACTCTGGCCCATGATCACCATTTACTATGCCCCCTGATGTCCACTGGTTATTGCCCCTGATCGCCACGTATTATGGAACCTGATCACTACTTACTATGACCCCTGATCACCACTTACTATGGCCTCTGATCACCACTTACTATGGCCCCTGATCACCACTTACTATGACCCCTGATCACCACATACTATGGCCTCTGATCACCACTTACTATGGAACCTAATCACCACTTACTATGGCCCTCTTATCACCACATACTATTGCCCTTGATTACCACTTACTACGGCCCCTGATCACCACTTACTACTGCCCCTGATCACCACTGTCTATGGTCCCTAATTACCTCCTACTATGTAACATGATCACCACTTACTATGGCCCCTGATCACCATTTACTATGGCCCTTTATGGCCACTTTCTATGACCCTGGAGCACCATTTACTATTACCCCTGATGACCACTTACTACGGCGCCTGATCACCACTCACTATGGCCTATGATCACCACTTACTATAGCCCCTGATCAACACTTACATAATATGGCCCCCGATTACCACTTACTGTGGCCCTTGATGGCCACATACTATGGCCCCTGATCACCACTTAATATGGCCCCTGATCACTACTTACTATGGTTCCTGATCACCACTTAATAGGGCACATGATCACCACTTACTAGTACCCCTGAACACCCTTAACTATGGCCCTTTAAACCACTTTCTATTGCCCATTATGGCCACTTTTTATGGCCCCTGATCACCATTTACTATTACCCATAGTGGCCACTTACTATGGCCCCTGATCACAACTTACTATGGCCCCTGATCTTCTCTTACTATGGCCCCAGATCACCACTTACTATGGCCCATGATCACCATTTTCTATGGCCCCTGATCACCTCTTACTAAGGCCAATGATCACCACTTACTATGGCCCCGGATGTCCAATGGTTATGGCCCCTGATCGCCACTTATTATGGAACCTGATCACCACTTACTATGGCCCCTGATCACCACTTTCTATGGCCCATGATCATCACTTACTATGGCCTTTGATCACCACTTACTATGGCCCATGATCACCACTTACTATGACCCCTGATCACCACATACGATGGCCCCTGATCACCAATTGCTATGGAACCTGATCACCATTTACTGTGTCCCTTGATCACCACTTACTATGGAACCTAATCACCACTTTCTTTTGACCTCTGATCACCACATACTATGACCCTTGATCATCACACTGTGGCCACTGATGGCCACATACTATGGCCCCTGATCACCCCTTATTATGGCACATGATCACCACTAATTATGGCCCCTGATCACCATTTAATATGGCCCCTTATGGCCACTTTCTATGGCCCCTGATCACCATTTACTATGGCCCATGATCACCACTTTCTATGGCGCCTGATGTCCACTGGTTATGGCCCCTGATCACCACTTATTGTGGAACCACTTACTAGTGCCCCTGATCACCATATAGTATGGCACCTTTTGGCCACTTTCTATGGCCCCTGATCAACATTTGCTGTTACCACTGATCACCACTTACTATGGTCCCTTTTGGCCACTTACTATGGCCCCTGATCACCATTTACTATGGCGCCTGATCACCACTTACTATGGTTACTGATCACCACATACTATGGCCCCTGATCTCTACTTATTATGGTCCCTGACCACAACCTACTGTGGCCCATGATCACCACCTACTATAGCCCCTAATCACAACTTACTATGGCCCATGATCACCACCTTCTATGGCCCCGGATCACCATTTACTATGGCCACTGATCACCACTTACTATGGCCCCCGATCACCACTTACTATGGCGCCTGATCACCACTTACTATGGCCCCTGATCACCACATACTATGGCCTCTGATCACAACTTACTGTGGAACTAGATCACCACTTACTGTGTCCCCTGATCACCACTTACTATGGAACGTAATCACCACTTACTATGGCCCCATGATCAACACATAATATGGCCCCCGATCACCACTTACTGTGGCCTCTGATGGCCAAAAACCATGGCCCATGATCACCACTTACTATGGCCCCCTGATCACCACTTACTATGGTCCTTGATCACCACTTACTATGGCACATGATCACCACTTACTAGTGCCCCTGATCACCATTTACTATGGAAGCTTATGGCCATATTCTATAGCCCATGATCACCATTTAATATTACCCATTTTGGCCACTTACTATGGCCCCTGATCACCACTTACTATGCCCCATGATCACCTATTACTATGGCCACTGATCACTACATAATATGGCCCATGATCACAACTTACTAAGGCCCGTGATCATTACTTACTATGACCTCAGATCACCACTTACTATGGCCCCTGATCAACACTTACTATGACCCCTGATCACCACATACTATGGCCCCTAATCAACACTTACTAGGGAACCTGATCACCACTTACTATATCCCCTGATCACCACTTACTATGGAACCTAATCACCACTTACTATGACCCTCGTGTCACCACATACTATTGCCCTTGATCACCACTTACTGTGGCCTCTGATGGGCACATACTACGGCCCCTGATCACCACTTACTACTGCCCCTGATCACCACTCACTATGGTCCCTGATCACCTCTTACTATGGCACATGATCACCACTTATTATGGCCCCTGATCACCATTTACTATGGCTCCTTATGGCCACTTTCTATAGACCTGGATCATCATTTACTATTACCCCTGATGGCCACTTACTCTGGCCCCTAATCACCACTTACTATGGCCTATGATCACCACTTAATATGGCCCCTGATCACTACATATTATGGCCCCTGATCACAACATACTATGGCCCCTGGTCACCACTTACTATGGCCCCTGGTCACCACTTTTTATGGCCCCAGATCACCACTTATTATGGCCCCAGATCACCATTTACTATGGCCCATGATCACAAGTTACTATGGACCCTGATCACTACTTACTCTGGCCCATGATCACCATTTACTATGCCCCCTGATGTCCACTGGTTATTGCCCCTGATCGCCACGTATTATGGAACCTGATCACTACTTACTATGACCCCTGATCACCACTTACTATGGCCTCTGATCACCACTTACTATGGCCCCTGATCACCACTTACTATGACCCCTGATCACCACATACTATGGCCTCTGATCACCACTTACTATGGCCCATAATCACCACTTACTATGGCCCTGATCACCATTTACTATTCCCCCTTATGGCCACTTTCTATAGACCTGGATCACCATTTACTATTACCCCTGATGGCCACTTACTATGGCCCCTAATCACCACTTACTATGGCCTATGATCACCACTTAATATGGCCCCTGATCACTACATATTACGGCCCCTGATCACAACTTACTATGGCCCCTGGTCACCACTTACTATGGCCCCAGATCACGACTTATTATTGCCCCAGATCACCACTTACTATGTCCTATGATCACAAGTTACTATGGACCCTGATCACTACTTACTATAGCCCATGATCACCATTTACTATGGCCCCTGATCACCACTTAATATGGAACTAGATGACCACTTACTATGTCCCCTGATCACCACTTACTATGGAACCTAATCACCACTTACTATGGGTCCATGATCACCATATAATATGGCCCCCGATCACCACTTACTGTGGCCCCTGATGGCCATATACTATGGCCCTTGATCACCACATACTATGGCCCCTGATCACCACTTACTATGGTCTTTGATCAAAACTTACTATGGCACATGATCACCACTTACTAGTGCCCCTCATCACCATTTACTATGGCCCCTGATGGCCACTTTCTATGGCCCCTGATCACCATTTACTATTACCCATGGTGGCCACTTACTATGGCCCGTGATCACCACTTACTATGGCCCATGATCACCTATTACTATGGCCCCTGATCACTACATAATATGGCCCCTGATCACAACTTACTATGGCCCCTGATCACCACTTACTATGGAGCCAGATCACCACCTATTATGGCCCATGATTACCAGTTACTATGGCCCCAGATCACCACTTATTATGGCCCCTGATCACCTCTTTCTATGGCCCCAGATCACCACTTATTATGGCCCACGATGACCACTTACTATGGCCCTTGATCCCCACCTACTATGGCCCATGATCATCACTTGCCTTGGCCCATGATCATCACTTTCTATGGCCCATGATCACCACTTACTATGGCCCATGATCATCACTTACTATGGCCCCTGATCACCACATACGATGGCCCCCTGATCACCACTTGCTATGGAACCTGATTACCACTTACTATGTCCCCTGAACATAACTTACTTTCGAACCTAATCACCTCTTTCTTTGGCCCCCTGATCACCACATACTATGGCCCCTGATCACCACTTACTACTGCCCCTGATCACCACTTACTATGGTCCCTGATCACCACTTACTATGGCACATGATCACCACCTACTATGGCCCCTGATCACCATTTACTATGGCCCCTTATGGCCACTTACTATGGCCCCGAATCACCATTTACTATTACACCTGATTGCCACTTACTATTGCCCCTGATCACCACTTACTGTGGCCTATGATCAGCACATACTATAGCCCCTGATCACTACACATTATGGCCCTTGATTACAACTTACTATGGCACCTGATCACCACTTACTATAGCCCCCAGATCACCACTTAATATGGCATTTGATCACCAGTTACTATGGCCCTTGATCACCACTTACTATGGCCCTTGATGTCATCTGGTTATGGCCCCTGATCGCCACTTATTATGGAATCTGATCACCACTTACTATGGCCTCTGATTACCACTTTCTATTGCCTCTGATCACCACTTACTATGGTCCCTGATCACCACTTACTATGGCCCATGATCAACACTTACTATGGCCCCTGAACACCACATACTATGGTTTTGATAACCCCTTACTATGGAACCTGATCACAACATACTATGGCTCTTGATCACCACTTACTGTGGCCTTATGGCCACTTTCTATGGCCTCTGATCACCTCTTACTATGGCCTATGATCACCACTTACTATGGCGCCTGATGTCCACTGGTTATGGCCCCTGATCGCCACTTATTGAGGACCCTGATCACCACTTAATATGGCCCCTGATCACTACTTTATATGGCCTCAGATCACCACATACTATGGCCCCTGATAACCACTGACTATGGCCCATGATCATCACTTACTATGGCCCATGATCACCACTTATTATGGCGCATGATCACCACTTACTATGGCCCCTGATCACCACATGCTATGGCCGCAGATCACCACTTACTATGGAACTAGATCACCACTTACTATGTCCCCTGATCACCACTTACTATAGAACGTAATCACCATTTACTATGGCCCCATGATCACCACATAATACGGCCCACGACCACCACTTATTGTGGCCCTTGATGGCCATATACTTTGGCCCCTGATCACCACTTAATATGGCCCCTGATCACCACTTACTATGGTCCCTGATCATCACTTGCTTTGGCACATGATCACCACTTACTAGTGTTGTAATCCACAAGTTAGTAGGAATTATTAGCTAGAGGATCATTACTACAACACTTAACGAATGATGATTGGAAGTACATGTAAATAGACAGACTATGGATCACATATCTAAGAAAGGTCAATGGATTAAGACCGAAGCTGTTTAGCCAAATTAATAATTCATGGAAAGAGGAATTATTCTTCATCAGGCTTCATGGATCAAGGTTACCGCTCTAGGGATAAGGTTAATCGGATTATACCTTCCTTGAGAGGCGGGGTGAAATGTTTGAGGCCATGGTTGGCTAAAGTCAGTCTGATTGTGGGAGTTGAACTAGCAAGTCCTTTGGATCCCCGTTTGCGGCAGCAGCGAAGTGTAGCAGACAGCTATGCGAGCACCTGAGGTGATCTTAGTGACCAAGTTAAGTCTGCAGTATGTGAGTATTGAATGAAAGACTAACCGGGTGTGGAGCGTTGTAGTAATCATTCCGTATTAGGGACTTAGGCGGAAGTTACGAGTGGGGTGGTGATCGCGGAGGTCAAGTGGTCTATGGGTATTGGAAGTGTATTGACCTAATAGAGTATGTTAATTAATATTGTATTATTTGTCAGAGTCTATTCTTTGTAAATAATTGACAAAACCCGACGGCCTTTTAATACCTTCCATATGTTCATTCATTGTGTTCCAGTACAAACCTAGTGGTACGCCTCAAGGGTCTGGTGTGTGTAGAAGTATAGGTGGTAGTAACGGTTGCTGAGGCAAGGTGTTATGTGTTGTGTAATCGCTGTGTTCGGAATGAACCGGGGTTCAGCGTCACGACAACTAGTGCCCCTGATCACCATTAACTATGGCCCCTTAAGCCACTTTCTATGGCCCCTGATGGCCAATTTTTATGGCCCCTGATCACCATTTACTATTATCCATAGTGGCCACTTACTATGGCCCCTGATCACCACTTACTATGGCCCGTGATCACCTATTACTATGGCGCCTGATCACTACATACTATGACCCCTGATCACGACTTCCTATTGCCCCTGATCACCACTTACTATGGCCCTTGATCACCGCTTACTAAGGCCCATGATCACCACTTCCTACGGCCCCTGATGTCCACTGGTTATGGCCCCTGATCGCCACTTATTATGGAACCTGATCACCACTCAATATTGCCTCTGATCACCACTCAATATTGCCTCAGATGACCACTTACTATTGTCCTTGATCACTACTTACTATGGCCCATGATCATCACTTACTATGGCCCATGATCATCACTTACTATGGCCTATGATCATCACTTACTATGGCCCATGATCACCATTTACTCTGGCCCATGATCACAACATACTATGGCCCCTAATCACCACATACGATGGTCCCTGATCACCACTTGCTATGGAACCTGATCACCACTAACTATGTCCCTTGATCACCACTTACTATGAAACCTAATCACCACTTTTTATAGCCCCTCTGATCACCACATACTATGGCCCCTGTTCAACATTTACTGTTACCCCTGATGGCCACTTACCATGGCCCCTGATCAACACTTGCTATTGTGCCTGATCACCACTTACTATGACCCCTGATCATCACTTACTGTGGCCCCTGATGGTCACATACTATGGCCCCTTATCACCACTTACTATGGTTCCTGATGACCACTTACTATGGCCCTTGATCTCCACTTATTATGGTCCCTGATTATAACTTACTATGGCCCATGATCACCACCTACTAAAGCCCCTGATTGCAACTTACTATGGCCCATGATCACCACCTACTATAGCCCCTGATCACCATTTACTATGGCCCCTGATCACAACTTACTATGGCCCCTGATAACCACTTCCACTGGCCCTTGATCACCATTTACTCTGGCCCCTGATCAAAACGCAGTATGACCCCTGATAACCACTTACTATGGTCCTTGCTTACCTCTTACTATGATCCCTTATGGCCATTTACTATGCCCCCTGATCACCATTTACTATGGCCCCTGATCACCACTTACTATGGCCCCTGATCACCACTTACTATGGCCCCTGATCACCACTTACTATGGCCCCTGATCATCACTTACTATGGAACCTAATCACCACTTACTATGGCCCCTGATCACCAAATACTATGGCCCCTGATCACCACCTACTATGGCCTATGATCACCACTTACTATGGCCCCTGATCACTACATACTATGGCCCCTGATAACAAATTACTATGGCCCCTGATCACCACTTACTATGGCCCCTGATGTCCACTTGTTATGGCCCCTTATCGCCACTTATTATGGAACCTGATCACCAATTACTATGGCCGCTGATCACCGATTACTATGGCTTTTGATCACCACTTACTATGGCCCATGATCATCACTTACTATGGCCCATGATCACCACTTAGTGTGACTCCTGATCACCACATACTATCCCCTGATCACCACTTACTATGGAACCAGAGCACCACTTACTATGTCCCCTGATCACCACATACTATGGAAACTAATCACCACTTACTATGGCCCCCTGATCACCACATACTATGGCCCCTGATCACCACTTACTGTGGCCCCTTATGGCCACATACTGTGGCCCCTGATCACCACTTACTATGGCCCCTGATCACCACTTACTACGGCCCCTGATCACCACTTACCTTGGCACATGATCACCACTTACTATACCCCCTGATCAATACTTACTATTGTCCCACATGGCCACTTTCTATGGCCCCTGATCACCACTTACTATGGCCCATGACCACCACTTACTATGGCCCCTGATGTCCACTGGTTATGGCCCCTGATCACCACTTATTATAGAACCTGATCACCACTTACTATGGCCCCTGATCACCTCTTACTATGGCCTTTGATCACCACTTACTATGGCCCCTGATCACCACTCACTATGGCCCATGATCATCACTTACTATGGCCCATGATTACCACCTGCTATGTCCCTCTGATCACAACTTACTATGGAACCTAATCACCACTTACTATGGCCCCCTCATTACCACGTACTATGGCCCTTGATTACTACTTACTGTGGCCCCTGATGGCCACATATTATGGCCCCTGATCACCACTTACTATTGCCCCCGATCACCATTTGCTATGGCCCCTTACGGCCACTTTCTATGGCCCCTGATCACCATTTACTATTACCACTGATGGCCACTTACTATGGCCCTTGATCACCACTTACAATGACATATGATCACCACTTACTACGGCCCCTGATCACCATTTACTATGGCCCCTTATGGCCACTTTCTATGGCACCTGATCACCATTTACTATTACCACTGATGGCCACTTACTATGGCCCTTGATCACCACTTACTATGGCCCACGATCACCACTTACTATGGCCCCTGATCATTACATGCTATGGCCCCTGATCACAACTTACTATGGCCCCTGATCACCACTTACTATGGCCCCAGATCACCACCTACTATTGCCCATGATCACCAGTTACTATATCTCCTGATCGCCACTTATTATGGAACATGATCACCACTTACTATGGCCCCTGATCAACACTTTCTATGGCCTATAATCATCACTTACTAAGGCCCATGATCATCACTTACTATGGCCCATGATCACCACTTACTATGGCCCATGATCACCACTTACTATGACCCTTGATCACCACATACTATGGCCCCTGATCACCACTTACTATGTCCCCTGATCACCACGTACTATGGAACCTAATCACTACTTACTATGGCCCACTGATCACCACATACTATAGCCCCTGATCACCACTTACTATGGAACCTGATCACCACTTACTATGTCCCCTGATAACCACTTATTATGGAACCTAATCAACACTTACTATGGCCCCCTGATCACCACATACTATGGCTCCTGATCACCACTTACTCTGGCACATGATCACCACTTACTATGGCCCCTGATCACTGTTTACTGTGGCACATGATCACCACTTACTATGGCCCCTGATCACTGTTTACTATGGTCCCTTATGACCACTTTCTATGGCCCATGATCACCACTTACTATGGCCCATGATCACCACTTATTATGGCGCCTCATGACCACTTGTTATGGACCCTGATCGCCACTTATTGTGGAACCTGATCACAACTTACTATGGCCTCTGATCACCACTTACTATGGCCCCTGATCACCACTTACTTTGGCCCATGATCATCATTTACTATGGCCCATGATCACTACTAAGTATGGCCTATGATCACCACTTACTATGGCCTCTGATCACCACTTACTATGTCCCCTACTCACCATTTACTATGGAACCTAATTACCACTTACTATGGCCCCCTGATCACCACATACTATGGCTCCTGATCACCACCTACTGTGGCCCCCTGACGACAACATACTATGGCCCCAGATCACCACTTACTATTGCCCCTGATCACCACTTACTATGGTCCCTGATCACCACTTACTATGGCCCCTGATCACCATTTACTATGGCCCTATATGGCCACTTTCTATGGCCCCTGATCAACATTTACTATAACTCCTGATGTCCACGTACTATCGCCCCGGATCAACACTTACTATTGTGCCTGATCACCACTTACTATGGTCCCTGGTGGCCACTTACTATAGACCCTGATCACCACTTACTATGGCACCTGATCATCACTTACTGTGGTTCCTGATAACCACTTACTATGGCCCCTGATATGGTTTTAAACTAATTGGCGTAAAGTGTTCCAGGGAAAACTAGTAGTGTTTTGCTGAACACAAATAATATAAAGTATATGCTTTAAGTTTGCTGACA